>NC_061770.1:10213988-10517779 GCF_022458985.1 Mugil cephalus | reverse complement strand
ACAGCTGGGGGGCCAACAAGGGAAACCTCGGGGACCACGTCCTCATCTTCTTTCGTGTATATCGACCCCAAGGGAGATATGGATCCCTCCATGTCTCCGTTTGACATCTCAACATCATTACACTAGCTCCTTTTCACATGTTAGAAACTGTTCTTGTTATAAGTCTCTTGTGCCTCAAGCTTTGTTATATTTGAGTTTGTCAAGCCCCACATTTTTCCAAATAACCCTGCCAGAGGAGTAATTGTCTATGTGAAGTGGGAGTTGCTACAGCTTCTCCTTCCCCGTGTGAAGATTAATGAAGTCTATGAATGACAGGTTGTCCATAACCTGTAGAGTCAATTTTAAGCATGCTCCCCGGGCGTATCAGAGAATGAGGTACGTATCTGTGGAGACTTAAAGGATAAAGCAAGAGTTTAGCTTTATATCTTTTTATAAGCCACATTACAGGCGTCTGGATCTCTGTCGGCTCAGTCTCTTGTTCAAGACGAAGGCATCTCAAACACTATTGTACAGACTTAGATCTACAGGCAGTCATGATCCTCAGAGTATTTGATTTTACTTAACTCCACTTTCTTCACTTTCTTGTGTACACATACCATTTATTACCTACAGTAGTGATACAATCCACCATATGTGACATTTGAAATAACACTAATATCATATTATATACCACTTTCATATTAAGTTATACAATCAGGCATAACATTATGACTAATATTGTGGAGGGGATGACGGAAGGGGCCTCTGGATCATGTTTGTTCCAGTGCATCCCACAGATACTCAAATCAGTTTGGGATCTAGGGAATCTAGAGTCCAGGTCAACAACTTGTGCTACCATCAAGGAGCGTCATTGGTATGTGGCGGCACCCCCACCTGGTTTGGTCCAGGTGGGTGCTACATGTCTAAATAACATCCACACAAATGAATACCAGGTCCAACAGCATCTCAGCAGAACACTGAATTGTCACAAGATGGTCAACGTCATTTATTTCTACTGTCAGTGGTTTTAATGTTGTGGCTGATCAGCTGATCACACTGTTACCACAAAATCCATCCATTATTATAGTCTTTATGACTATTATTAGGATTAATGTTACAGTCCACAAACTACTAAATTAGTCTGTACTTTCTCTTTACTTCATGCAATTATTTTTTCTCTTTCTCTCTCTATCTCTCTATATATAACCTCTTATGCTAGTAGTTGCATCTCTGTCCTGCAAGTATTTGTGTTTGTTAAAAAAATATATACAATTTTAAGCGCACTATTCATGTTCGATAAAATAAGTAAATAAATAATACGCCCATGCACTAACTCAATATTCCGAGCATGCCCACTGCTCCTGTCTTTGATAAGGTCAGGACCTCTCTGCCTCTCCGTCAGTGTTTCTGCATCTCCAAGGTGATCAGCATGCTAATAGGGCTAATTGCCATTTCTAGTTTTAGATTAGCATTCAAAAGGAAAGGCCACCCAGCAGGGCTGGCAGCTGTTTTACCATCAGGTCTGGAATATGGTCTATGGCAGTATATTATGGCCCCTACTAGACCAAACTTATCCATACATTCAGTGTGAGTGATTGATTATTGGCCAAATTACCTCCAGAAGCAGCTGTCATTTCTGGCAACTGTAGGGCCATTTCAGACTGACAGGGTGGTGAATGGACTGCCACTGAGCAGATAATTATGTTCTCCAAAATAAAAGAAGCCTGCCGACTATTTGATCCTCAAATTATTACGCTAAAGTCACCACCAATAGTTACACTTTAACATCCTCTCCATCACTTTCTTCCAGTTCCTTCGTTGAGTGCTGCCCTGCAGGACTGCCCAGGATTAATGGCATTAATTGTTGTAAGCCCTTCATTAGAAACTAATCATATTCCCATTAACAAGGCGATAAAAAAGAATAGTGAAGTTCTTCATCTCCACCAGCCTCAGCTAAACTTTGCTTAATACTATCTAAACTTTATCAATTTATGAACGCAAAGATGCACCCTAAAAGAGCTGCTATAGCACTTTCAAAGGTAAAGCATAAGCAAGAATCTACCTGTACAATCCATATGTAGGGTCAGTTTCTTGTAAACTGTCTGCTGAAGTGACTGTGTGTTTATAAAAGAAATCTATAAGTACAATCAAAAGATTTCTTTGAACAAAGACAGCTTGGGTCAAAAATGAATCATGTGCAGAGTGAGTAATACATCCGAGGCATCGTGAACTTTTCCTAAATGATCAATTTCAATTTGTGACTTCTAACAAGACACTAAATCAAGCCAAATAGTCTCAGGTTTGATGTAGAGTCATTGATAGTCATGGAGCAAGGGAACGGAGGCTTGTGAAATGTTTTCAGAAATACTGTGAAGATGGGGCCTAATTGCTTTTCTTTGAATCCGATTTACAGCTAGAGGCTTTATGGGCTTCCACGTCATCAGGGAATAGTGGTGGGATGTGATACAAATACTTCACACCGCAACATGAGTCACAGTGTGAGTTATGTCATATCTCTAGGTAGAGAAGAGAGAGTTTCTGTTAATAAACCCCATAGAGTCCTACACGAATATCTGACTACAATGAGATAAACAAGATATTAACCAAAACAGTCCCATCAGTGTGTGAATGTGGAAGCCATGATCCCATGGCTCCCCTTTCCGGTATATGTTAGAATTAGTGTACATAGCATTATTCTTTTCAACTTTTAATCCCTAAAATACAGGGTTTGTTGCGTTGTGGGTTTCAAAGAGCAGCGGCGGAATTTATTGATTCGAGATAACGTAATGAGAGCGGAAGAAATCCATATGATTTCAGGCCGATACAATGAACCTGATTCAATGAAGTCAGAGTTGAATGACACCCCAGTCGTTGCCGAGGTGTGGTCAATACATCGGATTAGGCGCCCACAAGTGCTTGTGTGGTTAACCCAATCAATGCATTTCACCAAAGAGATGAATAGATGGACATATTGAATTGCAACCATTTGCTTTCTGTGTTCTCACATCGCAGACAAGTGCAGTGGGAAGAATTTGGCAAATCTGATTACAATCAAGATGACATTTGTCTTTGCAAAAAGCAAATAAAAAATGGATGAAAGAAGGAAAATATATATAAAAAAAATAGTTTTAATGAAACTTGAGCTAACAGTTGCGGCTGAAACTTTTTGACTTAATCTGACAACAAACACGAGGAACGCGTGACGTGCTCATTACAAGATATCAAACCACAGATCAGACATGGGTTAAAGCCTGTGACGAGGATTAAGTAGTCAAACAGTCACACAGAAGATCCAAATTGGCATACATTTGCAGAAAAGGAAACTTCTGCGCCTCTTTTTGAAATGCTTGTTTGAGTAGTCTGCTTTTATTTAGTGTCATCGCATCAGACAAGCGCACGCTTTCCTTTCTTTAAGCCACATTTCATTTCTAGTTAATAACACATGCTAAATGCCAGCAGATTTATTTAAAGGAGCAGTTCTGGGAAAGATTTAGGCGAACAGATCAACACGACCGGATACACTTTGCTGATTTACTTGAAATCAAAAGATTAAAAATGTCAGCTTTGTTTCTTTTTTTATTATTTCTCAAAAATGGCAGGTGAACGTTTTCAGTACGCAAAGCCAGACTGTTGTGGATGTAGTTTAGCTGATTTAATTATAACATTAAATGTTTCAGTCAGACACTGAGAAAATGAGCAGGAGGGAGGATGACACCTGCTCGGTGTCCTCTTTACAGTTTTTGGTGATTGCCCGAGACGACAGGAGGACTTACCTACCTAATGCACTTCTGTCTGTGCCGCTGACACACAGAGAATCCCCACCGTCTTTACGCTGCGCTAATAGGACATGCCACTTCGCGCTTCAGCCACATTCTGTCTTATTAAAGTTCCCTGCTGAAGTCTTGCGAGTCTTTTTAGGACATAAGGGTGTGAGCAATTAAAAGCCACATTCCCGTTCAGTTAAGAAAGAAGCCTCTTCTGTGGGCAACACTGCCCTCGTATTTATTCTAGTTCTCACCACGACGACCTCTACTCGTGCTCCTTCTGTTGGTACTCGGAGCTGAGTTTACAAACTGGCAGTACGAGACAAGTGGACGCTGGTGCTCGGTTGTAAATTACTTGTCTCAGTGTCGGCCTTCAAATGAGCTGAGTGTCTGCTCATTACAACCATTTCTTCATGCACGCGGAAGTTGGCTACAATAAATCCATGTACCTTACACACACACACACACACACACACACACACACACACACTGAAACGATTACTAACACACACAAGACAGCTCTGACCTTCCCGGTGACAGCATACTCAGGGCTCCTGCCTTCGGTGCCTTATTAGCTGGTCAGTTGAAGGGGAAGAGAGTGGGTGCCTCTACTTATAGTAAGCAGTTTTGTGCTTGCACGTGTGCACATTTAGTAACATTTTTCACTGTGCCCTCATCAGACTTTTGTTTTCTAATGCACTCACAGAGCCGAACAAAGGAGGAAAACTTGTATAATTTATGTGACATCTGGCTACGCTGAGACAGCAACAGTTCTGACTAAGCTCGTCTTGTGCAGGTGGTTATTTATTCACAACCCAGAGGAGGTTTTGCGTCAAGAAGATAGTCAGGGGAGACTTTAAAAACCTCTAGGTGGCACATTTAACTAAAGTGAAATTTGGATACGTTGTCACAAGGCTCAAAAGGTGGACAAACTCAAAACTGCACCCAGGAGCCCAGGAGCAGAGGAACATCAGCCTGCATTCATCCATCACCACGGTGCGGAGATGACACAATTGCTAAGGCGGCACTCTCCTCCACCTCTCCCCAACCTCTCCTCCACCTCTCTGTCTTGGCATTATCTTTCAAGTTGGGAACGCATGTTGAATAAAAAAGCTGTTTCCTCTGCTAACCGTCTCCTCTTAGGGTTCTTCCTGCTCCATCAATCCTCACACGGATAAACCTCATTAGGGCACATCAGCATATCAGCATGCTGACGTACGCACAAAGCTCAAAGTACTAAGGTACAGCCACGAGGACAGCTATTATTATTTTTAGGAAAATAAGTTTATTGTGCTCTAAATTAGGTATTTTGCATGAGAATTACACCCACTTTTATACACAATCTCTCATTTTCAGCGGCCAAAAGGCTGTTTTGAGAGTGTTACTTCATTATTTCCTATAACCAAGTGCGGCATTGCTGCGCTGAACTCGCAACATGCATCGAAAGGAGCGCTCAATGCAATGCACATTCTTATTCTTTTTTCCATTTTTGTTCTTGTCCTCTATTTCTTAAGGTTTTAATGAAACCCACATTACTAATTAGAGAGCTGTAAGCCATTGTTTGGCCTTATTCTTCTTGCACCGTCTGTCAGCGCTATGCTATTTAACAAACTACAAAATAACACAGTGGGCGGCGATGACTAAAACGTTCTGGGACAGACAAGTGGACACACCGGATGTCATTCCCCAGCTCCTTTTCCCCCTTCATTCCCTCTCTGTCTCTCCTGTGACAATCCAATAAAGGCAGCAAATGCCTAAAAATAATCTTGAATCCCCCAGTTGCTCAATTGAGAGCGAGTTAGCTGTAGGTACATAGAAACAGGGAAGTGAAGTAAACCACGGGGATGCATGCAAATGGCCTCATTTGAAAGTCTGCGAAAAATGGAAAGCGAGGCAAGAGAGGAAATCCTCATAAGAAAACAATTAATTGAGCAAACACACGTCCCATTTTATTTGCAAATGATCACTCAGCTCACTTGATTAGAGTTCAGGACGGAGATGATCCTTTGACACAAAATTGTGATAACATATTTTGAAAGTAGTTGTGGTAAGTACATTTCGGGTAATTGGAGCCTCTAGTCTGCCATTCACTGATGCACACACACACACTCAAACTCACAGGGACTCTTGGCAAAGCAGAGCTGCGCAACGAAATGAGCAATCTTGTTATAATTTGCCAGTTCTATTCATTTATTCATGAAGTGGCTGCTTAAGGGGGCTAGGGGACGTACATAGGCTCAGAGATGAATTCTCTAATACAGAGAACCCCACTGAGACCACCGGGTGGATGGAGAGATGGGAGGGGAGGAGGACGGGCACCAGGTAACGTTGGTGAGGGTCATTTATGCTTATGTAAGATTCTCTTCATGGAGAAGAGTCAGAAGCGGCGACGGGGTGGGACGTGCGGCGAGAAGTTGAAACTCTTGTTGTTAAACGTTACGTATGCGGATTGGGAGAGACGGTGTCGGAATCACTTTTGAAATGTGCGCGCATACAGATGTGTGCACCTGGAGAGGCGATAGCCATTCGTAACAAGGTACAAGGATCTAAGCATTAAAATGTTGCAGTTTTTACAGCTTATCCCGTTCACGTCAAAGGATCTCCTTGCACATGGGTTCTTCTCCTTGTTTTGCATGCACAGATCAGCCATAACTAGACCTTTGGAGGGCCTTGACGATGCCTGTAGCTCCTGTAACTCCACATACACTGTCCACTCTATCCACTTTATTCATACAGCCATGTTTACATCCTCTATGGACGGTTTATAACATACTGATTATGTTGTGGGTTCTCTTTTCTGTTTCTTTAAAAGTGTCTTGTTCACCACATTGTGCTGCTCATGCCTTAAATAAAATATTCTGAATCTGAAGTAAGGCATCGATGGATCAGGCTTCTTTTCTCCTACA
This sequence comes from Mugil cephalus, assembly GCF_022458985.1. Classification (NCBI taxonomy): domain Eukaryota; kingdom Metazoa; phylum Chordata; class Actinopteri; order Mugiliformes; family Mugilidae; genus Mugil; species Mugil cephalus. The sequence goes on along the minus strand of NC_061770.1, from coordinate 10,511,130 downwards.
CATCCCACAGATGCTCCATTGGATTGGGGTCATGACCACTTGGAGTTCAAGTCAACACACGTTACTCATTATGGTGCCCCTCTGCATTATCTTGCTGAAAGAGGAAAGTTCAATCAAAGAACACTTTTTCCATGAAAGGCTGTACACGGTCTGCAGCAGTGCTTACGTAGGTGGTACGTGTCAAAATAACATCCACGTGAATGGCAGGACCGAAGATCGCAGAACATTTCCTAAAGCGTCACACTGCCTCCGCAGGCTTGCCCTCTTCCTATAGTGCCTCCTAGTGCATCCTTTGTGCATCAATTCTCCAAGTAAGTGACGCACAAAAAACCAACGGCCATCATTGTGATGTTAAAGAAACTGTGATTCATCAGACCGGACGTCCTTCCTCCATTGCTTCTTGGTACAGCTCTGTCGCCCATGTGCCCAGTGTAGGTGCACGTGACATGAAAATTAGATAATTAGCGTCCCTCATTTCACGTCAGGTCATAATGTTATGGCTGATGGGTGCACGTTTGAAGGTTAAGCACATTATCGTGAGCTGCGCTGTTTAAACAAAGGCAGCCCAGCCTTAAAAACGCTCCACCATGAAAAAGTGAAAGCAAAGCGGCCATAGAGACGGAGACAGGCAGGAGAGAAACACTGTAGAGGGACTGTTTGTGTGGAGGAAAAAGAAGGTGTGACTCCCCTCTCACTCCGCTGATTACAGATGGAGAGGACTCTGTGGAGTTCTGCTGCAAGTTCCTGCTGCCTCGGTGTTGAGTGTGCCTAATGCTCTCTCTTCTCTATTACAGCCCACAGCCCTGCCGCCATCACACAATCTCTCCGTCACACACACACACGCGAAGAACAACAACCTCTTGCCATCTATATCCCTTTAATTCTCTCTTTCAGATGTCATTCTGTTGCCTCCTAACAATATGAGCTGCTTCCTGGCCTTTCTCCTCTCTCTCTGTAATGTAAAGAAATAAGTGGGGGTTGGACTGTTGTCAGGAAAGCCTTTTAATTATTAGTTATACGTGTAAGACTACCTTATACCAACACTAAAGGTGAAGACCCACAATTAGTGCTCATGTATTATAAAGGAAACCCTACTTCAACTGCGTTCACAGAGGTTGAGCTCAAGCTCACGCATGACACTTTTGTTCTTTTAAAAAACAAAAACACAAAAGAGCAGCAACACTTTGTTAACATGTATTTATATGCTGCTCATATTCTTTTCAGCCCGTCCTGCAGGAATGCAAAACCAAGGCACCGAGCGTGTTTTCACCAACACTTTCACATATCTATTAAGGTGATTTATCTGAGTTTTCAGGCTCCACACTAAAGCGTGATGTGTTTGATTCCCTCTGTGTTTATGTTGAAACAGTGTAAGAAAGGTGGTGATTCAACTGTGTGATCGTTTTGGAGGATGTAGTTTGTGGTGCTGTTATACTGGATTGGTATGTTTGTGTTGATTAGCCCAGCCCACTGACTTAAATGGAGTTGTCAAAAGAAATAGAAACGTGTCGGCACAACGCAACACAACATAACCCAGTAGTACTACAAACCACAGCTTCCAAAATGAACCACAACCTAGGGTTAGAGACTGCTGATGAAAATAGTGGCGGATTCCTTTAGGCTACCAATAGAGCTAAAAGAGAGTGGATAAGTTCAAGCCTCTATGTGAATGTTGCTCCATAACTGCTGATGAAGAACACCAGTAAAGGTTTTTTTCTTCTCTGCTCCCACCATTGCAGCTTCAAAAGTAAGTACAGAAAGTACCTACGGTAGTTATAGCATATATGTGTATGATAGAGTAACATAGGTTTATGACAGACATAAAAATAAATTTATATCAGAGTAGTAGCAGAGACAAGCCTGAAAAGTAGAATTGGATACGATCCGTGCTTTTAGGTGAGTGATGTACCCGAGAAGCCTTATCTTATTGGGCCTTTTTTGTAATTGTATTTGAGAAACTTACAAGGTAACACATTATTATTTCAATATGGTATTGAAATAGGAATAGGAAATGAATATGGTAATACTCACTATAAGAAAGAACAATAACAACATATGTATCACACCTCATATTGGTAACTCGGACCTTTAGAGAATAGGAAAGAACATACTGAGGCCAGAATCCCTGTGTCCCAACACTGTTTTCTGTTGTGCGCACACACACACACGTGTATATTTATGACATACATACATGTTTAGTTTGTTTTTTTCCTATTTTTGGAGGCACTGGGGGTGTTGGTTGTACGTACTGTATTTTCAGAGGTTAAAGGTGTCTTCAGAGAAGTCATTTGGGGCTGGTGAGTCACTCTGCCTGTCAGCCTCGCTGGTTCTTGGCTCCATGAGGCAGTCGTCCGTTGGCAGGATGGCAGTGCAGTGGGACAGTGACAGGGGTGTCTGACAGGGACAGGAGGCCAGGGAGGCAGAAGACAGTGAAAGAGTCTGGACACACAGCACCCGTCTCTAGACCTTTCTTGAGCTCCAAATAACGGGGGATACTGCGGTGCGTCAAGGGCATGGCAGCAGCAGTAACAAAACAATTTTGCTAAAATGTCAGTGTGATTAAGTCATACTGGAACGAGGTATAGAGTTCAATTTCACTTTCTTCTCAATTTATGGAACCAATTACACTGAAACAAACCTTTTAGAAAACTATAATGTGGACTCTGCACTCCAGTGGCTCTTAACTAAAGTCCATCAGAGATCTGACGGCAGACGCAGAATCAATCTCGGTGGGCGTTTGGTCTTGTTGAAAGTCTGGAAGTCTCTGTTCTTTGACCAGTGGACCTGATCATAAAGCTATTATCTGTGAAAGTTAAGGCACACAAACTGCAGAGAACCAAGTGCCCTGCCCTGTGTGTCCTCACATAATGCCACATTACTCAGTCTATTTAACTATGTGTATTATTATACGGAAACGTCGGAAAAAAATTGATCGAGGAGAGAAAATGCGCAGGGAATACCAAAGATGCTCTTTTTTGACAGAATCAGGATTTATTTTTAATGTGGCATTTCAACTTTTATTCCCACATGGGAATAATTGTATCAAACGTCAGACAGGGGAATAGGTCAGCTGCAAGTAAACAAGACACGACAGACATAATTCATTATGAGCATCAGTTTGGGGCAACAAATTGATTGTGGTGGTTAGAATCTGCAGGGTGGAAGGAAAGAAAAAGCAAAAACCTCTACTTCATCCATGACATGAATCTGGCAAAGCAGCGCGTATGGGTGTGATAAACAGCACGGACACGTGAAACGGACAATAAGGAAGCCGCCCGTGCCACAATCACCATGCCATTATGTTTTCTCGAGAGGCCGTTTTAGTGAAATCAGCTTACTTTCTGTGCAGCTCAATGGTGTTTCAGCAGTGACAAAAGGCCCAAGCAAAGTGATTTTGTAATTCATTCGACACACATGTTAAGGGATCCCATCTGTCCCACCTTTGTTAGTCTTTCACTTTTGTTACTTCCTGTCCTCAACAAAAACAGAGGCGTCTCATTCAGCTACACAGAGACAGTGAATTAAGAAGCCTTTATTGCGACCAGTTAAAGTCCCATCTAAAGTCCTGGCTGATTTGCCATTGTTCTGTTAAAATTCAAAGAGCACAAAACAGCAGGCAGCACCGTCCTTACAATGCACAGCTGGCCATGTTATGTGTGTCAACACACACTATGAGAAAGAACTTCTTGAGCAGTCTTCTACAGCTCTGACTTCCACGTCAACGAGCCACAAGGTTGCATTAAAATGATATACTCCGTCCCATTTTTTTAATGGTGCCCCCAGTTAGCATATTAACCAATTATTTATCTAGTCTGTGTTGCATCTAATACCTATAGGGGAAGTGGGCACTTTTACTGGAGCCTGTCCAACCCTGGAGATACCACCAGTCCATCACAGGGGCTAAAACAGAGAGACAAATAACCAGTCACATGCACACCTACAGCCAATTTAGACTGACCAAAATAACCTCATGTCTTCGGACTGTGAGAGGAAGCCGGAGCACCTGGTACCGGCACTTGATTGGCTGTTTTCTGGCTTGACGGCCAAACATCTGACAGAAAAGATTTACTTTTGGAAGCAAACCAGGAAATTCACAGTCAGTTTCATTTATTTCAGGATTTTACCAGGCCGTATCTATTATATGGTAGGAGTTTTTAAAGATAAAGTAAAGTTTCAATGTAAAAAGGCAGATTGATATAAGTTTAAAATGTCCCCATGCGGAGAAATAGCTGAGAAGCTCCAATTCAGCCTCATATCTGTCAATCAGACAGAGGCAAGAAACAGGCAAGAAAATAGCACAGCTGAAAACAAGTCACTTCTACAAGGTGGCATGCTAACGTTAGCTCTAAAAAGAAGCTTGTGGGAATGTCAAGGTAAATCTAAATAACTTTGGTGGTTTTACAGTGAAAATCAGGGGATCAACAATATCGTTAGAAAACATATTTGTCTGTATCAAAGTTGTAATTCATGTGTCAGAATATGAAATAGTCCTTCACCTTCTCATTTTAAATAACACAGAGTGTGTAATGAAATTGCAGCATATTTGACATTCATACTTTTAAAGGCCTTTGTAATATTGTGAGCATGAGTCTTATAAATCATTTTATTTAAGCATCCGCACTGAGATAGAAAAGAGAGGTGAGTCAGTCAAGCGACACCTTTTAGAGAAAGATAGTTACTTAAAATAAAGGATACTCTGTTTGATACATTACAGACAAAATAGCCTGTTTGATTAATTCCACTATTTATACTATTACTCTACACATATGGACTCCATGTTAATGCCAGCTGTACATTTCAATTAAGAAAGGTTGGGGTAGAGGAAGTAAAAGATTGTACCCATTCCTCAAACAGCTGTCAGTGACAAGAGTTAATGCAAAAATGTAGCTAATGACCAGCTCACAAATGTTAACAAATAGTCTTTCTTTCCTGCAGAATGTCTCTGCGAGATGCCGCAGTCTTCAAATTTAAAGGATCAAACTTCAGTGTGAAGGCAGTCGTTTCTGCTGAAGCAGCTGGTGCTTCTGATGAATATGTGTAAGTTCCCTGTCTGACTTCCACGGCTGCGCGGCTCTGTCGGCATCTTACGGAGCTGTGACAGGAGTTCAGTCATAACACAAATCAGCCCTTTTTTCAGTCTGACCTTTACAACCTCTCCAGATCTCGCAGACAGACAACATCTCCATCCATACCTGCGGACAATTAGGTCGGTGGAACGGACGACCCTGTCAGTGCTGCTCTTTACTGTAAACAATGGGGCTGTCGACTCAGGACACCGGTCCGATGTTGAAGTGATACAATAATATGGGCCAAATTCAGATGGAGTGAGAGCAGCGGCAGCGGTGGGAGAGGCCAGCGAGACTCAGCTGAACACAACCATATTAGCAAAGATGAAACTGGAGAACAATAGGTGCGACCTAATGGGATGCACTTTCATTTGACACTAAGGCAAATAAAAGCAACACTATTAGTACTGAAGCATATGCACCTCTCACAGCAGCGACAGCCAGCGAAGACGTGGAGTATTGTTTCCATGGCGCTGACAGAGCAGACAGGACTTTCTTCTCTGCCGTCTCCTGGGAATAGGTCAATAGGGAGAATCACCACCTGCTGCGGCAGTCACATATCTGAGAGGGGTTCCTCTGCTTCCTCTCCGCTGGCTGGCCTTTCCAAGGTTGAGAGATTGTGAACAAAACCACGGACATATTCTCTTAAGTATGTGACTAATTATCCATAAATGTGAGACTGTAGCTCTGGCATAAATTTATTTCATGAAATGAGGCACGGACAAGTGAGTCACAGCAGGCTTTTGAGTCTAGCTGAAGTTCATTTTTGCTACTTGGATTGGTTTCACATGGTCTTTTGAGGGCAGCCGCAGGGGTCCGCATCTCCGATTGTTTCTGTCATTCTCCTGCTCTCCCAGCCCGGCCCATCCTGTTCTTCTGCGTGATGTACCCCCGCCATCGAGGTGATTGGGGTGGGGGGGGATTTGACATCAGTACTTGACGTGTTGCTCATCAAGCCCTTATATCGCACTGCCTCTCTCATTGATCACTGGGGCAGACATAAATAGCTGCAGGTACTCGGCTTTAGAAAGACACAATCAAGCAGTCCTGAGCATGGCTCCCAGAGGTCCCCCTTCGGATTCAGGGCTTTAAAAAGACACAAAAAAACAAAAACAACAGAGAGACACGTCAAAACATATCAACTTCTCACCAAAATAAACTTCTTCTTTTTTTACTACTTACATTTTAAACCACTCACACCCACGGCCAATTTAGAATCACCAGTGAACCTAATGAGCATGTCTTTGAACGGTGGAAGGAAACCGGACCCCCAGTCAGATTCAATTCAGTTAACTTTTGTAAGCAAATAAGAATAATGTCAAAATTTCATATTAAGTTCATAAGACTCGCTGTCTGATGCATTAGAGATATTCATTCCTGTTCAGTCGGGCTTCAGTGATGCTAGAAGTGGCAGAGGAAGAGAAACATGCATCAGCTTCACTTCTGCCTCCTCAGCTGTCCAATCTTCAATGTTTCATTATGAGTTTTTTTTTTTTTTAAATGATTTTGACACGAGCCTCCTGATCTGATGTCAGAGAAATGGGAGGTGTGTCTGCTGACGCTTTTCATCTCCCAATAGTCTCCCTATACTGCTGGCGCCTCTATTGTTTTCCAAGGGGAGAGACACAGGTATTTACTGCTCCTGACGAGATTGAGGACATTTCACCGTGTCACAGAAACCAAAGAGGTGTTTGAATTATTAAGCTCACAACCAGGAGTGACCGAAATGATCAAAACTGGGAAGTTGCCTCGCTCTGAGTTGGGGGACTAATGGTTTGAAAAGTGGATTTGGGACTGCAGGGACACCGGTTTAAACAGCCTCTACATGGATGTCTGAGGTTCCCTAAACTGAGCTTCATAGTGCGGCCCTCTGCTCCAAGTGTGTTCATTTGTTTCTGTGTACAGGGAAAGAGAGCAAATTCCTTGAATGTGTACCACTAAAAGCTAATTTACATTTACATTCATCTGGCCCAGCACTAGTCAGCTAAATGAATCATGTCGTACTATTTTAAGAAAATTGTTCCGTTTAGCTCTGAGACAAGAAGTTTGCAGTGGACGGCCAGATGACACCACTGGTTGTTAGCATGATATACAGGAGCTGGAAAGGTGCGCACATTACTGCAAAACACTTGCTCGCAGTTTGCACAGCGTTAGTTTTCAAAGATGTTCCTCCTCCTGCTATTTTATCCCGAGACAAATCCATTTCTATTTAGGCTGCTGAGTTTTCATATCTTACTCTGCAGTTTTGTTTTCTCCCAGCACTGGTACAGACTTGTCAACCATATTCTCCTATTTATTCTGATAACATCCAGCAGTGATTGGTGTAAAACCCCTGCAGAGTCCATCAGTAATCTTCAGCAAGCCCAAAACTGTTTTGCCCACGACGGTATCCGCACCTCTCCTCAACAATATCTCACACATTCAGGATTTGAATTACACTGCCTCTGCAAATCGACAAGCCCTCTTGTTTGAGGTATTTAATTCTCCCTTTGAAATGAGTTAAAAACTTGAAGCGCCACAAATGGAAGTGTCCTGTCTGAAACGTTGCGTCTCCCAGATTGGTTTGCAACAAATCGATGGGTCTGGATTTCATCTTTACTTTTTGCAGATAACGCACTTCTGCTGGTTTCATGAAATGATAACCTCCGCGGGTTCCAGTGCACACTATCAAGAGTTGAGAGGAAAATAAGCACCTCCGAGTCTCAGGCCGAAAAAATGATGAAGTGAGTAGGACAGTGGAAAAATGTTGGTTTTTATTAAATTGTCTATGTTTATGTCTAGTTCTATTGTTGTAAAAATAGTTTGCAGTAGTTATTAAGCATTGAAATAAAGTTTGCTACAGTCTACAGCTGCTGCCCTTGCTTAACATATTTTATACCTTTGTAGACATTATCAATAAAAAGCTAAACTTGAAGGTGAACGTATTGTTTGCTAAGTTTTATTTTCTTAATCAACACAAAACAAACATCAATTAACATGATGATGTTAGACGTAACCAAAAAAGGACCAATTCCTTCCATTCGTTTATTTGAAAATTGGACATTTTACTGTCACACTCATGAAACTTAAAGAAATCCCTGCATCTCCACATTAAAGTAAATGCCTTAAATGCACCTATTATGTAATTGTGTTATGCACAATTGAACCAAAATGGAGATATAGTGGTAGAAAGAAAATTGGCTCCAATATACACTAATGTGCAAACAACATATGCATTCTAATATAACCTCCAAAATGATCATACAGTTGAATTACCACCTTTCTTACACTGAGTATTGTAACAGTCAGGGTGGAGGATTTAGTGCACGACTGGAAAGACGTAGCCCATAGTCTCTACGAGACTCATGAGAAGAATAATACCACGTAAGAGGTACTGAAGGATTAAACACCCCTCCAGTCAGTCTGTGACTGCCATAAAAAAAAGTGTTTCTGTGTTAATTTCAGGGATGGGAAGACATGCAGTGACGCAGTCCAGAGGTTGTGGGGAAGTAGTTCAAATGTATGCAGAGAGTGCTGCTGCTCATTATTCCTAACCAAGAGCAACTGCAAGAAAGGTACACAGCACATTACAATTTAATCTCAACATTATGACGCCATGCTCATTCATCTTCATCCAGTTTTCGATCCTTTGTACTTTACTCAAAAGACAGAGAAGTTTGTCTTTTCCTGAAAATGTATTGTTTCACAGTGTATTCCACCCTGTTAGTCTGGTGTCACTGTTACCATATCACTGTTTCCAAAATAATCTTAAGGATTTTTATCGGCTCGCATGGCTTTAATTTATCGTCTTCTAAATAGTTTGAAGTCTTATACTCGTGCTTTTGAGAAAATATTGGGGATTAAACACTGGAATAAGTCAAATAAAAACATGGGCCACAGTTAAAATGTTCAGCAGGATGGATTTTAAATGTTGCTTTGTCAAAGTTCATCTGAAATCAGTGCAAATGTAAATGAATGAAAAGACAATATTTTATACAGTACATGTATATTCTTTGAATTTCCTAGGTCTTTGTAAAAGGTTTGCACGAAGCACATAGCACACAACAAATGGTGCATTAAAAAAGCACCTTTGATGTCTGAGCCTAGCGAATCAAACTATATGATTTACTTTGTAAAATCAGAGCATGATAAAATAAGGGTTTATTTTTCCAAGAAGTTGATGCCGTCATTAATCTAAAGCCATTAGTATTTATTAAAGAACGGCGGGGGTTTCCTGAAATTTATACTTTCTCACATATTCTGAAACAGAAATATTTAAAAGGCCCTTTGAGCTTCCCATGGGCCATTTCTAAAAGTGCGCTGGAAGTATTTTTTTTTTTTTCAAGACGTGGGCAAGCAGCATTTGCATGTTGTGGCATTTACATTTGGTGATAAATATACTATTTTTATTCTTTGCAGCTGCCTACCACCTCCCCTAAATAGATTTGCAACCCGGGATAAAGATCAGGCCCCCCACCCCACTCACTTACAGAAGATGGATGGTTTGACAGCAACAAACATAATATTTATGTCCTGACAAAATTACACACAAATGTCTGATAGACTTCCTCTCTCTGGGTGACAACCAGGACAGGGGGTCTAGTGATCCTCCAGTAGTCTGACCCCAGACTCATTAGTTTTGCTGATTTAGAGCTTCCTTTGACTGCTTCCTTTTTAAAATGCGATCTGAAAGCCAGAAAAAAGGATGAAAAAAGTATAAGTAGTTAATGACATGACGCGTTACAGCAACACCTTACTCTAATCTGACTACTTTTTTCCAGTAAGGAGTAATTTAACATGTTACTACCTCCAAACCAGTAATCAGATTAAAGTGACTTGATTCCAAGTTATTGTGCGTCACTATTTTTCCCATTTTATATTTCATCTTGGTCTTGGAGAATGACGTCACATGTGCGACAAGTCACATTTTCAGCAGCAACTCACGTGTAAACACCAACAAAAACAACAATGGAGGGAGGAATGAGATGGGCAAGGTCACGGGTCTCCAAGTCAAGGTTTTGGCTCAAACCGGCGAAAGTAGTTGTTCGGGCAGTATGTGGCAGAGGAAATGCTGCGCTTTTGATAAAAACGTGTATTTTATTTATTTATTTTGGTGGTGGGGGGCAGCTGTTGGATGTAACTAATAAAGTAACTTATAATCTAACTTAGTTACTTTAAAAATCAAGTAATCAGTAAAGTAACTGAGTTACTTTTTAAAGCAGTAATCACTAATTGGATTACTTTTTCAAGGTAACTGTGGCAACGCTGATTACATGGCTAAAACTAATTTCTCCATATATTCCAACAATGGCCACTGGAACAGCTGGAGCCCATGGTGGCTTAGATTTCTGCGTCAAATTGACAGTGTTCGGAGTGAACACGGACACTAGCGGTGTAGCTGATGAGACCCCCCCCCCCCGGAATTCAACTACGCACGGCAGCAACAGACCACAAGAGCTGTGACTGGTTCCCTTGGTAGCAGCGTGTTTCCCCTTTACTATTTCCAGGTGCTTGTCCATCTCTGTGTGTTCGAATTGATTATTTTACATCAATACATATCGAACACATCGAGGAAAAGTTAAGTGAGGAGGTTCAGAGACACAAACATTTGTATGAGTCACCTCATCATTGTTGTAAGTGAAGCAGGAAGTACCAAAAAAAGGAACCCGACTGACAAATGAAGACATTTGGGTGGTGTTTTTACGGAGCGAGCCAGACTGACATGCGCGCAAATATGAATATAAATGAGCCATTAGAGCTAATAAAAGTTACTTTCACTGAAATCACTGCAACGAGAGAAGAGACAAACACACGACAGAAGAGACAAACACAGAGAGAGTAATTGGTTTGCAGAAGTTCTAATGATGGGGAATTGTCCAGCCATCGAGAGACGTGGACGAGGAAATGCTCTTCCGACCAATTCCAGTTGTTGTGGTCTGCGTCGCCGAGGTACAAGGTGAGGTGTACATCATGCTTTAAGTTCAGCATCTGAGGGATGTGGTGAAAAAACAAAAACGGACATATTCTGTTCACGGCACAAATTCTGTTCACGGCACAAATTCCAAACTATAAATCTCAACAAAGGTACCTACAACAAAGGTAACTGGACTTACACATAGATGACCCATCAAACCATCTCTAAGCAGGGGAGGTGGACAACAAAGCCTTAGAAAGGACGGTTTCTGGCTATTAATTGTGAAAAAAATCAACCGTGGATGAGCATGTGGTCATTAACAGACCGTAGTCATGCAAGAGGGGCACCACCTACGGATGTCCCTAATAAAAGCCCAACTCCCCACCAGCCATTTAGACCTCAAGGGGCCGCTCAGATGACGGTGAAATGTCTTCAAGAAAACTCAGATAAATCCGCTGGTCTTTTTAGATGTACCGTGACATGCGCGACTGACTTGGACAAACCTAACTAAAGTCTTCTCTGGGCAACTTTACCCCCCGATCCTGACAAGTCATTGTGTCTTATTGAGCCCTAAATTACATTTTTTTTTTTTTTAAACAGTTGAACAGTTTCTACAAGACTTATTCAGTAGACGGTTTAGGATTCAAATGGACTAGTCTAAACAACTGTATCTTACTCAGCTCAAGTAGACAATCACACCATTTTCATAATTTGGTTTCAAAGCCTCGAATCAGTGCCCACTTGATTCTTCTAGCAATTCTTTTCACTCGGAATTAGGCTCTCGATTATTGACAAAATTACTTGATAGGATGGAGAGGTATTCTTTTCCGCAGTGCTCATCAGGGATTCTTTATGGAAATATTTTCCCCTTCATCGCTCCTGGAGAATGAAATATTTAAAAACCTCACGTCTGCCACTCGAGTCGGGCGTGAGACTGAAAGATCAGCTCAATCTAGCAACGATTACGGCCGGTCCCAGACACTACCTGGCTGTGATGGAGGGGTGCGAAGACGAGGGAGGACAGACACGCAGGAAGAGAGAGGGAGCGAGATGATAAGTGAGCTGTAGCATGTGGTAGTAGTGCACTAATCATGGTCTCCGGCTGCAGAAACACACAGGCGCCTCACAGGTTATTGGGAGATAATGGGATTCTCAAGGCAACAGACACACAGCTAAAGACAGAGATGAAATTTGAAAATAAATAATGCAAAATCCTCCTCCTTTCCCTCATGCTGTGTGTGTGCGTGCAGCTGTGTGTGTATTGTGACTCCGGATAACTGCTGATGAAAAATGAGGAAATAAGGCATTAGTCGATATGGGAACAGAAATAAAGCCAGCCTTCAGAGTCTGAGGAGTGATTTTAGATTCTTAGTCACAAAATGGCAAAGTAAAAACTACTAAGAGAAGAAATAGTCGTGGAAAATGGACAAACTTCGTGATGTCTAATGACACTAACGACTGCTACTTTCGGATTTGGCGCTTGTGAGAGGAGAATAGAACTTTTGCAAGTGCAGTTTAAACAGGCCTGATGTAAAGATCTTCCAGTGCTTCACTTTGGTTCAACGCAACTGAAACGTGGTCGTTTAGATCTCTACATGTAAAGATCCATCAGATTCATGGCACCTAGCTGTGGATGGCGGGCCCAGTCTGACTGGATGCCGCTGGCTGCTCTGTAGTCGTTTTGCAGCTGCTGTATTCTCATCAGCGTGGTGTGACCGTGTTGTTTCATGAGCAGCTGCCGGCTTCTGCTATAAAGTCACCCACGGCGCGAGCTCTTTAAGAGCCCACTTGGATATTTACTTGATAAATATACTCTCCACCGCGCCACCCGTTCATCTGGCACAGCGCTCTAAACGGTCGGCTCAAGAGGAAACACACATTCCTTGTCTATGGAGAATTACAGTGTGTCTGTTAAAGAATATCAGTAGCACAAAATATTCATATGAAAATCAACAATGCATCCTAAATAAGACAAAACGTCACAACCGAAGAGTCACTCCGAGAAATGTTACTTTGAATTTCTGCCCGATATTGACATGCAAGGCAAAGGAACTAAGTTGGTCAGTGGAGTCGAGTGTGTCTCCCTGACCTGTGACACACTCCTCTTCCACACTCGCTTCCAGCCAGTCATCCCCACCAGCGCACCCTGTAAGCTGTCACTCATCCCCTGCCGCAGTGACCCCTGTCAGGCTCGTGTCACTTTTTGCAGACTAGGTTATTATGCCGTTCACACACACTCGCTATTCTAGTTGTTTATTTATTTATTCAGGTCGGTTTGTTTTCTAGTGTCTGCTTTCATCCTGTCCGCCTTCTCCCCTCTGCTCTGTACACGCTCCTGCTGTCACAGTCAGATGTCTTGTCTTTCGACTTGCCACCTCCAGCTGCTTCGCCCTGACTTGTCCGTGGACATCGAGGTGTCGGTTTTCACCTGTCCACAGATCCACTGTCTACTTTTGGTAAGTTTCACTGAACTTCAAGGAGACTTTTACCGGAGCTGGCCCATTTTTGCTCGTCCAAAACCTCCGTCATCCCAAGAACTGAAAGAAATGCTACAGAATATATTAAGCACACAAGAGTCCATCCACCACCGTGGATTAGAGTCTGTGACACTCCACGCCAGGTGAGCATCTGTGGCCACATTTTTGGATATTTTTCCCTTTCTCATTGCTAATCAAACCTCTGCCGGCAGCTTTTCAGCTAATACAGTGCAAGAGAAAAAGGAAGTGACAAAAATAAACTTGTTAAGAGGAGACATTTTTTGTTTTTCTTCATCATAAACTAATATTTCCAGAATGACGTGATAATTCAGAATGAATGAGCTGCAGATACACTCAGCAGAAAGATTCAGGAGAGGACAGATCCCTTCATTGCTCTTCCTAGACTACTGCCACCTGCTGGTCCAAAGAGCAATTTCCTTTCTTTCAGGTACAGAAGGTATGTGTCAATCATTCTTCAGTTCAGTCTTCACGATTTGTTAAAGTGCAACATTTTTGTTCCAGATCCAGACAAAAAGGATAAAAAAATGAATATTTACAGTCCTACCGACAAACACAAACTAACATTGGTGTGTTTTTTCTCATTTGAGAGTGAGAAGGGATTGAGGTATTATAGACCGTATCTTATACGCGAACATCAGTGTTTGTGTAATTACTTTCACCACCAGAAGGGGGCAACGTGTGTTCTACACAGTAGCTTTAAGTTAAAGACATCCAACAGCGGATAACCTTTAAAACTCTCTCTCGGTTCTTTCCTCCATCAGTGTCATGAGCTACACCAATTATAGAACCGGCCTTTTTAATCAACCTTTTTTAATTTGTTCCTGTCATTAACAGAGCTTATGATACTGCAGCACTGGCCACGGACCTCTGATAGAAAACATTTAAAGACATCTAACTGACCTTACCTCAAAGGACTAATTTCCTACTGAAAACAACATTGATTAGCTGTGTTTCACGTCGATGCAGCCCTCAAGATATTCACAGGTGGACTATTACAATTTTCAGATTAATAATTTGCATTTGCAGCACCTACAATTGTATTTTTCCAGAAATGTCCAAATGTCTTAGTCCTGTAACAATTAAAGATAAAAATAGAACATTGGCCAGAAACACTGACTAGCTGAAGTAAAGCAACTACACACAACAGTATAACAGCTAGCTAATAGCCACTGCACAGCATTAAATAGCTAAAAGTGCCTTAGGCTAAAAACTAAGTTATGAGTAGAGGGGACGTTGAACCTGCATGAAAGTTAATTTAGAACGAATGTCAGTCTCGAATTGCTGATGCGTAAATGTGCAAATAAGTTCTGTCTGGGTTTTTTTTCTCATATGTATCAGATTTTTTTTTTTCTCAGCAAGTCAGAGAAAAAAAATTCATGAACCAAATTCAGATCACATCCTGCTCGGTGATCTCCCCAGTCAACACTTGCCAAAACTTCATGCTGAATGTAATTTGTGTCCATCCAAACTAAGCTGTGGCCCATTACTGAAGGGTATGTCACAGGAGAAAGCTGAACTTGACTACATTTGTTCTTACATAGTCTAACTATTTATTAAATAGTCTACTCATGTGCTCTGGTTAAATTGTTTTGTGTGTGATCATATGTCCACAGCCGTCTCTGATGTCCTGCTAAAATAAAGGTTTCCATCGAAGCCTGCAGCAGTCCGAGGAAGATCGCAGGATCTGGGTCCTGTTTGTTCAAAAACAAAAAAGCTTGCATGGCTCTCGCTGTGATACCTGGCTCTACTGATAATGGATGACCATCAGGCATCACAACAAGTTATCAAACCGCTCCATTAACTCTTCAATCCAGTTACAGCAGACAGAACAGTGATGTCAGCTGAGAGGTCAATGCAGAAAAATGTGTTGTTCCCAGAGGATGATACAAATCTATTTAATAACATATCTAGAGTAGCAGGACTTTAACCTTTCAATATCCTGCACAAAATATTGGCAAAAAATCATTTTAACTTCTTTTGTGACTGACTGTTTTTTGTTTTCGTTTTTTAAAATCTCTTGAACGATGATATAATATTGATTTTTGGGTAACATTTAAAGTCATACATCTAGTTTTATGTTTGACCGTATCATTTTATCATCGTCTGCATTTTTCTTTCTAAAGCACCTTGTAGCATTAAGGAATGTGCAATACATAAAAGGTTTTCATAATAATAGAAACTAAAAATAAAGGTTTCAGATTTATAATTTTACTTAAAAAAAAAAAAAAATCTATTCTTTGTTTATTCTAAAAAATAAACCACCTGACTAAGAGGCCAATGACTGTGGCTCAGCAGGTAGAGTGAACCGGAAGGTTAACGGTTCGATCCCTGGTACGTGGACTACATGCCTCGAGTGTCCTTGAGCAAGACACTGAACCCAGAGTTGTTCCAACTGGTGTGTGAATTACCATTTACCATGGCAACAGCTGCTGATCAGTGTTTCCCAGGCAACCAATGGTGACACCTGCTAGCCAGTGGATCTGGATAACCAAAAAAAGGAAATGAAAGAAAATCTAAAAAGATTTTTTTTTTTTTTTTTTTAGAGAATGCAAAAACAGTAGGAAACATACTACAGTGATTACAGTGTCAGGCCTTTTTTGTTCGTCACAACTAAAATTGACTGATGGTTCAAGGGGACACAGTTAACTGGTCAGTCTTTTTCAAAGTTTTACCCAGAAATAGGATAATTAGTTCCTCTTAAAACTGATCTGCTTTGGGTGACAGTTGAATTTTGAATCTGAAATCTGACTCTTAGCTATACCTAAGCTATAGATGAAGTAAAACTTTGTAAAACCAAGCCCAGATGCAATGATCAAGCACAACATTAAAGCCACTGACAGATGAAGACTTAGACTTAGACAGACTTTAATGATCCACAAGGGCAATTACTTGGTCACAGTAGCTTAATTGCACATAAAAGTAACACTCTTAAAAAACACACGTAAAAAGAAAATAAAAATAACATAAAATATATAATTGACCATCTCGTGACAACCCTAAAATGTTCTTCTGAGAAACTGTTGGACCCTGGCATTCATGCGGATGTACCACCCACCTAGACCCCCATAGCCATGACGCTCCTCGATGGCAGCAGCCATCCCCAGCTGGATGCAGCCTGCCAGCGAGACACACACACAAAAACAGTTTAGGAACAACTCAGAAACATGAAGAACAGCACAAGGTGTTGGCCTGGTCTCCTGGCCTCCAAATTCACAAACTGATCAAAAATCTGTGGGATGATCCACAGACACCCCTCCCCTCAACCCATAGGACCCAAATGCCCCCACAGGACACACTCAGAAGGCCCATGTCCATACTCTGATGAGTCACAACTGTCTCGGAGGAACAAGGGAGACCCACAGGAAACTGGTCATAATGTTACGCCTGATCGGTGTATACACTACTGTACCTTCTGTCTCCTTAAGTGAGTGTTGTGAGAAGCGTTGTAAACACTTTGTGGATGGATGAAAGACTTCTTTGAGATTTATTTTTGCTACCATTATGATGTATTAGTATCTAACAACCACATTCAGTATTACAAATTTATATTAAGGACGTTTCGCCAGCATAATGTGCGTTGCAGATCTCATAACAACATTCTGCTGAGACGCAGACAGAAAACTGTCCTGTGAAAAATGGCTCTAGTACTTCATTTGATGACATGTCAACACTCTCCTACAGATTAAACCGACGCGACACAGATATAGGAAATTACTACTAAAGTGCACTGTCTCATATCTTAACTAACTCTGAATCTAATCTGGGTCAGGATAGTGGCGCTGCATATGTTACCGTGGTGATATATCTTAGCCGGCTTTGTGATGTCAAAGCCAAACAGAGCTGGTAACCCACTGATCTCTCATTGTAAGTGATGTGTAATGTGCGCAGCCTTAAAGAGGATACACATGATGAAATAAATCCATCTTACAGTTTCTTTACACACTGAAGACCACGACAATAAAACGTACATGAACGTAAACAGAGGCTAATGGCTCTACTCTGAACCTCTCCTCCTCCTCAGAACACGGGGACCATCAGACAAGAATAGTGATTGTTTTAATTCACCAGATCTGAAAGACTTTGATAGCAAGTATTTTTGTGAATGAATGAGCGTATCAAGAGAAAAAAAAAAAGAAAAAAAGCTGTATTTTAATCACGGCTTCATGGCGATAAAAGGAGGAGGACTGACTGCTGCTACACCTGCAGCAATCACTCCATCTGTTTGAGCCGCTCCACGCTGTCTTCACTGCGAGGACGCAGCATTCATCGAACACATTCTGCAGACTTTCTTTCACTGCATCACATCACGCCGGTCTTTCAAAATGATTTAAACTGCACATTCTCTCTGGCAATTAATTGGTTCCTGTGGGGATTTTGTTACATAATTGGTCTTACAGGAGGGAGGGGACCTATGTGACATGCCTCTTTCTGTGTTCGTTGAAAGTAATGTATTAGTGAGAGAACTCACTGTCAGACAGATTTTCTGTCTAAGGGCTTAAGGAATTTAATTCTTCCTCATTCACACTGTGACTAAGTTTAAGCGAAGCTGGTGGTTAAATCTATTTAACCTTAGGTAAAGTGATGTTATTTAGTTTTATACGCTGTATAAGTATGGCATACAGAGGAAATTAAACATATTAAAGTCAAGGATGAGCAACGGATCAATGAGACGTTTCAATAAGACTCATTCACACAGCATACTGAGTGATTTTAAACCACGATATCGATGTTTTTAACTAAGCAGGGCCGAGCCCGTTTGAAGTATTGGACGTGACAGCACGCTGAAAGCAAGTAATTATAGCATTACACGGTCAGTTCAATTCACACTGACATTCAGAGCTGACTGACTGTGACTACGCAGGAGTTCATCCAGATGGAAGAGTGATTTGATTCTGTATAATAGACAAGGGAGGATAGGCAGATCATTTCAAACAGGTTTAATGAGATTTGGATCAAAGTATGAAACTGGTGTGGGTCGAGAAGTTGCACACTCGTGATCTAAAACACTTCTGTTCCTTTCAAGAAGTTAACACAGCCGCGCACGGAAACCCAATTCTGTTAACAGCTTAAACTTTGCAAGTAACTTCTCAAGTATTCGCAAAAAGAGGACTGCGTGCTCGGTGTCCACACCCACCCAGCTAAGATGAGTGTGCTTACATCTAATCATGCGTCATCTCGGGCCGACGCTGGAACATCTGCAGACATTTTCAAACCTTTGCAAATGACATTCTCTCTCCCGGTGGGACAGGAACAAAGTGTGAAAAAGGTTGCTCCATTTAAGTTAGCCCTTGACACGTAAAGGTCAAACTTAAATTTCACTTGTTGCGCAAGATGTCATCTTTTACAGAAATACTGCAGCTGTGTCAGCCATCAACCGGATAAAACCACATCATTTGACAAATTACATTAACCTCATAGACTCCACTCACCTATGGGTCAGCCAGCACATAATGAAACTATGCAGCAAAACAGAAGAGATGTGAATAAATTGATGCACAAGACACCTAAAATATTTTTTTTATTATTTGAACTGGATTTTAAAGCCATGAGTCCTCGACATGGATATTGTCTCTTCTGAATTAAAATGGGTGAGAAATCACACATAATATGAAGAGTCTGGAAATAAACAGATTTTTGGAATTAATAAATCTACTGAAGGAGGAATAAAAGAGGAAACCTAAAGGTTCCTCAGAAGCCATCACATTTTCTTTTTTCTTGTAACTTAGCAAGTCAACCTCCTTTTCTCTAAAGCATTCACTACTGTTGCATCGTGATCAGAAGCTGCATTACATGTACTCTGGGCGAACCAGATGGCTCCAGTTCTCCCTCCCGAGTCATGTGACCGCAGGGTATTCGTGAAAAATCTGAAAATCTCTCTGCAGCCCTGTCTGGCGCCCCACGGGAGACCTTTAATTTATTTGTAAAGATGCTTGGTCGAATTATGTAGTAATTTGAGTGGCAAACAACAATAAGAACAAGAAGCTTGATGCAAGGAGACAAGCTGAATAATACATGGAATACATTCAATATATATATGAGAAAGATGGATTCACTTGAAGGATTAGAAAAGTTTTTTTTTTAAAAAAAAACAAACAAATATGAATAGATAACTATACGAATTTCCCAAAACTACCAGTCTCAGTCTTTGATTTGTTTTTCATATAACAAATTGGGCAGCGGCCCCTATAGGGCGATCGTTCGCCACATCCAGTTGCGCACGACTTGGTGACATCAATGAGGACGAGGGATCCTGAAAAATTACTCCAGCGTTGGTGTGACGTCAGTGGCCGCCAAGTATAAAAGCTGAGAGGGAAAGTTCTCTGCTCATACCTCCAGACTTTGGCCTTTGAGGTCACCAACCGCTGCGAGAGCCGAGAGCCAGTATCATCACTACCGGCGGTGCCAGAGCGAAGAGAATTTGGGCAGTTCCCGGGTGAGGCATCGCATTTCAATATGTCTGCATTTTCTTATCTGGATCACTCAGATTCATTGCGCTCTATCCGTATTTATTTGGAACATTTCATACAGTTTGACATCAAATTCAAATGGTGTATTTGTCTAAAAATTGTTTCTAAAATGCTGCTGGTGCCGTTTCAGTGGTACACTGACTTGTTTGAGCACCAAAAACAATCCAACGTTCAGAAAATGAAAGTTTTGATTTGCACAAAATATCTTTCTTCATTTCAGAAAGTCCCAATATTGAATCAAATATTGTCGTGTAGGTAAATAGACTGTTCTCCTTGTCCCGATATCATTTCATCGAGCACTGTATTTACTATTTACCAAAATCTATTCCTTTACACAGGCGAACAAACTAAATTACCATGAAGTCGACATGTCTGCTCATCCTGGCTTCTCTCATGTTCTGCAACTTGACGGTGTCTGGAGGACAGGGCATCTCTGCTGAGGATGACACCGACCGAAGAACCATAGACGACATTATCCTACAAAAAGCAGAAAGCCTCCTGTTACGGTCCATTCTCAAAAAGCTCCAGGATGAAGACGGGAGAAACGGTGCGTAAAATAAAGGTCTTGGATCAGAAAGGGACGATAACTGGCTTTGAAATAGAAAAGTAACATAAACTCTAAATGTTCTTGTTTTTAGTTTTAAACTTGTCTTTACACATTGTTTTATACTATAATAATAAGTATATAAAGAGTCCTCAACAGTTTTGAGATTTGACATAAATTCTTACTTTTGTGCTCAATTTACGCACGCGTCTCAGACGAGACAGGGACTGCGAAAATCTGCAGTAAAGTGATAAAGTAGACTGTCAGAGTACTCTAAGAAGTCCTCTTTCTCTTTTTCCAGAGGGGTTTTTCTCTCAGCCAGAATGGGTGACAAAACGACAGCATCCCGGGAAGAGGTACCTCGAAGATTTGGAGAAGCGTCAGCATCCAGGGAGGAGAGAAGAGGACGATGATGAACAGTACTTGGATGTGCAAAGGAGACAGCACCCAGGCAAGCGCGAAGACGAAATGCACTCGTTCATGGAGTTCCAGAAAAGACAGCACCCGGGAAAGCGCTCAACGATGGGACACATTTCTGACAACCCCGTTTTACTCCTCAGTGAACTTTCGAAACGGCAACACCCGGGAAAGCGTTACCTGGTGCTGCACAGCAAACGCCAGCACCCAGGTAAGCGCTATCCCGAGGATGAGGACGGTGAAGGGGACTGGGATGTGGGTTCCGATGGAGAAGACGACCTCCCTGAGTTGGAAAAGCGTCAGCACCCCGGAAAACGCTTTTTGGATAACTCGAGTCCGGATTTGGGCACAAACAGTCCGTGTGATGTTTTGGACCCTGCAAGTTGCAGCAAGACGAGCATGCTGCTCGACTTTTTAGATAACATTAACAAGAGTCACGCCGAGGAGAAGAGGCAACACCCGGGTAAAAGGTTTGCATCAGAGGAGGATTCAGTGGAAGGAGAGTAGGTTAAACAAAAGTGTGACGTGGGTGTTCTGTTGTATTGTAAACAAATAAATGTATAAATTAAGCGAATTATAAAAAGTGAAAAAAGAATTTACATCATTTAACCTTCTGTGCCACCGCTCTTTCTTTGGCAAACAGTTACCGCATTATTAAAAAGCATTTATCTGAAGATTCTGTTGGAGAACTTAAGCGTAATTGTCCTCCAAACTTTCGACTAACTATATTGCTGTACATACGGTCAGAAGAGTTCGTGCGATATATTGATCTATCATTTATTATTGTTATTAGTCATATATTGTTATTGTTATTATTAGTCATATAATATTATTTATCTTACATCGAATTATAATATTAAAGCATTTGTCTACTGGCTTCGGCGATGTTGCCTCTGTGAGGCAGCACACGCTCGTCGGTAGCCTACAGTTCGTGCTTGAGTTAGAATGAAATGGAAGTTGCTACGTTTACATTATCCGGTCTTCATTTGTGTTTCATTATTTTCTACTCATGTAAAATATAATGAATACCACAGCAAATAAATTGTGTCACTGATTATTTTTCTACATCACTGCATGGATTTAATTAATTTAATGTTGTAAATGAAAAAAAAAAACTGCCTTTGCCTTAAAGTCAACCTTCAATGTTTATGTTGGACAATAAAACGCACTGGTCAAAATGAGGTCTTCCTTTGGTTATAGTGTAAATGATGCACCATAAAACTGTTGAGTCAACCCCTACCAGGTCTAATTAGCGCCGTTGTCCCCCTGCATCAGCCAGATCAAGAATGATTAATGAAGTTCAATATGAGATGGAGAGTGTGTGTATCCCCTTTTTAATTGGGCTCATTCCATCAAAGCCTTGGGAGCAGCTGTCCATAGGCCTTGATCAGTATGCAAATTCCTCATGAATTTGAGTGGGTGATTGCATACAAACTCACAGAATTTTCAACCACAGAGTTCAGTTGACTGAAAGGTGTTCAACGGGAAAATGCACATGATATTACAGGAAGGTTTATTTTACACAAACTATTCAAAATACCTGAAACGCCTATGAAAGAAAGTTAGGGATATAGCATACTGAGGATAGACTGTCTGAGGTTATTCTGTGTGTTTAGATTCTCAGAAATGTGCGCACCACAAAAAAAAGGAGAAGTAAGTCTGTGTATAGTTTCGTGTGTGTGTGAGAGTCTGGTTGCGGTCTCGGTGTGGCCGTATGAGAAATTCAAATAAAGACTGATTATTACTTGTTAGGTGATCTTACTTGAAGGACTTTTAGAGGCATGGGAGACTGAGATGTGGACCAGTTATGTTCATGACTGTATAACACAGATGGCTCTGGGGCACAAATTAGCTTTAACTTATATAGACCTCTAGAATTTTCCGTCTTTACACACTATATACATTGTTGTCACTAAATGCCACTCAAGGTTGGCCCACAATGCGCATGGCATCTACACTGTTTTTACCTGAAGGAGGCTTTCGCTGACAACGGTTCATGAAGCTGGAGGTTCTTAAGACACACGACAACTTTGCAATAGCAATAAGCGATAATGACCCTCGGGGTTTACGCAAGATCAACCTTGAGTGATGTCCCAAACCGGCTGACACACAGGTAACGTCAGCAGGTACTCCGTAAGTTATTCCAGCAGTTTGGTTTGGGGTAGTCTGAAAACGTGGACCAATTGGAGCAACGATGTACTTATAAACCGCAGGTATAAAACAAAAGAGGAATCAAACATTTAAGTTGTGGCTTACTACGATTGTGATCCGGTTTTGTGTAGTGAAGTCCTCTTCACGTGTGTGGCCGTTAGTCCCTTCTCTCTTTCCGTACGGACTGATCACATGACCAGCTGCAGGGCCGGGGCTGCTGTCAGAGGGGCACAGCCAGTTGTCAACAAAACAGTTATTCTCGGCTTAACTTGTGAGTACAAATGACCCCTCGTGTGCTAATTAGTCAGCGAGTGTTTGTCTGTATGAAGTGACAAGTTATTTAATGCCATGTTTGGACCAGCGATAGTGGAGAAACGGTGGTTGAAGAAAGCAAGCCCGCTGCTAGCACTCCCGTGCTAACGCTGGAGTCTGTTCAATGTACGAGAAGCCAAACTATTACACGAATGTATAACGACATAAATTAAGTACTGTGATAGTTATTTTCCAGATATCACCGTCTAAAATCGTGCTTACATGTAGCCAGAAAAAAACACGTGTTTAATTAGGTGTCTATTTAACACTGCTTCTGCTAGACAAATACAGTTTTAGCCACCGTTAACTTTAGCTATGAACAAATCAGCGGTACAGTTTAACATCAGCCTGTTTTAAAGTGCATGAGATCAGTGAAACGTACGACACATTAACTGACTATAATAATTGTGAAATGATTAACGTGTAACTCATTAAAGTGTCTGCTGTAGCGTTAGCTTGCTAGCTAGAAAGGGAATGGACTTCTTGGGTGTAACCTTTTCATTTCATGCATCAGAGCACTATGTTATTGCATAATAATAAGTCTGTGAGGAAATGTGGTAAGTCTTAGCTCCAGAATCCTCTTGTATTCATCAGATGTGCAATAGACGCCGTTTATTGTAGTACCACTCCTGCAACTCACGTTTAACTCATAAAAGTCACGCCGTGTCCTTGCAGTAAATTATACAGGTTTGCATATATTGGCAAATGTGTCTGAGATCCACATACCAACCAGAATACGCCAGAATACTGCATGTTTGGACATTTTAATGACAATTTGAAACTTTTATTAAGTGATTTTATTATGCCGTGTATAGCTTCATTATCCTCTCCCCTGGTCTTCAGTGTCCTGGGATTTTCTCATGCGGCATGGAGCTAACATGGGGTAGCTTGTGCACCCCGTGATATGCACCTCTTCCTCCGACAACACAGCCTCCTGCTGCCATGGCTTCAAGCTACCCGCCGCCCTTTGAGGTTACAGGTGAAGTGAAGGAGGGCTTTCTTTGTCCGCTGTGCCTGAAAGACCTTCAGTCATTCTACCAGCTCCAAGACCACTATGAAGAGGAGCACTCTGGGGATGAGCGCCATGTCAGGGGGCAGCTTAAAAGTAAGTACAACCTACTGTCCCACTCACATGCACGAGGCCTTTATACTGGTATATTGTGTTTGGGTGCAAAACAGAGTCTAAAGAAACAAAACTTACTTTGTACTGCGTAGTCTGGTGATAGTCAGCACTACAATACACAATACACTGCAGTGTTGGATCAGAGGGAATTGTTGGAAAGACGAGTTGTCAGAATAAGCTACTGCAGCTTGGTTGGCAAAGTATGCATGCATGGGTTATCTTAGCATGCACATTAGTCCTCATGGCATGTGCATCCATGTAGAACGTGTCCCAACCCCATGCAGGGGCAACTGTGTTATGGACAAATACCACAAGTACTTCTTACTTTCCTGCCACTGTCGGTCTCTATAACCAAACCTTCTCCCAGTCAACCTCAGATTCACTAGAACAAAAGTCAAATGTCTTCACTGGGACATAATTCTGGGCAATAAATGTCAGTGATCACCTACTGTGTGCAATTACCATTCATTGTTGGGAGTTTAAGTTGTAGATTGCCATTATTTTAGTATGGTAGACTGCAAGTATTTACACTGTTTAATATTGATTGGTACTTATTAAAACTTCGGTCCTTCACAGGTTTTTGTACAGACCCCGTGTAACGCTGTAATTTTTCTCACTTTGGGATCACATTGGCCATCTCCTGATATTGTCTTTGTCCAGGTTTGGTTCAGAAGGCGAAGAAAGCGAAAGATAAACTGCTGAAGAGGGATGGAGAAGACAGACCAGATACTGGAACTTATGAGTCTTTCTACTACGGTGGGGTTGACCCCTACATGTGGGAGCCTCAAGAACTGGGTGAGAATGGAAAACTGGACTAAAACAACCCAGTTATGAATATTTCTAATTAGTACAAGAAACTCTAGCAATGATAAACCTTTCTATATGATACACTAACAAAGGTGATTTTATTCTGTTTTAGGAGCAACTAGAAGTCACCTGGACCTCTTTAAAAAACACAGAGCAGCTCGGATAGATCATTATGTCATTGAAGTAAACAAGCTCATCATCAGACTGGAAAAGGTGTGGTTACAATAGCTACAAGTCAAGTTTTCTTCCCACTGATTCTGAAATTAAAAGTTGTGCTTAACAGTGCCACATATTTACCACGAAAATGTATGTTTCAGTTGACGTCGTTTGACAGAACCAATTCGGATGTTGCTAAAATTCGAGGTTTGTGTTTCACCATAACTCAGAAAACTAATTTTATGAAAGCATTATTTCATAACTATCGTCATTTATTGGTGTTCATGCTCCTTTGTAGCCATTGAGAAGTCTGTTGTGTCATGGGTGAATGACTCGGACGTCCCGTTCTGTCCTGACTGTGGAAACAAGTTCAACATCCGTAACAGGCGGCACCACTGCCGCCTCTGTGGGTCCATCATGTGTAGGAAGTGCATGGAATTTGTCCCCTTACCTCTGGCCCGTATGTATGAATCACATAATGTAATAGGTAATATAAGGTGTCAGATGTTAGAAGTTTTACCACGTTTTCTTTTGCTTTTTATCCATGAACAGAAAAGCTGATCAGTGGGACTCGGGAAGCCCTGTGCGTGCCTGGAAGCCCGGGTCAGTCTCACTCCCCCTCAGCAGGAGGTGGCAACAGCGGGATGGGCTCGAGGAGAGGCAGCATCAGCAGCCTGAGCAGTGTAACCTCCATGTTGGAGGAAAAGGACGACGAGAGGATCCGCTGCTGTCACCACTGTATGGACACGCTGCTGAAGAGACAGCAGAAGTTAGAAGAGAAGGACCACGTTCCAGATATAGTGAAACTTTATGAGGTTAGTTTGTCAGCCTCATGGTTAAAATTAAGACTAGGGCCTTTTACAGTCTCTCTGCTTCAGCTAGAAGTGCAGCTCTTTAAAGCTCTTGAGTTTACTCTGTTGTATCCTTCCCGTCATTCAGCGTTTTTCTTTTGGGGTTTCCTGTTGTTCACCTCGTCAAAATTTGTCTTCCTGTTAGAAGCTGAGGATGTGCATGGAGAAAGTGGACGAAAAGGCTCCAGAGTATATCCGAATGGCTGAGTCTCTCAAGTAAGCACCATTAAATAAACTTGTTCTAAACCTGTTCTGCTATGATGACATATTGCTCACCATCAGCTCTATACTTTCACAGTGCCGGTGAAACTACATACAATCTTGACACGGCCGGTGGACTGAGACTAGAAGTCCAGAAATACTACGAACTGATCGATGCTCTAAGGTACCTTGGAGACTTATCACCACTTTTAGAATTTGTATGAAACATGGAGTATTTGAAGTTTGACTTGAGTCATTTTCTTCTCAGTAAAAGGATTTTAACACTGGGAGTTAAAGATGATCCACCACCGCATCCAAAGTCGCTGCAGCTGCAGAGGATGATCCGCTATTCAGCCACACTATTTGTTCAGGTGAAGTTTGAAACAAGACCAACCTGATTGATATAAAATAATTATCATACAGCAAGGTTTCTCATTTTTTTCTCGTATTAAATCCTCTATTTGGTCACATTTGAGACACTAGGTGACCTTTTTAGTCTATTTTTAATGCTAGTATGATTAAGCAGTAATTATTTAATAATCGTTAACAAAGAACTCACTCCACTGAATTTTTTTTTTTTTCCATTTCCGTTGTCACACTTTGAACGGACCATTTCCTGCACTTGCTTTATTTCCCTGCATTCATCCTGTCTTTATGTCCTCTTGACCTTAGGAGAAGCTGTTAGGTCTGATGTCTTTACCCACTAAGGAGAAATATGAAGAGCTGAAAGAAAAGAGAAAAGAGGAACAAGAAAAGAGACTCCAACAGGAGAGACTGGTGAGACTGTGTGTCTCTACATCGACTGATTGTTTTCACTGGGGGGAAAAAACATGCTAAATGTGTTTCTGTCCTATGTTTCCCGTTTGCTTAACAGGCAACCCAGGAGGCTCTGAAGAGGAGGCAGGCCTCTGAGAGAAACCGTCCACTCGCCAGTACCAACGGGGAGCTGCCCCAGGCCCCTCGAGCTCCACGCATGACCAAAGCTGGTGGTTGGCTGCCCTCTGCAGACTCCGTCCATGTACGCAGCGAGCTGGAGGACCCCTTGCTGCAGCAGATTGAGAACATCCGTTCATTCCTTCGTCAGGCGCGAGAGGCCAAGAAAACTGACGAGGTAGCCATGTTGGAGGAGAACCTGCGTCAGCTGCAGGACGAATACGACCAGCAGCAGACCAGCCTGGCTATGACACTCTCCCAGAAGCTGGCTGATGAAGAAAGCTTGCAGCAAGGGGAGATTCATCGCCTGGAGGCGCGGGAAAGGGAGGAGAGAGAGCAATGGAGCTTCACCCAGACCTCATGCACCTGGGAGCAGTCTCTGGATCTCAGCCCAGCAGGAGGCTACCAGGGAGAGGAAGACACAGCCGCAGAGGACCTGACTCCTAAAGCTGAGAGGAGCCCTTCGTCCTTAAAGGCGCTACCTGCTCTCACAAGCCAAGAGGAGTCGCCACCAAGATTAAGAAGCTTAGGAGGCCATGTTACCCCTCCTGGTGGTGAAGGCCAGAACAGCACCTCCTTGAACCCCTTTGAAGAGGAGGACTCTACTCCCATTGAGGAGGATCCATCTAATCCCTTCCTTGAAGACATCATAAAGGAACACAAAGAGGTAACCAATGGGAAGAAAGAATATAACCCCTTTGATGACGACGTGGACACAGAGGAGAACCAACAAGCTGAGACCGGACCTGGCAACCCCTTTGAGGACGACAGCACTGATGCAGGTAACCCTTTCATGGCGGCCACAGGGAATTGTCCTGGAGTCGCCACCAACCCCTTTGAGGTCGACGACGACAACGACGAGGTTTTGCCTGATGTGGACATGATAGAGGAAGAGCTACTGGTGCAACAGATTGACAACATTAAGGCCTACATTTTCGATGCGAAATTCAACGGCCGCCTGGACGAGGTGGAGCTCCTGTCAGAGAACCTAAGAGAGCTGCAGCGCACCCTACAGGACCAAAAGAAAAAGAAGCGCTGAAACATTTTCCTTGAAATCCCCCTGACCCCTGCTACTTACCAAGACAACGTTGGCTCACTTTACATGACCCATGAGCCCGCTGAATTCAGTCTGGGTGAGGTCTGCTGCACTACAAATTGGGTCCTAGAACTCAGTAGTCAGGACTAATTTCCTTGATTTCCAATAAACCACTTGGAATCTGTCGCACACTGAAAGTCAAAATGCATTTTGTAAAGATGTGTCAATGAAGATATTAACCCATCAAACATGAACAATGGAAGACAAAAGAATGTCACTTTAATGAGACAGATGGTTGTTTGAACTGAGACTGACTGTGGTCTCTTGGAAGTCAGGATGTGTTACTGACTGATGAGCAGATCAACAACATCAAAATGTTATCATGGCTTTAGTTATGTGTAAAGAGTTCGAGGACCAGTTAAGCACTTAGTTAAGTGTTAGCTTGTTCTTGTGCAGAACTCAAGACAATGTCGTTTCATTCCTTTCTTGCGAAAAACTGGCGCTTTCATTACCAACAGTACAACTCGACTTTGAGATTTGAGTGTGTAACAGATAACGTGCCTCAGAGAGAGATAAGGTGCAGGCTGTTGAAGCCTGGTATGCTGACTTCTTTGTAAATCCTCATAGTTGACTTAACGCTGACTCAAGTGACAGAAGAACAGTTTACAGTCTACTGGAGTTCACACTAATAAAGGCTGTTAACATATATGCTTATGTAAAAACTAACTGTGGAAAACTTTCCTGTCAAGCAGCAAAGGGCAGAAAAATAAGAAATGCTAAAACCTGCAGTTCCTCAAACGTCCACTAGAGGCTGGCTCTGTCCCCGCAAACCTCTGTTTAAATCCATAAATAAATCTTTACAGCAGAAATAAATGTCTTCACAGTCTGGTACAAAGGCCAGTTGTGGTCACTATGGCTGTACTGTGAATTAACTTTGAATTAAATTATGTCAAGATTTAAAGTTATGTAGAATTTAAGGCGAAGCTGCTTTGGAGTGGTAACGGGCTCCGCCTGTTTGACCATTATCCAGTGAGCCAGGAGTGACACAGGATGATGACAACTGAAGCTGCCACGCTAAGCTTCGACACCGCGCTTCAGAAAATCCTATGAGTCATGTCCCAGGTGGTTCATCCCTCTAAATACACTGTGCAACCAATGTAGAGGTTAGTACAGCTCAAATTCCCCCCTCATTGAAAATTTGTCAGTTCATTTAATCAAATATTAGATAACTAAACCTTGCATTCCTGCTCTAACTGGACCATGAGAAAATCTCAGTCCAAATAACCATCTGATTATTTAATCCATGCCATAAGTAGTTAGCCTGATGTTTGAAGGATTTTCTGATAAAATATTAAAAAAATACTAAAATTACCATTTCAGTCAAAATTTGTTGGTGCAGCACAGTGTAGATTTGTAAGGAAATTTAAAGGCACAATATGCAGAATTTTGCAATTTTTATTGCTTGTCCCACGTGGAAAAACTGATTGTATACGTGTCTTCTCATCGGGATCAGAAGAAACAGCTTTTAAGTTGAGCCTTTGTGCAAACAGCTGTTCATTTCTGCTGCAGTTCATTTTTTTTTTTTTTTCTGTAAAACTGAATTGAGACGTTAAACCTGTTCATGTTAGGTGACATTTTCTGTCATTCTCTGGGTTTAGATGTGAGGCTTGTGTTGCATCTTGTCTATGTCAGAAAAAAAAAGCATCCCCCGAGAGCCAAGTGAACTGAAATGTTTTCAGTGTCCTACCAAGCAACCCTGCAGGTTGTGTGACTTTATTGTTTACAGTGGGCTGCATGTGTGTGTTACGTGTTGAGCTTGTGTCAGGACTCGTCTTTCCTTTAATCAGCTTTTAATCACATACTGATGAGATGATGTGTTGAGCGACGTTACTCTAGTCTGTGCTCTCTGCTGAGATCTGTATGTTCAGCATGTTATCCATTAAATCTAACTCCTTTTAAAGTTTGTCCAACCAGTTCAGCCTGCACTCGCACTTGTAGATACTAAACACTATTCAGACACTGTAGGCAACTGTAAGTAATACTCATATATGTGAAGATCAAATTAATTCTTAGGTCAACGCAACAGTTCAACTTTGTGTTTCACACTACGCGAATGCCAGCAAGTATTATCACTCAGTGCTGCTAAGACTGACGTGAATCTGTCATTGTGCTTTTACTCCATATTTTTCCTCGTAGACAGAGACGGTGTCATCGCCTGAGCACTCGAAAACAGTGTTGTGACAGTGAAAACTAATCCAGGAGCTTCTTTATTCGTGTTAGCAGTTGATTCTAGGGCTGAACGTAATTAGAGTCTCTGCTTTAATAATATTTGATTCACACACACAGGCATCGATTTGTAAACTTTCCCATTTCAGCACCAATAAAATAAATACTTGTCTATAGTTTATCTGGTTGTGTCTCTTCTTCTCATAAGCGTGGTGATCCTGTGTTTAATCTAATCTTGACGTCCCTGCATAGAACTATTATCAGTGATCAGTGGCTCCAACTCGTGCTGCTAAACCTGCACATGTCGTGTCCAGTGGTGTCTCAACGGGTTCCAGGTCAGTGCAGTGCGTTCTCTGTTGTTTCTCAAACCGTTCTTAATCAATGTTGATGGTGAGGCATGGCGCAGTATCGCGTAGCGCCACCTCCAGGAAGGGATGTATGTTAAGTTGGGTGGTATGTGTCCAAGTGACATCCTAACAAAAGCCAAGACCCAAACTCTCCCAGCAGAAAAGATCTGCGGTTTTAATGTTGTGGGGGATTGGAGTTTATAAAATGGTGATTACAATTAATTAGGATTTTGTCACAGATACATGTTTTATTTAAATGTTTACATCATACACCTCTTAAGCTCACAAGCGGATGAGTTGATTTTTCGTCAGGTACAAAGACAAGTTGCAACGTCGAGTTATTAAAACAGTCCAACGGAACTCACAGCGAAAACATGTGAAACCCACGTGTTGGAAGCCAGCGGAGGACAGAGTGGAGCTCCAGTCCGATCATGTGCTGGTGTGAAACCAAACACAACAATGTTGTAACACTGTCCAGTAAAGTCCTCTGTCCTCCTCACCCTCTCACTCCTGTGACGCCGCCATCTTGGCGCGGTACTTGCCCGTCATCTCCTTAGGCAGCGGCGTGTTGCCGGGGCACTGCACCTGGCCCTCAACTTCACAGATGCACTCCCTCAGACAGTACTTCTTTGGCCCGAAGTTGGCGGGGTTCGAGGCCTGCATCTTGGCTAAAGCTTCAGCTTGCAACACTTCTCTGTGGAGAGAGAGGCGGGTAAATACATGAACAGATTGTCTGGTCTCAGCAGGATTAGAGTTTTCTTTTGCATTTTGGCAGGACACAATTGAAAAATCACAGTTAGAATTAGTACAGGTCATCAAAGCCTAGTTCCCATTTGGCAGCTTTGGGTTTAGGTCCTGAAATGGTTCAATGTGTCACTAGTAACACCTGCGCCTTTCCTTCCTATAAAATATGACAATGTTTTGAAAAACATATGTATTAAACACACGCTGTGATACACTGGTGATGCGGCTTTAAATTGTCTGGTCCCAGCTTTGCCAACACAAAAGCCCCCCATCAGTCAGTTTATTTTGGGATCTGACACAGAAAATGGTCGGGACACTTCTGTCACTTTATATTATAAATTTTTAATACATTTGTAGAAATGTTCAAAATCGTATCATCATGATTGCTGGTTGTAAACTGATGGAAAAGAACGGTATTTTACCCGTTTGAATAGGTGAAGAACTGGAGGGGTCAGATATACTTACTCTGATTTCCCCAAAATGGTCTTGACGTGTTGTGAAATTTGTCTGTAGTCCTTCCCTTCCACGTCCACTAGCACTTGCTCCCCATCATCTGTAGAGAGAGAGAGACGGGGACACAGAGAAGACCTGACTCAAATCCTCCAACGGCGTGTGTAGTCACAGTGTCGCACAGAGAACAGCATGAGAGGATACGCACCCAGGTAGAACTTGAGGAACGGTGACGGTGTCATGTTTTTGAACATCATTATTTGGACCCAGGGGTTTTTGTACTGAATCTGGGGGATATTGAAGAACACAAACTTTCTGCAGAACAAACAGAAAGAGAGAGAGTACACGATTCAGAAAAATCTTCACATTATAAACATTGTAAATGTGTTCTAAATAGTGTTGTAAAGTTCTAAATATTAATATGAAATTTGGGTTATTAACTAGAAGGCCATTTGAATGATGTTTGTAGTAAGTTGACTAGATTTGTGCATGAATCTGGCATGTGGATTTAATGCATGAATTTAAACGTGACAGCTACAGTAGCAGAAATAATAGTGGGAGAAGGGCAGCAAAACACGTTGGAACTTAAATGGTTAGTTAATCAATAGAAAGTTGATTCCCAACTTCTTTGTTAGTGGATTATACATACATATCTCAGATATTTGATACAGTATTTACATATCACGTATAGTTTCATACTAGTACACTATCTTTCATTTATATATATTATGTGTGTTATATTTGTCTGAAGAGAAAAGCTAGGACTATTCTAGTTTACATTTTTCACAATTTCTGAAACGACTGCCCTGTTATTATTATAACTGACTAATAATAATATAACTGACAATAAAGCCTAAGCCATATATCACAGTAAACAGACATACAGCGTGTGGGCATGAGCACAATACGCATGCGCCATCTTTTGGAGCTAACATCACCACCGGGATGGGATAAAACTGGTGCTGCTGGCCCTCGGCATTGTAATTTTACCTGATCTCCGACATTATCTTTAGCAGTCTGACCTGGATGTAAAACACGCCTAATCTTAACCTGTAACATTCACACGCCGCTAGCCGTTAGCTCTGACCTTGCTCCGTCGCTGAGCTCTCCGTGCGTGTTGTAATTCACCGTCATGATCTTCACTCTGTTTTTGAAGATGATGTCGCCCTTCTGGAGATACTCTATGGTCCTCCTGATCGGAAACCTTCCTTTCATAGGCATTTTAAATCCTTGTTTTATTTACAAAATACCATCTGAAACCAGTCTGTTTCTCAGACAGTAACACAAGCACAAGGAAGGAGACGCGTTTTGATGACGTTTGGGGTCGTCGTCACTCGAGCGACGGAACAGTTGGCCAGGCTGCCCACTTGTTACTATGGTTACTAATTTTAGCCTGTTTTTTGATTGACTCTTAACTACTCACCGAATTAAATGTTATAACATTGTTCTAGTCTACTCCAAATGGACAGGCTTTCTTTTAAACGTTTAATATAGATATAAAGTATTTCATATTGCAACACTTTGCAAACAAACTAGGACAGGGACACATTTACCACAGTGTTACATCACCTTTCCTTGAAACAGTACTTGGACACTAATTGTTGAAGCATTGTAAAGTTTTTTTTTGTTTGTTTTGTTTTTTGCCAATGCCTAACCCAAGGGTCGGCAACCCAAAATGTTGAAAGGACCAAAAAATTGGACCAAAAAAACAAAAAACAAATATGTCTGGAGCCGCAAAAAAATAAAAGCCTTATAGAAGCCTTATATTGAAGGCAACACATGCTGTATGTATCTATAGTAGCTATATTAGCCTACTATCGAAATGACTAAGTTAACTACAAATACATAATGAGCCTTCATGATTAAATGTTTATTTTTCCTGCAGTGCATCCTGTAGAGAATGACGCACCACGTGACTACTCTGTTGCGCGATGCCGCCTCAAGTTTAACTTCATTACAATATTAATGAATTATGTTTCATTGCTTTGATGAAATTAAAGAAATGCAACAAAGAAATCAGATTTTTGATGTCGTTTTTATTTTGAGGATTCGAAAAAACAACAAAACGGAACGTGCATAACGTGCCCCTTATCTGGGCGAAAGAGTGCAATAAAACGCAGCCTACATTTTTAAAAATACATCAGCCTTTTGAAAAGGTAAAGTATATAAAATCAAATTAATACAGTTCAAGTTTGACGTCTATGCAAATGCCAAGCAAGTCAGTGCAAGAGTAAAACTAAGCAGCATCCTCTTCTCTTTTGACACGCAACCAACGCAGCTATGCTCGGACCTGAGCAACAAAACACAATAATATCCCTAAGTGTCATTCCAAATATATACTGACAAAAATCAGATATCATTCATAATAACAGCCACTTTGTTACTAAAATGTGCCTATGACAGGATTGTGTTCTTACCCGTTTAATGTGACTTCTATTTTCGGACATCACTGGTCAGCTCCTCGACATCAGGCATGTAAGATGTAACTTTAATCTTGACGCAGGACTGCAAGCTCTCATCTGTGAAGCGGGTGCGATATTTTGATTTGATGTAGTTCATGTTTTCCCTTTGGGATCCATGGCACATCACACAGCCGCCGGTTTGTTTACAACAGCCACCTGTCTGGCATCCTGCCTTACTGATAGAAACGTGTGTCGCAGGCTATGACGTAAATCTTCGTTGACAGAAATGTTGAAATTTAATATTTATTCTACACATTTTTACAGCATTGAAAAAAGTTAATAATGTTTGTGCCATGTTTGTTTTCCTACAGAAACCATATTAAAACAAAAAATATATTTCTCTCCCCCATCTTTTTCCATTTTCAAACATTTTTGAAAAAGCTTCAGGGAGCCACTAGGGCGGCGCTAAAGAGCCGCATGCGGCTCTAGAGCCGCGGGTTGCCGACCCCCGGCCTAACCCTAACCCAAAACCTGTATGTGCTTTTTCAGCATAAATGGTGCAGATGTGCAGGTGACCCACTAATTGTAGACTGTATACACCACCATAGTTTTAAACTATGACATTTGTGGGTGTTGTTAATATACAGCTTTTAGAGTTTTATCTTACATTTATAGATGTAGATGGAAAAAAGACTTGCAAATCCTTTAATTTTTGTTTTAAGAATGTCCCAACTTCACTGGGATTGGAGTTTGTGATTAGTAAGTAAATGGTGGTGTGGTATTGTCCAGTTTGCTACCAAAGCTTTACTAATCTGTGGAAATTAAATCAGAGAAACACCTTGATCATCTTCAACATGGACAAATTCAGACAAGTCATATTTCATGAATAACTGTTTATTTTGTTTAAAATGTCAGCCTGAGAGGCTGGAATGCTGATACAGGAGCTCAGTCGTCAATACATTTGTTTATGTTCATCGGTGTGAGGTAGAGATGCAGGGTTGTGATCAACTTCAGCAAAACGTGAGTGTTGTTTGAATTCCTCAATTTCATTTGTTGTTACATGAGCAGAAAAACATTTACACAGTATAAAACTTTAACCGCAGGATGCTCAGTCCACGAAAAAAAAAAAAAAAAAAAAAGCTCTAATATTTTTAATCCTTTAATGTAGGAGCCGCTCATGGTAAATATTTTAAAGCCACAACATTTAAATCAACATTTTTCCAAACAGCATTTAATAAAATGCGCTTAAGCAACTTCTTCATGCATTGCAATGCACTATAAAAAATTATAACAATGCTCCTTTTTAGGGCAGACAGCGACAAGATTATAAAATCCTGCTTAAAAACAACATGCTCTCATTTTAATGAAATTACATGTACAAAGGTCGATTCTCACCAGTGCCTTTACAAAGTCCGTTTGGGTTTTCAACCCAAATATAACAACTGACATTTATTTCACAACACATAACCACGGTTGACTTATGTACACCCCCCTTTATCATTCATGTTGCTGAGGATGCTTATTCTTAATACAAGAGGATAAGCCAATGCATACGTCCATACTGTCTTCAAGACTTTAATGCACCCGAGACTGACTTCCCAGAGAATCTCGTTCTTTCTTACACCAGGGAAACCAGCCCAAAAGTACTTTAAGTACACTTAGTATGCAACAAGCAAAGTTGTTCACATCAAAAGAAACTTTTTAGAAAACATATAACGAAACGTTATCGTCAGCACGAATGCAGTGGAATGCCACGAAAGCCGATTGATGTGCACAAGAATACCAATGCATAAACAACATAAAAAAGGTACAAAAAACAGCAGCTTAGCTACACATACGCGAGATAAGATAATGTAAAAGAAATAATTGCCACCGGCAAGTACAATTAGAAAATGCAGACTGAAACACAGTCATGATGACACTGATGGGACAACATATAATTGATTGTCATAAAGGGAGAAAGTGATGAGGTGATTGCACAGGTTATATTAGCAACACAGTCATGATACCCGAGATATACACGTACCACATAAAAACACATGCACATAAAAAAATCTCTGAGATGTTGTTTAGTATAACAATGGATATATGGTCCATTTCTCCAGCTAACTTGTCTTAGTTAAAAGTAAAACTGAAAGACAGAACAAGTTCAGACACTGGTCGTGTTGTAATTAGCTAAAAATGAGAATAAATTATGAATCAAATACAATAAACGGGATATAGTTCTTGATGCAGGATTGAAATTGTTTAGTTGTTAAGATAAAGAATTGTACGTTAAGGGGGGAAAAAAAACATTCGAAGCACGTTTTATTTAAATTTTCTGCGACATTCAGAAAACTCAGTCCTTATTAAAGCTTGAATTCATCGGCTCAGTCTCTAAAAAAACAGGACTGTTATTTGCGAAGGTCAACATAAACAAAAGTTCACCAATGCAAAGTAATCAAATTACATTAGTCTTTCTTCAAACCGATCGAATTCCTCTTCAACGTGTAAGATTTCTGTTTTTACAGTATGATGTTTCATTTCTGGGCTGTGTTTGTGTATTTTATCTGATATCAAAAGCTTCTGTAATATGTATGTAATCAACGTGAGAACATGGTAAGGCTTAGGTAGGTGTGAGATTATTTCAAAGGCATTAGGTCAGAAGGTAATGTAACTCGGCTGAACAACATAAAAAGAGAGGAGCGCAGTTTTCAGCTGCAGAGATTTCCTTTTCCACTGACTGCATCCGCCCTAAAAAACGTTTCCAGTCATCCTGGTTTTCCAATGCCGTGTTATCTTAATCTACCAGGTATTCCTGAACGACTTTGCACCATTAGAAGTTCAGGGGCTGGATTAAAGACTTCAGTTCAACACTGCAGCACTCGAGAAATGAAGAGTGTACCTGAAGTGGAGACTCTTTAAACCGTTAGTTCTGGGAGCAATGGGGTGTCATTATGTAGAGTCGGAGTCCTGGCTGTTATACTCGGCCATCTCCATCTTGAGGATGTAGGGTATGATGCTGTCAATAGAGACGTTACCTATTAAACCTGTGAAGAAGAGCTCCTCCGTGATGCTCGAGTTCATGAGGCGCAGGGCGGGAAGACGAGTCAGGATACGCGTCAGCCTGAGGAGACAAACACACAAGTGATTGAGGAACTAGTTTGCTGCCAAGGTCATTTATTTCTTTATGTAATGTCTGGTCCAGAATGTTGCACTTGAACACATCACAAACACTAGCTGGCACAATGACTCTGCACTTCTGTGAGACTAAATAACTCTTCACACCAGCAGGGGGCAGTAGTTTGTTCCAAACAGAGCACCAAACAGAGGTCTCCTCTCCTTAATAACTCTGTTCAGACAGTCTATGTTTTTTGATGTAAACCCTGAAGAACCTCTTTTACTTTCTTGTCAGTTTCTTGTCAGTCGGTCGGTTGAATTTTAACTTAAGTCTGAGGTGACACAAGGGAGGAAATGACTAATGGTGGTGCCTCATGCTCACGATTGATATATGATGCAAGCACAAAATTTCCTAAATTTATAGAGAAACACTTTACTGTATCTACACTCTCAATGTTTCCACCTTTTTTCACCTGTTAATGTGTGTATTCATTAATTCATGGCGTCAAAGTTCTATGGTGACGGTTAAACTTTCTTTGTTCATCTCACAAAGACGTCTTTGGACTCTGTAGAGAGATCAACGCGTGAAGTTATGAATGAATTTACCTGTAGGTGTCATCTGGATATGTTTTCTGCACATAGTCCTGCAGCTCCATCAGCGCTTTCTCCTGGAACTTCTCAATCTGCCCATTGCTGTCCACGCCTGGATGATCTGAGAGAAACACAAGGAATACAGGTCACTGCGTGGAATTGTATTGTATTTAACTGATAACAGCTAGAACAAAAGACTCACCTGGACTGAATAACACTATAGCCTTCAGGTAGGCGTATTCGTAACTGTCAGTCTCCAGCCTCGTCATGCTGTTACAGAACTCCTGGAACTTCCAGATGTGCTCCATCACCTGCTTCACCCTCTCTCCTGACAGCTTGTCTGAGAGGGAAGAAAATGCCCAGTGTGATGTATCAATATTATGTATTTTCTGTTTTATCTAATGAGGAAAGTCACGAAGAAATGCAATGTCACATGATCAAAAGATGGATTTCACCCATTCAGCTTAGGATTAGTAAGGAGATGAATTTTATATCACAAAATTCTGATTCTGAAAGTTGTCTGAGCGACACGCGGACAAAGTCGGGAAACCTTTACATGAAAACCGAATTAACAATTAACGCCTCGAACGACACTCGTTCGCAGGCAAACGAATGAAGCAACGCCCCCGTCTGATTTCACAATGACAGAAGTAAAGCAACAACTCTGAAAACACATCACATTTCTTTGCTCCTGTTCAGATGCGTGTGCCCTACTGTGAAATGATGACGAGGTCTGTGGTCCATACCATCCTGGATGCTGCTCTGAAGGTGGTTGATGATGGCAGCGAGGATGGTCGACAGGTTCATCACGTGAGCGCACTGAGCAAGACCCAGAGTGAACAGCTCGTTCCAGCAGGCTCGCACCAGACACGTGTTGGCCTCTTGACTGAGAAACACGGAGACAAACGACACTGCAATCCCTTAGTGTTTGCAAACCTTTAAAAGACGGCATGGCGCGAATATTCTCGAGTCTAATGCTTTCTCACCCCAGAGCTGAGAAGGCAGGGATGGAGCGGGCCCAGTGCATGGACAGGAAGAGAAGTCTGGATGCTGACTCACAGATGTAGTGTACATTCAAATACTCTGGCATGGGGCTGGGCATAGTCAGCTAAACGAAAGACGAAGCACAAGCACAAATGAGGACACTGGAAATGGAAAGTAGGCAAATAACAACAAGTTAATGTCAAAACAAAGAAATAACCAATTAAAGGACCCCAGCGCTCTACTGATTAAGACACATTTCACAAAACTTAAATGCCCACATACACATTTTTTTCTTTAAACAAGACCCCCTTCCACTTGAATCAATAATATTCAACTAGCACGTCTAATACTGTGGCCATTAGTTTCTGAGCGGACCCGACTCACCTTGAAGCCGACATGGCTGTCTGTGAGCAGTGGGCCTTCCACCTCAATGATGGGGGTCTCCTGGTCTCGACCGATCAGCTGTATTGTTGTCCCAACGACACACTGAGTCTTCTCAGCCGGATCCTGTCCGACCCCTACTTCAGGTGGGTTGAAGACCTTGGCCAGGGTG
Organism: Mugil cephalus; assembly: GCF_022458985.1. Taxonomy (NCBI): domain Eukaryota; kingdom Metazoa; phylum Chordata; class Actinopteri; order Mugiliformes; family Mugilidae; genus Mugil; species Mugil cephalus. The sequence continues at coordinate 10,471,279 of NC_061770.1, read as the reverse complement.
TCAAAGGCACTGCAACACACACACACACACACACACACACACACACACAGAGGTTAAGTCATTCGACAAGAAAATCGATCTTTAATTTAACTAGTTTTTCCACACCTTTAAAAAGGTTATATTAAATGTACAAAGTGATCTGTAGAATGCAATCTAAAATGAATTGAAGAGGGTGGCGTCGGCTGAAACAACTCAGGAACAAAAACTGAAAATGTTGTAGCCTTCAGGTCGAAATTAGTGAACTGAAAAAGAGTAAACCAATTAAACCATATACTGTTTCAAAATCACACGGTAAATAATTCACTTGAAAAACAAAAGCAAGAAGAGACTCTGTGGAGATTATTTCTGGCCCTTCAAAGACAAACGCGATCGATTTTCGGGGTCCACTCACTCAACAAATGAGGACAAATCGGACCAAACGAGGACAAGGCTTCACGCGGAGGGCCTGTTAAAAATGAGTGATGAAACCTCACACACACACACAAACACACATTCCTCTCCTTTGTCTGCACCGCTGACTGACCGTGTTATCTCGCTGGCAGATTGCTCCTCTTGTTGGCTGTCTGATGTATTGCCATTGTTCAAGTTTTCTTTCAGTGAGTCACTCAGGTTGGCAAGTGATGTCACCACATTGGCTAGCGTCCCCAGGTCTCCCTGCCCACAGTCCACCTGAGGACAAAATGCAGATTATTTTCCCTCACATGCTGTATGCGGAGGTCCTTTTTGTTACTAAAACATCACAACATGAGCCACTATTGACTTGGATTTGAGTTGCACCTTTGAGTCAGTTGCCAGTAGCAGAGTTCCATCGCTCTGGATGACCGGCTGCTGGATGTTGACCAGCATCCCCTGGTCCAAGAGGCTGGATCTGCACAAAACACGGACACATCACCCGGTCACATGACACAACATTATCATCATCATCAGCTTAAAGGATGGCGCCGCTGTTTGCAGCTCTGACTTCCACCGACCTGGAGCCGTCTGTCTCCGTATCAGAGATGAAGGTCGGCGTGGCGATGAGCGGGCTGTTGAGATCCTTGCGGATGTAGATCTTCTGGGTGGAGGCAGCACAGTTGGCATGTTTCTCTCTGGGCACTATATCGATGGGTTTCCTCTCACTCTGGACAGCTGGGGATTAACAGTGCACAGTAAGAAGCGTCGCTGCAGACGGGAACGTGCTGAACAGTTCTTCAGATTATCAAAGAAACACGCTGACGCTGGATTTTTAGGCCAAAGGACAACGTTCCGTCCGTCCTACACCAGTGGATTCTGTGTACAGAATTCCTCATAAAATAATTAATCACTTTATGTGAAATGCATGTGCCTTAACCAGCTGTTTTCAAATATTTAATTCATTTAAGTCATTTCAACACTGGCAGGAGAGGAGTCCTGCAGCTAGCCATGACTACAAAATAAGACTCCAACACCCTCTAAGGCTCTAAGGCCATTTTCAGATGCAAACTCACACTCAGTCTTCATCCCCATCTTAAGGCATTTCTTCAACCGACAGAACTGGCATCGATTGCGGTGGTGTTTGTTGATGACGCAGTCCTGCTTACTGCGGCAGCTGTAGGTCAGATTCTTCCTCACGCTGCGCTTGAAGAAACCTTTGCATCCCTCGCAGCTGACTGCTCCGTAGTGACGCCCTGAACACAGAGAACACCGGTCAGCGTTGTCTGCGCCCCCGTGCACGTGTTGGGTAACACTGCCGGACGTGCTGCTGGACCGGACAAGACGATTCATCTGTGCAAAAAGCATCACATGTCCAGGTACTGGCACTGCAGGCTAGAGTACCTGAAGCCTTGTCCCCGCACACCACACAGTACTCTACCGGCTGAGGTCGGCTCAAATCCCCTGACTGTCCTAACAACCTTTCCATCGACACTGGATCTGTGACAATCTGAAAGTCAAACACAGGCCAGCAATCTTGAGTTTCACCTTCGCACTGTGTAAATGTCACTGATATAACACCATCTGAAAAACTGTAGAAAATATCGAGACAAAAGTAGGGGGTGATATTATGGGGGTAACTGTACCTGTATCCTCCCTGGCATTAGGCTGTCGGCAGCAGTGAAGATGAGCTGCTTAGTGTTGTGACTGTCTGGTGAGGCCAGGATAACCTTGCCTGCCCCTGAGCTGTCAGCCGTGGTCAGAATGAACTGCTGCTTGGGAGCGCTGGACGGGTTCATCGCTGTCACTATCTGGATCTTCTGACCTGTTTGTTGGTCGGTTACAATCTGTGGGCATTGAAGCAAAGTGTGACGTTAGGGGAAGAACTGCGTCACAAAAACCTGTTTTATTTGGTGCTGCTGAAAGAGCACAACAATCAACGGGACACACGATTGATCCAACGTTAAACTACATTTGGAGCCGTTCTTGGGCTCTTGCGGCCACATTCTTCCAGCAGTGTGAATTCACCTGCATCCTGAGCGACCTTGTAGCTGTTAACCAACTAAATCATTAACAAATCTCATCTAGATCGAACTATTTGCACATGAATTATTGAATATATGAGCAGGCTGTGTGTAATTCCATCATATTAATTATTGACGTGGTTATGTTGATGTATGTGAAGTAGCCATGTGGAGTTATGTTGTGTATTTCCTCACTGACTGGTACACTTTTTCACTGCTGCAAACAGGTGACATTACGGTGTGTACAGAAACTTCTGGGGTTATAATGTTAAGATTTAAAATAACTAAGGCCAAGCCGGAGATTCATTAATAGATAAATATATAACTTAATATATGAGCGTGCTTTCCAGTGAACGAGGGAGACCTTAGAGCAATTCTTCATGGCTTCTGACACAGCAGTAGAAATCCAATAGAGACGCCCCTCAGCATGCTTATTTGCATGCAGTGTTGGATCTTATGACACATGAAAAATGTCAATTGCGAACACACATATTTTCAGCTGGATGTGGCGTTAAAATATCCAGGTCTGAACAGGCCCTGAGGTTTGAGAGCAGTTACCTGTATTCGCTGTGGTGTTGTGGCAGGCTCGGTGGAAATAACCTGAAAGCGCTGTGGAGACTCACCTATCACCGAGTCTGGCGGAGAGACTGGCACCTTAAACACAACAAATGAATTGTGGGTAAATACCAGAAATGCTATTACACAACACTTTCATGTAAATGCAAGTGGGAGCTGTCCACAGAGGTCAATGTCTCCAAGGTAACTACACAGGCAAAGAGAGCAGCACTTTTGTATTTGCAAATGAAAAGAAGCCTTCGCAGGTTACGTGGAGCAACTAGCAAACAGCCTCTATGTGTGCACACTCACCTCCACCTCATACACAGAATCCATGTTCTGCCGAGAGAGCAGATTCAGGTTGGTCGTCATGATGATGATGTAAGGTCATTAGTGAGGTCTGTTCGGGACAGCGTCAAAGACATTCATCAACCAGAGAACAGCAGGTCAACACTTTCTATAGATATAACAGCACCGGTGGCTCATGGCGCATGTGTTATGCCACCGACACACACAGAAAGTTTTGTCTGCCGTGGAAGTTAAATTCTCCTTGAGGATTTGTGGGACTTGTGTAGCTGCTGACGCACAGCTGTGCCACGTTTGCAATGATGAATTGTTGCAAACATAACCTGCGCGTGGATTCACCACAAGGACGTAACGGTGCCTAGAATTAAATGCTGCTGCTGCTGCTGTCGCAAAAACCTAACTGAAGACAGAAAAATGAAGTTTGTTTCTCAACGTCAGGTAACATCATCACAAATAGCTATCTGTTTTACAGCGGCCGGCGGACTAAAATGGAAATTTACAAATTATTTTTGGCATCTTGCTCACGCACATTTTGTTGAACAAATCAAACGTTGCCGTGGCAGCAGTGATGTCAACGCAGGCCAAGTCCGCAAGAGACGCTATAAGAAGCTAATCATAATCAGATCACTCTGCAGCCTAATGAAGCATCACACTGTCCAAAATGACCCTGTTAGAAAGCAGGACAACTGAAGTCCTCTCATATAAATGTACCACTTCCATACGGTCCTATTTACATCACAACTGCTTTTCCTCCACATGGACTAACCACTGCAGACCGGGAACACCCCACAAGACCTTCAGTTTTGGAGATGCTCTGATCCACTCGTGTAGTCATCACAATGTGACCCTTGTCACAGTCACTCACATCCTTCCCTCTGCTTATTTTACCTGCTTCCAGCATCAACTTTCAAGACAAAATGTTCTTCAGAATCCCACCCACTGACGGTAACAAAATAATTAGTGTTAATCATAATTTTTATGGCTGGTCGGTGTATACGCGTCTGTGGAGCAGGACAGAGACAGCAGCCTGTCACTGAACGAGCTTCTCTGTCTCACTGTGGTGTCATGTAGACGCTGGTGGATCATGATGGACCCGAGTTTGTTCAAGGTCCTTCCCTCTGCTTCTGATATCAGGGACTCCAGCTCTGCCCCTGGCACAGAGCTAGGAGCAGCGGGCAGCCACCTGCGTGGCGCCCGGGGGGGGGGGGGGGCTTCACTCAAGGGCACTTCAGCTGTGGACATGGAGGAGACGCAAACCCTACACTCACAAGTTTGCTTCTCTAAAGGCAATGTCAATGGTGGACGCACACTGACGTACAAAATAAAGTTACATGTTAAATTGATATCAAAAAATGTTTAAAAAAATATGTACTGGGGTATGTTTTTTGTTGCAGTATCAAGAGACTGCTTCTCCTTCCATCCATCACCTCCTTGCACTTGATACTTTGTTGATCACAACACATTTTGTGTATAGAACAGCTTAACAAAAACAAAAACACAATGTCCAACACAGAATAGGGGCTCAGTTAAGGTACATTCTATTTTATCAAGGGTGTCAACCTTTATGTTATCTGATCAATTGGCCTGCAGCCCTCACTGGCCAAAAGGAGCAGTGTGAAGCTTCATATTGTCCAACGATTGGTCCAACAGTGTGTCCATCACTACCTCCCCTCGCAAACGCATCACAACACAGAACAAAATGGAGAACCTGGCAGTCAGCCAATAACACCAGAGACCAATCCTTAAGATAAATATAAATTAAGAGTAATTTTCTTTGCACACAACCAACTAGCTGACTCTCGGGGTCAGTAAATGTAAATGTAAAAATGCGGCAGTGGTGATAAATGGAGACACGATCACAGCCAATCTAAACCCACTCCCTGTCCCCGGGATGGCAAAGGTAAAAGGGTCGAGTTCATCTACAGCAGCTACAGCTTTCTAGCTATCAGCTAGCTTGATGCAGGCTGCAGAGGCAGCCCCGCTGGACCTGTCGCCGTAGCATGCATTCATTAACCCGGGTTAACTCGACACCACTGTCACGGTTTAGCTGTTTCTCTCTGCAACATATCAGCGTGGTCCAATGCCCGGATCCGGTCTACTGAAGCCGGGTAGGGGAAGGGAGCTACGCTTCGGCTCGGCTAGCTAACAAGCTACTTATCCCTCCACTAATGATCCACTCTGTCTCTCTCTCGGAGCTTCCTGCTCTTTTCAGTCCGGGGCTCAGACTCACCTCGTCGGGACGGCGGTGGCAGATTTAGGACGCTCCGCTGCTTTATAAAATATTTGTTTTGGTTTTCTCCTGTTAAAGGTCATAGTTCGTGACCCCGCACCACCAGCGCGTTGATGGAGGTTCAGTTTTTTCCCTCCTTCCTCTCTCCTGCGTCCCCGCGCGACTCTAACACCCCCCCAACCATTGGCGCGAGCCAGACAGGGCTGACGTCATTGTGTCTGACTGTCTCGAGACTTTAGGTTCATAATTATGTTTTATAAAAATCAACAGGGTTGACAACATGACTATTAAAGACAACCGTTTCTCAGTCAAAGTCCACGTTCGCTGGCCAGTTTATTAGGTACACCAGTGAAATAATATCTATTGTAATGTAGCAGTCCTGCACTAAACCGTAGCCACGTGAAGGTTGTGTGTTTTTGTCCGTAGTGCCCGCCTGTAGTACTATTGTATTGTACTATTTTAACAATTGCACCTTCAGTGGTCTCTAGGCTAAACAACAGAAACACTTTTCAGTTTCAGAAAACTTTATTTGTATCCGGGGACGGGGGTAACTATCCAAACAGTCCATGGAGGGTGTAAACATGTGCAAAGTGCAAATGTAAACAGGAATAACAGGGATTATATGTTTACATGTTATTGGCTTTGGGGTCAGAGCGGAGGAGCTGCCTTCCGGAGCTGAGCCACTCAAATGCTGAGTGGAGGACGTGCGAGCCGTCTTTGGTGATGATTTTCTGTTGGTCATGAATGTGTGACAGAGTTCCTACAAGCACCCCAGTGACCTTAGAGCAAATCTAAACAGTGCTCTGTTCATTTATATCCAGTTTAACGGCAACACAGCCTCCAAAATGTTCGCGAAGTTGAATTACCATCTTTACCACACACTTTCAACGTAACCTGAACATTATAACGGTCGTGAAGGGAGATTTAGTGCGAGACTGAGTCCATTTATTTTCACTGGTGTAGCCACTGAATTAGCAAGTGGGCATGCTCTGCTGTTTGAATTATAATGACTTATCTATAAATGCTATATTTTACAAATGTAAAAAAACATAAATCCAAAGGTGTATTATGTGTTGTCTTATATGTTTTTGTTTATTGTATTTGTGTAATTTACTTGTAACAGCACCACTGTATATTCAAAAACAAAGTCACAATATCATTTTATTCTTGCTGGAATACAATGACATACACCACTCAACACAAACTTGAGGAGGCCATCACATGGTGTACTGTATTTCCATAATTTATTCAAGTGTAACAGTATTTTTAAAACACACATAATCACAGTATACCCACAGTATATACACAACAAACCTACTGAACTTTCTTCTTCTTATATATATATACTCTTATATTATTACCACTCTCTGCTGGATCAAACTATAACCCAACCATAACCTAAGGGTTGATCAACAGTGGGACCCAAAGAGTAATTATTCTCTGAATTACTATTCAGAGATTAAAAATAACCCTTGGTTATACATTGGGTTATTTGATTGCATTGCTACTTTTATATTTTCAAACCAAAATTACATTCCTTGTTACAATAATAGTAAATAATGTGTAATTTATTGTGATTTGTAAAATCAAACTAAAATATAGGCCACTGCTAACTTTGATTTAATGGCACATTTAGTGACAATTTGCAAACATAGTGTTAAATCACATTCAGATCCAAAGAAAATGTAAACAAAATAAATAAAATATAGAATAAATCAGTGATTCCCAATCTGGTGGGCCGCAATGGTATTGCAAGTGAGCCGCCGAATCATTTCATTTGATATTTGGGTTTTGGTTTTATGTCAAACACCAACACCATGACGATCGTAATATGATCCACTGCAGTATTTATTTGATAAGGAAAAAGCTATAAGTAAGAGTGCAATGTTTTAATTTTACTTCTTTGATGTTATTGCCTTTGCTTAAATTGAAGTTTCACCTGGCTAGGCCCGAGCAGAATTTACATGTTTATTTCTAAGCCGATCGATTCAATGGGCTTCTTGACATTTGGATTTTGTTTGGATCTGATATTGGGTGTCAATTTTTTATATATGAGAATGCATTTCTCCATTGTTGAAGGATACAGTTATTTATGAGACATTTGTTAATTAGCCTGTTACAGACAGCCCCTTGCTTGTCATTTCTGATATCTGTGTGGTGCTTATGGACATAAAAATAATGACAACAACTCCAGATTCATCTTTTTTTTTAGTGATTTGCAATCCTCCTGATTGAAGTTAACCAAAAAAGGGCCCCACTGCTCTTACATCACATTATTTGCATAGAACTCACTGAACAAGTTACTTCCTTCATTTGTATCATGAAATCCATTCCTACTGTCACCAATAAATATTCCACCAGCAATAACTTCATACTCCCATCGGTCGAACATCAGCTACAGCTTGGAGTAACGTACAGAGGTTCAGTGATGCATCACCATCTCAATTTTCAAAACCGTCTCTTACTTATTTTAACTCACCCATAAAACGTTTGTTTTTATTGTTGTAATTTTATCTTTTATCTTTATGGCTTACCTTTTATAAACATACTATAGATCCTCTTTCTATTTTCCTTTTTACAGGCTCAGCTTTACGTTTCTTGTTTTGTTTTGTTTCGTTTTGTTTTGTTTTTTTCTCTCTCTGTCTTTCCTAAATTGTGTAATTCTCACACTGGAGAGCGCCTAGAATAAACTTCTTTTAGGGTTTTTTACCCTCTTCGCCAACACACACCTTTTTTTCTCTATGTGCTTATCTGAATTATTTGTAAAGTTATACAAAAATTAACAAAATATATAATGAAGAGTCATAAAACACAACCGAAAAAGCTAGCAAAGCTAAGAGTAAAGAAAAGAACGTTAAAATGAATGACAGTAAGAAATGATAAGTTACATATAAATAGATTGAAAAGCCCAAATTATGTTAAGAATAAATGTACAAAGACGAAAAAAATAAAACATTTGTATGTATATACATGTTGAACTGTTCTTCTTGAGTTTTAATTGAATTTACTCATGAGTTTTGTATCCAAACATGCTAAAACACAATGTTCTTACATGTATGGCAGATTTCAACAAAGTACTGAATGTTTCTGCCAATAGGAAGGATGGAAAACGTACGCATTTATACAAAAGTTATGCTTTTACTTGTGAATTAAAACCATTTTGCTCATTGTTACTTCACTTGGATGTCTCATTAAGTCACAAACAATACCCCATTTATTTAATAATGTCTGCTGTAATAAAATATGATAAAAGAGCTTATTTATGGATTTAAAGGCATGAATCGCTCAAGTGATTTCCATAAACAATGTTTGTGATACGCATTTGCTTCAGACATATGATGGGTCAGGGGCATAATCTCTTCATATATGTATGAGCCATTTTACGAGCAACTCATGAACCCTGGGGGGATACTCGACAGGAGGTAAGTGTTACTCTTAAGTGGCCACCAGATGTCGCCATGCGTCACCAGATGTGCATGGCTCAATCAAAGGAAGCATGATGGATCAATTATCCAGTCCACGATATTTTTATTCTTTTTCTTATCATGCTCTTGGCGATCACTGACCTCATGCAATATCCCCACTAGCTTTTTAAAATGTCTCCGCAACGCGTGCATAAAATCTGCTTTACTGTAAAATAGGACTAAATGCAAACCGATAATCATTATTTAACAACAAGACGCACGTTTAGAGACATTTGCACTGCGTCTGGCTCGATGTGGGGGCAAAAAATAAATAAATAAATAGAAATTTGGACCTCTGAGCTGCTTTGCCCACTGCGCGGTCATGGAATTGCCTATAGGCTACGTAGCATCACCGAAATCAGACCAGAAGCCATCACACCATATCATACGAACGCGTTTTATTACACGAGGGTGGAGTAAGCATGCTCACACGAACCCCGGCCCCTTTCACATTATCAGATCAGCTCCTGGAAAAGAAATCAAAATAATCGGGTTCGATAATGTCCGAAGCGGTTGTTTGCGCAGATGCGTATGGCACCTCTTTTTTTTCTTTTTTCTTTTTTTAACCTCGGTGGGCTGCAGCATCAAAGCAGGAGGACTAGCTGTTATACCGCATCCTCAGTGACACTTTCACTTCATCGCGACTGCCGCTGCTGTGGGACCCTGAGCGTACGAGCAAAGAAGCAGGAGATCTAGAGGTGAGGAGACGCGCAATAACGCAATGACAGAGGACTGCTTCGAGTCGTGAAGAAAAGAAGACAAACGAAAAGAAGAAAATCACAGAGGAAAGGGGCAGGCGTGGGAGCTACAGTGGTCTTGACAGCGGAGGTTGGTCATGGTCGGACGGGGGTTGTGGGTATGTAAGCCTCGGTTGGGAAAGCGAGGCAGCAGGCTCGGGGCACTGCCTGTTCTGTGCGCGGCGTTAGCATGCGCCGCCTTGCTGGCTCTGCTCTTTGTGGACTGCATCGAGTCGTGGGTCACCTCCATGAGCATGAATACGGTGGTGGAGCCCCACTCGGGCATCATCCCCCCTCAAAGCGTCCCCCCCACCAGACCCGAGGAGTTCCTGCTCATGCCCAGTCCACTGGTGTGCCAGCGTGCCAAACCTTACCTCATCACCATGGTCACCTCGGCTCCTGCCAACCAAAGGGCCCGTCAAGCCATCAGGGATACCTGGGGAGGGCAGGTGGAGGTGAGGGGCCTGCGGGTCATGACCCTCTTCATGGTGGGTGTGGCATCTGACCCCGGACTGGCTAAGCTGCTGATTGAAGAGGCGCGCGAGAGAGGAGACCTGGTTCAAGGGCGTTTTTTGGACACCTACTCCAACCTCACTCTGAAGACCCTGTCCATGCTGGGCTGGGCCCGTCGCTTCTGCCCTCAAGCTCACTACATGGCCAAAGTGGACGATGATGTCCTGTTCAACCCCAGGGCTTTGCTGCACTTTCTGAACAACAGCCGCAACCCGTACGAACAAGGGGACTTGTACCTTGGCAGGGTGCATCTTCACGTGGCCCCGGACCGTGACCCGGACAGCAAGCACTACCTCCCTGCAGGGGCCTACCCTCCCTCAGTGTTCCCAGACTATTGCAGTGGTACAGCGTACATCCTGTCCCGCTCTGCATTGCTCAAAATTTCCCTGGCAGCCTCTGCATCACCTTTATCCACACCTCTGCCCCCCGAGGATGTCTTTGTTGGTCTGTGTGCCCGGACAGCCGGAGTGCTGCCCTCACACTGCCCTCTCTTCTCCGGCGGACCAGGTGTGCCGTACGGACGATGCTGCTACCAGGCCATGGTGTCGGTCCACCACGTTCCACCTAGGGAGATGCTGCACTACTGGGCTGATGCACATTCATCACCGCCTTGCTCCTGGCTGAATATACGGGCTTCCTTGGGGATGTGCAAAGTCAGGGCAATGCTGGGCTCGGCTCTGGGTCTGGAGCAGGGACTATAAGCTTGAAAGGGGAGCATAACTGGACTTATTGGGGTTGTGCCTCGCTTCAGTACTGTGAACAGCACAAGTGCTCTTCTGGCTGTGGAGCTATATGCACTGAGAAAATGTGATTTTATTTTTTTACTGCTTTATTTTTTCAATACCTCAATGTATTTAACTGGCTTTTCATTGCAGTGATGGAAGAGACCAGCTGGTAGTAATGAGAGCTAGCGTTGACCTGTCTTTAGACTCTCACTGCATCTCGCATTATTACACCGACACAAACTGTAGATGTAGGACAAACAGCATGTTGATGTTACAAAGAGGAAGTAAAGCTGCTATGACAAATTCACACAGGCTTTGTGTCCAAACACAGACGTAGTTTGGACACAAACTATATCTGTCTGTGGCTTTCCGCCTTCACACTTTTTACACTCGAGTAGGTACTTAAATTATAGTATAGTCTAAAGTCCTAGATGCATGCGTCCAGGCTGTAGTAGAACACATATCCAATCACAGTATTCAGATAAGATAGGGTTAGTAATAATTTACCAAACCAGTTATGTTTAATTGCAGTTTCTGGAGAGAAATTAACTGTAAAATATTTGACCGGTTGTGAAATCATACAGAAAATACGCTCTATTTATAATTGCCTGGCACATTAACCAGTGGTCAAGAAACTGGATTGATGAACAGCTATAAAGCTATGAAGGATTTGTGCTGTAGTATTCCCAACTTATCTCTGTAACAGCGAGATCAGTGTCTTCTACACCAGGCTAGGAAGCCATAATGTAAGTTTTAAAAGACAAGTTACAGGTGCGAAGATAAAGCCTCAGGCCGCCCGCTCCACCCACAGTTCTAACCAAGTCGGTGTGTTTACACTCAGGAAATGGATGGATCACATGCAGCCACCAATAAACCCCTCTGTGAACAAATGACAAGGTCTGTTTTTTCTCAGCATTTCTATTAAAACTGTACTTTCTCTTTCTTGTAAGTCACCAACGAGGAAATATTTTATTACGTTGACGGTTTGCTAAGATTTTATCAATTCCTGGAAAATGACAGGGCACAGATACTTAGCTAAAAAATAGACATTAGCTCAGAAAATATAATATTAATAGCTCATATATAACGACAGATAGAAAAAAAAACATATTTAAACTTGTTTTTACCAAACGGAAGCTAAAGAAACGCAGGAGGCAGCACTTGTGAAAGCTCAATGTGAGATATGGACAAAAATAAACTTAATAAGAATCATACTGAATGTGTGAACTGATGCTAAAAATGTGACAAAGTTACTAATACAACGACATTCTTCCCAGTTCATACATTTGAGAACAGAATAATAGTTACTAATGAATGTATGCAACAATCAGTGGTGTCATGTTAAATACAGCAGCGTTGGCTAATAAAGTCACATGTGCATGTTCTTAGAACCACAGACCGTGAAATCCCCATTACAGCACAGTCAGAACACAATTGTTGCTGAGCTCGTTACTGCTGGCTTTACTTCTACTTCCTGAATGGCTTCAGCTGAGGTCCCTTCAGTACGCCTCCAGATAAAAAGCTTTATCTTTTCTTTTTTTTTGTCAGTGATATTCTAAGTGCTGATAATGTTAGACATATTCTAGCATGTCTCAGTTCTGATAACAGTCTAAATTCAGAGGCTTGAAAATAAGCTTGTGTTTTGTTTTTTCATTTTATTTTAGAAGTTCTTTATACAAAAACACATGTTAAGTCAGTTCGGGAACAGATGAACCATTTGGCGAGATCCAAACCTTTGCAAATACAAGGTTACATACAATCTGGTTGACACAGCTATTGGGCCTCACATTAGACCATGCAGAGAGCGTGTGCTTCAGGCTACAGGCATTGAATAGAACTGCCCTACTTTTCCATTCAATAACGATTACTGTTGCATCAGAGAATGCAAGACCCCATTTCTGGCCACATCGAGAATGTGTCACGATTTGCATGATTTGATGGGTTCAAAAAGTCTTTTATGTTAAGTTCAGAGGTCACTCCCACTGGATGTTGCGGGAGTTTGAGCTACACAAAGGCTGCTTCTTTTCTATTTTTTGAATCTGTCCAGAGCAGACTTCTGGCTTGCGAGCACTGCCTTCTTTCGCTCCCGTGCTTTCTGTTCTTCTGCCTTCTTCACTTTGTCCTCCACGGTTTTCCTGATTTCATCCTGGGGGGTAATGTGAACAGAGATGAGCCACAAACTGCAGATGATTGTGATTTAATTAGTTACATTTCATTTTCGGGAAAACTTACCCTCTGGTCCTCATGAGCAACTTGCTTCTTGCGCCTTTCGATGCCGCCAGCAGAACTGCGACCTTTCTTCTTATATTTGGGAATGAACTTTTCTTTAGCGAGCGGGTCAAAGCCCTGAAAAAGATAAAGCCTGAGTTTAGTAGGGTGTTACAATAATCAGCCAACTGTGTTTTGTAAGAGTGCAGCTCTTTATGTATAATAAAAATCAAGATGCTTTCAGATACTGACCAGAGCTGCCACTCTGTCTTGATGCCTTTGCGTAAAAGTGGCGATGTCCACTCGCCCCAGCTCAGTGGGGTCGAGGCTGATGAGTTCCGGCTGGATCTTTTCCAGGAGGGCTTTCACCTCCCATTCCTGCCTCTGCTTTGCGCTGCGGTATGGATTTGCATCCAGGCCGTCAAAATTAGGTTCACCGGCACCTGTGAATGCAAATGTTACTGGAGAAACTGGCATTGAAGGAGGAGTTTTGCAAATTATTTTTACTCATAAGGAAACACACAAAAGCCACAGTAAGGTAACTATCAGTTTCCTGCTGCAATCTTGTTGTTGTTACAGTTTTTAAATATGGAGGTGTAAAGCGAGATGAAGTCTGACCTGGTACGAGCATGCTTGTGAAACCGTCTGCATGCCCAACTCCGAGAACGTCCTCAAAGGGACAGAAGTGCAGCCCCCACACTGCTCCCCGAACTCTGTGTGCCATGTAGGGTTTCGTCACTGGAGTGCTCCAAACATCCCTGTACACCTGCAAGTAGATTGTATTCACATGCACTGATTAATGAATAGTTTTGTATGTGTAGGCCTCTACAAATGATGTTTCAGTTAATGAGTCATAGCACGAGGTTAAGCTGGAGCACGACACAGCGTTTTATATTAATCTGTGGCTGCTGAGGGCTCTGAGCTCAGGCATGTGTGTGCCACTGCACTTACAAAAATGAGCTGCGATAATGACTGTAGCTTTTTTATGGGCAATACGTTGTTGTACACAGAATTTTATTGAAGCTACCTCAGTGACCACCTTTGATGAATTAGTAACTCAGGTGTAATACCAGATGCAAACACTGCAATTTTAACAGATATGACTTGTAAATTCTCTCCACGTATGCAGCCAAAGTCCGAGTACTAACTGCACCGACATCATCCCAAGCCACTCCACCACGCCCTGCGTTTATTTAGCGCCTACTCACAATCATACGCCAGTGGAGTTCACACTGGGAGCAGGGTGGGTTATGTGTCTTGCCCAAGGACACAAAGGACAGACTGGGGATAGGGTGGAATCGAACCGCCAAACTTTCCGTTATATAAAACTGACACTTTGGGTAGTAATGGCACATTAGGGGGGGACAGCAACAACACCAACCACATTCCATTTAAATGAGCTAGTGTCAGAGTGCTGTTTCACAGGAATGCCTGATAAAATGTTTCCTTGTACATTCCTTGCTATGCATCTATGTTTGCAAGTCCGACAGTTTGATTTCAGAGATAGAACCAACAGACAGTATCACTGATAGGAACATAGATGAGCAAATGTTAAATTTATCTGCAGACAAGCGTGCAATTCAATGCCCAAGTAGTAAGTAAAGACGAGTAAATGTCTTTTAATGTAACAGTAAGGAACAGTTCAACTACTACTGTTCTTTATAGGCCACCATTATGAGGAAATCACAGACCTACGAAACTGTTTAACGTTGAACAATTTCACTGACTGTCTAAGGTTCCTGCTTCTCTCACTGAGAGACGGTTTTCCCTGAACATGTCTCACTGCGTGCTCTCACTGCCCCAAATGTAAAAAGTATCACTTCCTGTTTATCTGACACTACAAAGATCAGTCATGAACTGTGCATTGTGGATGTGGTGGTGACCTGAACGATGTCCCCTGTGGATACGGACAGCACTCCTCTCTGGCTCAGAGACAAGCAGGAAGCTCCAGCGGGGAGGAAGTAGGACTGGAGGGGTTTGAAAGCTCTAACGTCATAAACCTTCAGCTTTTTATCCATACCAGATGTCACCATGTATCTGCAAAAATAAAAGACACGTAGATGCAACAGACAGCCCTCTGGTGGATGGGGAGAAAATCACCGGTCACCTTAGAAAATGTAGCAGTTATACAACCGGACTGGAAAACAAAATGTTCTAAACTGTGCGTAACAACAGATTGGACTGATATTAATGCCAATGTAGTTTCTTAAATATACAAATGAAACTTTCTTCAGTTTGTCTATGATTACACGAGGTCATTGCATTCTCAAAAAAACATCCTAGTAGAATACACAGGAGTGAGACAGTGCATTATTTTAATGAGACTCACGTGCCCGTCTTGTCCACAGTGACCGATCGCACGCCACCTTTGTGACAGAGCATCTTGACAAGGGCTTCTTTCTGGTTCGGTGACCAGAGGGTGACCGTGCCATTGGAGTGACCTAGGTGGATGATGGCATTATTGGGGTTCTGGCACATCACGTCAAGTCGGCCAGTTTTGGTGCAGATAGCCGCCACCTCCTTCCCCACAGATACATCCAGGTATTGCAGGAACCCTGTAGCACTCTGACGACAACAACAGAATGGTTTGACAGACCTGGTTGTTGTAGGTGAAGTCAGTTTTAAAAAAATCTCAAAAAATAGGGCTTGTGGTGGACATTTACATTTAATATTATAAATACTACTGGCAACACAACGTTGTTAGTGGGGGCCTTTGGGTAGAGGGGAGGGGCGTCTGTGGATCATCCTACAGATACTTGATCAGCTTGGGATCTAGTGAATTTAGAGGCCAGGTCAACTTCTCTTGGGAAAATATAATAAGGGGAATGACTTAAAATATACGTTAAATGTATTAAATGAGCATCTGATAAATGAGATCGAGGCTTGTGAAAACGTCACGATACAGACATCTTTTATTATTATGGAAATCCATTCAGAAGAATTACTTTAATGAACTCACCGCTGTGGCTAGCAAAAAATGGTAGGGGAGGAACTGCATTCGAAGGACATCGTTGAACTTGCGGATGCAGTGAAGCTCTATTCCACTGGAGTCATAAATGTACAGCCACTTCTTCTGAGCCACCGCGTACATGGCCTCACTATGGAGCCATCTGAATGAAAGGAGAGATGTGTTTCAGCCCAGAGAAAATGTTAAAATATCAGAGATAATGACATCATTTTCCAGAAGATGTATAGTGATATATATATATATATGCTATGTGTGAGTAGATGACTTACTTTACGTCGTTGACGGACTCCATCACATTTATCTCACACATCAACTGCTTGGACAGCCAGTCTATACAAGCCACATGCCCTCTCCTCCCACCCAGCAGCAGGTGACTGAAGTGAAGGACACACAAGACAAACATGGAAATTTGCTCTAATCCATATCTTTATCCCAACAAACATGTCTTTAAAAGTTCCTGACAATTTGTTACATTTAGTTTTCTTTCTAATTTTAACAGTTTCCTAAATTAAGTTACCTGACCATCAGCTTGATTCAGCCTTGGTTGTTTCAAGACTAGTTTTACTACAACTTCTGCAACACATTTTCTTTAAAATTACTCTTAAAGTTTGTATTGTGTATGTGTGAGCACATTTCATTGTATGTGCTGTGCAGTGACAATAAAAAGAATCTTAATGCCAGGCATTTTTTGTAATGACAGACTTTATGGACAAAAGTCAGTGGCTGAAAATATAAAAGTGGAAAACACACCAATATGAGGTCATGACACCAAAGAAGACACCTGACTTTGTATGTGCTTACGCTTTCATTTGTACATGCACATGTAGAATTGAGAGTTTAGAGGCGTGGTCAGCGAACACAATGACTGAGTGAGGGCTCACTTTAAATATGTATTTAAAACAGGACATTTGAATAGGGAATAGTGTTAGTGCACATAGGACAGTTTCCTTATATTGGTCGTGGGTTTGTATCAAATACCCTTGTATTTGTGTGTACTAAAGTTGCCTAGTAACCCACTGTTGGCTTAGTTTCCAGGTCAGAGACGTCAATCACATGTTTTCAATAAGGAAGGCGTTAAGATTTAGAAATCAGTGCTGTGTGGAACACAACTCCAATTAAAATTGGAGAAACTGCTCTGTGGTGGACAGTCTGATTTACATATGTATATACAATCCAGAATATAATCTGGCAACTGGCAAATGAAAGATACCTGTGTGTACTCTGCAGCAATGATTCAGAGTGTCTCAGCTAGCTAATGAATATATACAGTGAGGTGATGAGATGTAAAACGTATGTGGAATCTACTCTCTCTCTCAAAAATTTGAACAGCATGAGAGCACCCACAAGACAAACAAAACATTGGTTGAGTATGGACTCTGTGATACTGACCGTCCAGTCCTGCTGTAATCCAGCCGATATGGTCCAAACTGGGACAGCTTCAGGTTGAAATACTGACAAAAAAGGGAAAAAGTCAAAAGGGTTAGTGAAGAACAGAAAACCTGAGACATATTTAAAAGCACTCCTGAAATGATTTATTGTTCAAAAATGCCATGGCATATTCTGACACATAAAAACACGTCTATTCTAAAATTTGTGCCGTATTAAAAGACTTTGTTTTAAACATGCAGCCATTTCATCATGTTTTCATTATTTAATTTTTGATGTAAATTATGCAATATAAGATGTGACTGTAAAAAAGGACATAACGGAGATGTTTATATAACTGAGGTCCGAGCACCTTTGCTCCTGATGTTATATCCACAGCTTCTGCAATGTCCTCTTGAGAGATCGTACACGTGTCCTCATCTTCGTCTCCTTCTAAAAACCTGAAGGGAAACATGGCTTGAAGTGACTCAGTCTCAGTCACAGCATACAGCAGCATAAGAGAGAATCTTTTAGAGGAAATTACCCTGCGTCCTCGGGGAGTAGGAGGTCAAACCGGGCAGCTTGTTTCTGGGCCATTTCAGAAACGTCTTCTGAACGAGCAATCGCATCTTTCAGCTTGTAATGTGAGCGGGCAGGCTACAACGAGAAGAATAAAGAAATGAGTTGTTGGTGAGACAGTACAGCTAATCAGAAATCAGGAAGAGTACATAAGAGACTCTAGCGTGCTTACCTTTTTAGTCTTGTCTTTCCTCTTGAACTTCTGTACTCTGTCTTTGGGTATAGGAGCGGGCCCTGGGAATGGGTCAGATTTCTGCAAAAGCACGAAAATGAATTAGAACAATGCAGAACTATACGACATATGGATAGACCATGAAGTATGACACCAGGATAAAAATCTGGATATATCACAGTGTGTTCTGAATAATTTTAGTTTCAGTAATTGTAGTTTTTAGATGATGCTTAGAGGACGCGCTTTAACATTTAGTATAAAACTCCACTGTCAAGTCAAGCCAAACTTTATTTCTAAAGTACATTTAAAAACAACCTGCTGCACAAGCAGAACAGTATAAATAAATTAACAAAACACAAAGTCATGCACCTTTTGTTAAGGTTTACTGCTGCAGAATCGTATTACTGATATACCTTTTTCATTGTCATATATGTCAATCAAATCAGTGTTAAATACTGCACAAGGAACAGCAATCATAAGTTTTCTTCAAATTAACACCACCTATTAAGTTAGGATTTATTGCAATTTCCAACTTGAAAGCTACTGAAGGAGAAAAAAGGGCTTAACTTAGTTGTCAAATCAAAAACTAGTGGTATCGTGAAATGTTAGAAACTTGTTTTCATTATTACGTTTACACACAGAGTTATAATCTTGTTGTATAGTTGGTGTTAAGAAATGGTGTCATACTCTTATCTCCCTCTCCTCTACAAATAGTAAATAAAATGGTTTTAGTCAGCTGCTGTGCTCTATTGCTCTGAGTAGACACACAATGAATGACAGTGACATCCTCTTACGCCTGATATGAATTTCTTCCCATCTCCTTTATCCTCTTCCTTTCTTTTCTTCCTTTTCCGTGTCTTTTGCTCCTTCTGCTGCAGTGCAGGTCCAGTCTGTTCTCCATCGTTTTCAGCTTTGTTTCCACGTTTCTCCTCCTCCTGCGTCTTGTCCCAGTAACGAGCCGGAGGCTGTCAAAGAGGAGCAAACAGTGGCATGTTGGCATGGTCCACTCCAGCAGGACCCTATACATCACCATCTATTAGCCTTAGCTTCTTCGTGTTAGCGTATACTAAACTATTGTTGCCTTTTGTCTGTCTGCTTAAAAAAAACTTTAAGTTGGCCTGTAGCCCGGCCTGACGATATCCACTGACACGACTGCAGATATATATTCGTATAAATGATTTATTCATAGTTACCTTCTTTTTTTTACCCACGTGTGAGTCTTGAGTCGCTGCCTCGCCGGGAGACGCCATCTTTGTTGTGTACGTTATGCATTTCCTGCGGCGTCACTTCTGACTCCGTCACTTCCGGTTCCGATACAGTTTTATCAGTTCTTTTTCTTTAAATTAAATCATGGAAATATAATTTAATTTCACGTCGAAATATTTTTTATATTATTTAACAAAAGTGGATTTAAGCAAAATATAGTGATATTGTTAACAGTATCTGGATAAGCCTTTCTTTGGTAAAGCCCAGTAGCAGGTCAAGCACCACAGTCCACAAAGTATCAGTGCCTTCAGTCCCACCCACAGTCACGGGCTCAGAGCCCATCCAGCCACAGTCAGCAGTGGAAAGATGAATGGAGGGAAAGCTCCAAATCCCTTGGCTCGAATCCTGCCAAAAAAAAAATTGTGGGCAAATGCTATCAACACAGACATTGTCTATCCGTTTGCCACCTACAGCATTTTCCTTCTTCTATTTTTCTGAATGGACATAGGAAAACAAGGGGAGTTAGAGCACACAGCCCAATCTGGTGGGGGAGTAGTGAGCCTGATCCAGTGATTCTCCCTCTTTTTCACTCCACGATAACAAAGTCACGGTATAAAAGACATCTTTAACTCACTATTGTAATTATAATTATTGTCATTATTTAGTTTATGTGTCTATGTGGGGTAACAACTAGTGGAAAATCAAGGTCAACATACAGGACAGTGTTTCCAAAACCTTTCAACTGCTGAATAATTACTTTCGCGCTTTCACAGTGCCACTTAAAAGTATTTCCACATCTCAGAATGTTCTACATATCTGTATTGCCCTTAAGACAGCTTCTTTACTTAGTGTTTAGACAGAGTTTCCATATACTCTGCAAAAGAACATAAAAGTGACAAAGCACCTTCTTGATGTTTTGAAGTGCTCAAGATGGCAACAAGTCATGTGCCTCCAATGCTAGGAGTAGCAAGACTTCAGCATCATCGGCAAGTGCGGCCCATGCCCAGGCTAATGGTGGTTTAGGCTTCTGTGTCAATTTGACGCTGTAGCTACAGCAACAGCGCAGAGCATACACAAACCCCAACCGTAGCTGATGTGTACTGCAAGGGCTGTGAGTGGTCTGCTTGGTAGTACCATGTTTTCATGCACAACATTTAGGAAAGTTTAACTAGGGAGGTTCAGAGATACAAACACTTGTATGACTCGTGTTTAGGTGGCGTTGTTATACAGCGAGCTAGACTGATAGGCACACAGGGATAAATGACATCAGTGTTGGTAATCTGTGTAGGTTACCACTTCCATGCCATGCAGTACCCGATGAGCCCTAAAGCAGAAGCTGACAGAGTAAGATCACCGTATTGTAGCCAATAGGCTAAATGAAAAATAGAAAAGGTTACCAGAGGTGTGCAAAATCAGACAGAAACAGCAAGAATCGACACAAGAGCTGCAAGTTGCTATCACAGAGAAGTTGATATGGCCTTGGTGGAGGCACAAGTGCTGCTGAAGCAATGCACGCTGTAGTTGAAGATAGAAAATCTGAACCAGCAACGTTTATATTGGAACGCACCAGTGAATACGTCTGGTCACAAATCAACCTTCACCAGCGTTCTCCCTCTGCACCATCATAAGTCCCACCTGCTACTCCCCCATTACACACACCATCACATGAGAGTTTTATAAGAGAGTCCACCCGCAAAAGATATTCTGAAATCACAACCTATTACAGACAAGCCAAAATCTGAGAAAGCTGACAATACCAACTTACCTGCATTAAATTTTACCTGATCCCACTAAGGATGAGATAAGGCCTGAAATAAGAAAAACAAATCACAACATGAATGTACATGCCCATATGTTCTCTAGCTAGCACACCATCTTCAGTAGAGCCTTTGATACAGTATTTGACACAACGAGACCAGTGCAGGACTGTACCAATTTGGTTATAAGCCAGAGAATTACCTTGCATTGTATTCCTCATTCATCAGTGCAGCTAGATTAGTTCACCTTACAGCAACCCAAGAATTGCATCTCATGACTAAATGTCTGGGAAAGGAACGAACAGGTGAAGCACATTCAGACAGCGCATGTCAGAAACCCCAATCTGGCTTTACAGAAAGCATGGGAGAAACCATCTTGTGTTATGCTGCCCCTGAAATCATTGTGTTCTGTGTTTCATCAGTTGGAGAACATTTCCAAGATTTTAGCAAAAGACTACTCCAAACTATATTTAACTAAGGGATCTGCTTATGGAGATCCAAGGCGCAGAGGAAGATGGATATCTAACAAGCCTAGTAATTGTGGACCATTTCTGTGGAATTGGACTATTCATGGACAAGTTTCCAAACTTTCTTCAGGAGAAGTGAGTGTGTTCAGGCCCCCTCCACCCCCTTCAGTTATTTTTGTGTTACGAGACTGAGAAGCAAAACAACACTAGCTTCTTTCATCAACACACCACCCACAAAATTGGACAATTGCACTGTAGGAACTGTAACCCCGAACAGATAACCCTTTTCGTGCACAAAAATGGATGTCTCTCCACCCACTAACAACCTCAAGAATAACTCTCCATTACACAATAAACAAATTGTATGTGCTGTGCAGTGACAATAAAAAGAATCTTAATGCCAGGCATTTTTTGTAATGACAAACTTTATGGACAAAAGTCAGTGGCTGAAAATATAAAAGTGGAAAACACACCAATATGAGGTCATGACACCAAAGAAGACACCTGACTTTGTATGTGCTTACGCTTTCATTTGTACATGCACATGTAGAATTGAGAGTTTAGAGGCATGGTCAGCGAACACAATGACTGAGTGAGGGCTCGCTTTAAATATGTATTTAAAACAGGACATTTGAATAGGGAATAGTGTTAGTGCACATAGGACAGTTTCCTCATATTGGTGGTGCGATATGTATCAAATACCCTTGTATTTGTGTGTACTAAAGTTGCCTAGTAACCCACTGTTGGCTTAGTTTCCGGGTCAGAGACGTCAATCACATGTTTTCAATAAGGAAGGCGTTAAGATTTAGAAATCAGTGCTGTGTGGAACACAACTCCAATTAAAATTGGAGAAACTGCTCTGCGGTGGACAGCCTGATTTACATATGTATATACAATCCAGAATATAATCTGTCAACTGGCAAATGAAAGATACCTGTGTGTACTCTGCAGCAATACGACAACAACTTTCTTCAGGAGAAGTGAGTGTGTTCAGGCCCCCTCCACCCCCTTCAGTTATTTTTGTGTTACGAGACTGAGAAGCAAAACAACACTCTCCATTACACAACAAACCCCATCCTCTCAAAAAAACAAAAACATTCAGAAAGTGAAAGGAATTCCCCAATGAGAAAAGCATTTGTTTGAAATGCTGTTCTTCGATATCTTCACTGACTGCACGTTCTGTGTGAAGTCTACAAAATGCAACACCAGTCATGATACAACTATGCATCCTGGCACATCACCTCAAAGCTCCAAGGCTCCTTTACCGTCACCGGAGAACGAGCACATGACTGGGATTGCCAGAAGACTCCTTGATTCAATGTTTCTACAGCAAAACACTCATTTAACCCATGAAGTGCTTTGTACATTAATTAAAAAAAAAAAAAAAAAAAAAAAAAAAAAAATCAGCGTGTTCGTCTGCTTATGTGTGAAATGTAGGATATATTGTATATAGTGGTCTGCAGTTAACACTTGTAAATTGCCCTTAGTTCAGTGGTCATACGGCTTTTTCTTTTCCCTCCCTAGTCGCTAGCAAAAACATCACAGATTGTTGTTTACATATGGCTGAAGGGTGGAGTTCTCTGTAGTTATATTGCTATATTTTCTTCATATAAAGCACTACTTCCAAGTCCTTTTTAAGGAGAAAGAATGTGGAGGAGGAGTTGAACCGTTCGTGCTTTGACCAGAGGAGATTCCCAAGAGACAGGTTTTGTTTAAATGTGCGAACATTGAGTTTCAGCTGTTATGTAATTTTTCCTCAACTATTTAGGAGTGGCTTGAAAAATCTCAGGCTGAGAATGAGGAATCTTTTTAAAAATCCATGCAGCATGGAAAGTGCTGACCTCACAATGAAACTGCTGAATCTGATTCTTATCAGTACATCAAAACTTATTTACTCTGCACGCTTTAGGTACAAAGAACAAACAAACATCAACCTTTGAACTTGTGGAATTTCAGACACTGAGTCTTATCTGTGCACATTTTGTTGCCCTAAACACATCGCATTTCTAGACACTGGGTTGATTAAATAGACTATATCTTCGTGGATTAGGGATGCAGTTGCATGTACAGTACATATATTATGTGTCATAGATCATATTGGCTCAGTGTGTCCAAGGAGGGAAATGGTTGGGAAATCTAATAGAGCAGGCAGGGGGTGGACCTTCAGATCACATCTGGAAACTAGCTTGTCTGGACAATGACTGTTAAGCAACAAGGAGAGGGGTGGAGAAAGTAGTTTCCTGGTCGGGGAAAATTTACAGTAGGAGAGTTAAGAGGGAGACGAGCAGTAGTCAGCATGTCACTGAAGCCCGACAAGGTAAGTCTGATGTCATTATGTCAGCCTGTTTTTATAGCATGTTTACTCTCATGGACTCCTGTTGCCAGTGAGAATATGGAACAATTAGTTAAAGTTTTGAATGCAGACGAGACTTTGATGTTTTGTTTTCAACAGCATTTTGATAAACTGCAAGATTTTAGGCAATCCTTTCTTCAGTTAGCATGGCTGTTCTTCTGTTTTTCTCTGAATAATGAACATAAATCCCTCCCTGGTTTCACCCCTTCCTATTATTCTGAATTTTCACCCCTTACACCATCACCAGAACCCTCAGATCACAGACTGTGGGGAACGATAGCTATTAGTTTTCTCCTGCCTTTTTCTGACGAAATGTCCCCTGAAAATCTGTTTGCTTTTTTTCAATTTTATTTTTAAAGATGGATTTACCTCCTCGCCCAAAACTTTTTGATTTCCACGGAATCTCAATGACCCATTACTTCACAGACAACTGGGAAAATGTTCAAAACTTTCAGGCCAGACCAGATGACATCCTTGTTGCAACATACCCAAAAGCAGGTCAGTACATAAATGTTTGTAATTCCTTTATAGCTGCAGTAAATAGGTGTATGGAGGGAACAGTTTGGCATTATTGTGTTCTTGTCTGTCTTTCACTCTCGTTAGGCACCACTTGGGTCTCTTACATTCTTGACCTGCTGTATTTTAGTAAGACATGTCAAGAGCGCCAGAAAACCACCCCTATCTATGAAAGAGTGCCTTTCTTGGAGATCACCGTCCCCTCTTTGGATTCAGGTTGGCAATCACATCTAATTATGAGAAAGAATATAACATTTCCTGAAATATTGTCAGGTTTCTGCCACACACTACACGCATTTCACTGAATAAAGGGTTTCTTTGTTCTGTCTTCATCTCTTCATACAGGGACAGAGATGGTAGAAAAACTTCCTACCTCTCCTCGACTCATTAAAACTCATCTTCCAGTCCAGTTTGTGCCCAAGTCCTTTTGGGAGCAAAATTGTCGGGTACGGTAACGTCACCTCTCATTGCTTTATCTTGATGCATGGTCACAAAAATCTGTGATGACACATTTTACAGAGGCAGAGCACTCTTCATTAGAAGGTTCATTGACAAATGGAGCAAATAGAAAAAGTCGGATCTGAGACATGTCTGCTTCTGGTTTTCTTCTGTAGATAGTCTACGTAGCCCGCAATGCAAAGGACAACATGGTGTCTTTTTTCCACTTTGAACGTATGAACTATATTCAGCCGGAGCCTGGAGACTGGAGCGAGTTCTACCAGAAGTTCATGGATGGAAAGCGTATGTATGAAACACATTGTTACAGAGAAGCTGCTATTTCTCCTACATTGCTCTTAAGCTCTGCTTGCTTGTGTTATCCTCTGGCGTCAGTGGTGTTTGGTTCCTGGTATGACCATGTGAACAACTGGTGGAAGAAGAAGCAGGATTATTCAAATCTCCATTACATGTTCTATGAAGATATGATTGAGGTAATGAAATGGTTTTGTGGATCTCTTCCTCAGAAGGCTATTTTTATAACGCTGTATTAACTGCTTTTGATGCATGCGTTTCCAGGACACCGGACGGGAAATCGACAAACTCTGCCACTTTCTCGGCTTGTCTCCTTCAGCTGAGGAGAAGAGAATGATCACCGGTGACGTACAGTTTGATAGCATGAAAAAGGATGGGATGGCCAATTATTCTACTCTCGGTATTATGGATTTCAAGGTTTCACCCTTCATGAGAAAAGGTACAGTGCGTGATAATGTGCTGCAAGGAAAGAAGCTCTGCAGGAAAAAGGCCTGACTGATTCTCTGTGGTCCTGCAGGATTGGTCGGTGACTGGAAGAACCACTTCACTGTGGCCCAGAATGAAAAGTTTGATGAAGACTACAAGAAAAAGATGAAGGATGCCACACTTCAGTTCCGCACTGTCTTATGAGCAAGACAGAACAGACGTCAAGACTCATGCATGAAGACGGTCTTTCACTGAATATCACGATTACTGTAGTCTCAGACATTTATTCTCGCTGAGTCTTAGCTGAATATGAATGTGCATATGAATTACTATGTGAACTACATATTTCAAAGCACAAAAAGTCATGTAACAATTCACGTTTGAAGTATGTGAAAAATGTATATGCATACGACAACCTGTAATTAACCTGCTGTGTTTAAACTGATACCCTCAAATGAAACCCAAGCTTAGTGATTTCAAAACAATTTTTTATAAATATATTTATATATTTTTGTCTTTATGTTTCATATTTTGCACTTGAAGGCATTTCACCACTCATCCAAGTAGCCTCTTCCGGCCTGAAAGACATGTGGGGAGTTAGTTTTTTTTTGGGAACATCTAAGGATGATGCCCACCTGAAACTTACTCCTCTGCTTACAGGGTTATGACTTTCAGTGTGATTCTACCTTCCTTGACATCACTGATTGGAGGCGATGTCAAGGGATCACTATAGGATCACTATGATCACTATACAGTATGTAACAGCTGTGGGCTAAGATGAATAATTCTAGTTTGGTCTCCCTGATGAGATATTACACCAGGGTGATCATAATCTGAATGTATTTAACCTCTGTGACTTTTTAAACCTCCATAACGTATAACTAAGTGAAACAAGATCTCTCAAACTGTATAAAATGATCATGTTTGGCGAAGAGCAACTGCAGCTGAATTGTGGTGTGTGGTGGTTATGATCAGGTATGAATCATCTGATATGAGTCTATTTGCTTAGATGTTGCTTCACCTGCCTGGAGTATGGAGCAGCATTCTCTGGTCAAATGAAACCACAGCCCTATCTATTCAGGACTAATATTAACTGGGGACCCCTACTAATTAATGGGGCTGTAATTTTTCACAGTGTGTCCAAACATATATTGACCCAAATCTTCACAGCTGTATGCATCAGACATGTGAACTCGGCAGTTTCCATGGTTTGCAGAAGGACAGATATAAAAGTTCCAAAGTGAATAAATGACAGAATGTGTTTGGACGAAATGAGAAACACAGAAATCTTGACGCTGCAATGATCATGTTTGAAGCTATTGTGATCTCCAACCTCAGGCACTCTAGCAAACACAGATGTTGGGGGCAGGGCTGATCCTCACCAGACATCAGTCTCTGACTCTCTGAAGCTTTTTGAATAAACACTGACTGCTTTACATTATAACAGGGAGAACTAAGAGCTTGGATACGGTTCTATGTCTAAGAGAGAAAGAACCGGGGAGTAGCTACTTTCCAGTTTCTTAGTGTTGTTTTTATGTTTCAAGGGAATATTTTGTGTCACACAATATCTTAAACATAGCCATTTCCAATTATTATATATTATTCCACTTATTGTTATATTTATTTTCCTCCTCCAAGCACCTTCCACCTGGGTAGTTGCTAAAGTAGAGCTGTGAAAATTGTTAAGGATTCCTGTTGCAGCCCAGGAGTATGACTTACAAATGCATTGTGCTATATTGATCATTTAAATAAAGATGTCCAGCTTGCTGGCATATTTTTACATCATCCATGCCATTACCTTTATTATAAATATTAGTGGTTTAGTAGAGGAATTAATCATAGTAGTATGCTCTCCCTCTCTCTTAGGTACAAGAGAGTGACTTATGTACAGCTTTAATTTCGAAATTTCCAAACAAATAACTTAAAGGGTTAACAAAAAAACAAACGGACAAAAAAAAACAACAACAAAAAAAAAAACAGGCCAATCCAGCACAGGAAACAGGCTCCACATGTGAGAAGTGAGAGTAGGGAAACAGAAGAACCAGCTAAAATTAAAGTCAGTGAATGACTCCCAAGCAGAAAAGCGTACACCAGACATAAAGCATGTTTTAGTTTATCTTTATTTCAAATTCAGAGTCTCATTGTTAACCGGTCATCAAGGGCGAGGTCAGGCATGAGGTTTACCTTTAACGTAGCAACTACAGTTATTGTTCTACACAAAAGGCTTAGAAGCTTTGTGACATACAGCATCATGTGAGTGCTGTATCTTACAATTTTACAGAAGGAAGCTGATGATTACACTGTCGCAATAGCAGGGGAAGGAAGCCTCTTCCTACAGGAAGTTGAACAGACTGGTTGCTGAACTCAAGGGGGTCAGTGTTGACCATTGTCACAGTGATAGTATGTAGAAAAAAAATCTCTGCTGGCATTTTACATGAAAAGCCACTGACGATATTCATGTTCCTTTATCATTATTGCAATGGTGGGGCATTATGCAGAACAATTGCCTCTTACTTTTGTGGGTTGTATTTACTGCTGTGGTCAACGACAACAATTACAGGACAACAGACAGGAACTAGATCACCTCTGCTACATACTCAGTTTGTCTCCTCCACATTCATTTGAAAAAAGACAAACACAAATAGTCATGGTTGTTTGGCTGTTGCTGTTTCCCAGGAAGTGGCGTGTGAGCAGACTAAACAAAGATTAAATCAAGAGAGTAAGCGAGTGTGAGGCTATGTTTGAAATTCTCCCACATCTTAGTGAAAGTAAATGTTCATATCTTGGCAGATATTTAGATTAATAGTCTACAGCTCTTGTTTATCAGCTAGCGCAGAGAAGCAGCTAGCATGCGTGTCTAATTGTTCAACAAAATCTGTTCAACTATCACCTCTAAAGCTCCTGAGTTAACATATTACAACTATCCAGGAACTTAGGGACAGTTGGAAGATATACATTTAGTTTGCTGTTTCTTCAGTTTCCAATCTTTGTGCTAAGCTAATCGAAGGCCTTCTACACTGAAAGAGTAGTATCAGTCTTCTCAGTCAAATGTATCCAACCAGAAAATGACTATGTGCTCTATTCTTTCACTAAAAACCTTCGAAAATCTTCTTCTGCCATTGTTGAATTTTGATCTTTTGTGCAACAAAATCATCTGTTCATGTTATTTCCCATGTGTTATGATCAAACACTCTGAGTTTGGTTGTGTTGGGTGAACTGATTTAACCTGGTTTATCTGACCTGATAACATCCATTCGCTTGTTTGATCAGTCAGACTTGGTATAAACGTAAGCGTGCAACAGTCTGTGCACACTTACATTCGTTCTAGGAAGTTGTGCAGCACTGACTGTTACGCAAACAAACTGACTTTATTTTGGAGAATCCAGACACAACCACATTTTGGAAAATACCTGCTTTACAGGGTGAATTTACTCATGATTATTCACCAATAAAAGAAGGTAAAATGCCATTTTTCAGCAATTACTCTACCAGTATATTAACTTTTATGTCCACTGTGACATCATTGATTACATTGTGTGGGCTATCACGCTAGCTGGGGGCAGCCAGTGTCCTCGAGTTTTGTTCCACACTCTTAAATCACATCTCAAATTTTTACACTTACTACACAACCAAATATCCAGGTCCAGACGTCCATGTGTATTGTACGTATAAAGACCAATACTGGATGACATTGTACACCTTGTGTGAGTCACCATAATTAGCACTGAGTGAAAGTGAAATGATAAACGTCCCTATGTTCTCCAAATATCAAACTGCAAAGTGTAAAGTTGTGTGTGCACACTTAGATTCATTTTAGGAAGCTGTGCAGCACTGAGTATTACACAACAAGCTGACTTTAAAGGAAATGTTGTAATCTTGTGCTTTCCTGTTTTACTCCACTTCTGTTTCAACACTGTCTTAATGAGTAAATGATCGCATACTTCAATGTTTAGATAAGAAACTATTCCTAATTTCTTGATCACACTGAAAACGAGATGGAGCAGCCACCTCGTCCAACCATGTTTGATTTCCATGGAGTCGGCATGACCAAATACTTCACTGACAATTGGGACAACATACAAAACTTCAAAGCCAGACCAGATGATATTCTTATTGTTACTTACCCTAAAGCAGGTACGGCTCTGTGTGTGTGGACTTTGTGACATCATCTTCATTGTGTGTTGATGAATGGGTTGATGTGTTTCCCACTGAGCAGCTTGTATGTATTTGTTTCAATCTCAGGAACCACGTGGGTCTCTTACATCCTAGATCTTCTGTATTTCCGGCAGACCAATCCAGACCGGCAGTTAACTGTTCCGCTCAATAAGAGAGTGCCGTTTCTGGAGATGTACAAACCTCCTCTACCCCCAGGTTGATCAGATTCTGATATTACACCACACAAAATGACACTTTTTTTCTCCACGTTCGTGTACTGAACTACAGACGACTGTGAAGGCTCAGTCAGCTGTTTTTCTTTTGTTAGGGTGATAGAATTGATAGAATCTTAATGACTTTGCAGAAGTCGGATATTAAATTAGCAGTTGAATATCTTGGTTAAACTGAAAGGATTTTCTGATGTATTTAAACAACTATTAGTCTTATCAGAACATTTTTACATTTTATCTTTTATTTTGATTTGCGTCCTATGGCTTTGGGTACGGTGTTCTTTTGCCCATGGGCAAAAGAGGCAACACACTTCCTTACGTGGCTCTGAGACACTGGATATATGTGTGTGTTTTTAGGCTTGGTTCTTGTGTTTTAATCAGACAAAGCTTGCATGTTGGCAACTTTCCACTCCACCCTCATAGCTCAGACAGTAACCAGTACTTGCCAGAAAGAGCTCCAGTTCCTTTAATGTTGTTGTTAGCATATATCAACAGCATCTTGACCAGTTTTCTCTTTGACTTCTTCTTATTTATTTATTTTTGTATTTACTCTCGTTCTTTTTGTGGCACATTTTTTGTACTTGCTAAAGACTTGCTGTCTCCGTTGTGTTCCTTGGCATATCAAATGCCTTGGATTTTATTTTTTTTTTTAGCCGTTATTTCAGCCATACCTTTGAAAAACGAGATCCTGTTGATGTTTCAGTCATCACTTCAGGTGAAGACATGCGGGTACCTGTTCACATAAGCTTGTTAAATTAAATCTGGGAACTGCCAAACCCAATGATAAAAAAAACAATAAATATTTCTCCTTGAAATATGTCGCATTACACAAGTTGAATTTTTTAAATACATTTAAGAAAAGGCTGAGATAATCCCTTGTTTTAGTTTTCTACTTCACTCCCGTAACAAGGAACTTTTTGTTGACTCCTATTCTTTTTTATTTATATGGAAAAAAAACACTGTCTGATATTATACAGCACTAGATACAACCCCTAACCACTCCCTAACCCTAACGACCCCTAACCACTCGCTGTGTAGAGTTGCACTATATAGTGCAATATATATAGTGACTGCTGCGGCTCCCCTGGTTATCCCATTATAATTTACACATTACTGAAACGCGATGGTTTTGTATACAAATATGTGTGATGTTCACGAAATAGAAAATAAAATAATGTTTTAAAAAAGTTTCAAAAATTTGTCAAACTAACAGCCATTAGCGGCGCCGCTAGAGACACAATGCATGATGGGATATCCACCACCCGTTGAGTGATCATCAGACTTTTTGTAATGCTTTATGGGAAATTTTGATGGCCCTATGTTGGGCATAGAATTTGATCACAAATGTTTCGGACACCACTACAAAATGCCGTAACACCCTATAAAGGGCTATCATTGTCCAGGAATCTAGGGAACCATATCTATCATCAGCATTTCTTTTTCTTTGTGTACACTTGTGAAGCCAGTTAAATCATGCTAGGATCACCTCACATTGTTTTGGTAGCATGTCGCCTAGAGACAAACTTTGAACTTTGTTATCCTTCTCTTCAAAAAGGTACCGTTGTGGCAGACGAGCTCCCCACGACGCCTCGTCTCATTAAAAGTCATCTACCGGTCCAGTTCATACCAAACTCTTTCTGGGAGCAGCGCAGCTGGGTAAAGACATACATGTGTAAACAAGAGACATGTGAGCTGTGTAAGCCACAGATACATATCAGTTTTCTGTTTGTGTAGATCATTTATGTGGCCCGTAACACGAAGGACAGCGCGGTGTCCTATTTCCACTTTTGCCGCATGAACAACAGCCAGCCTGATCCAGGGGACTGGAACACCTTCCTGCAAAAGTTCATGGAGGGAAAGAGTGAGCCGAATTTGGTTACAGTCTCGATATCATCTCATTTCCTGTGTAGATCCTCTTTCAGCTGCAGTATCATGGACAGTGATCCTAAATGTGAAATCACAGCTTACGAG
Organism: Mugil cephalus; assembly: GCF_022458985.1. Lineage (NCBI taxonomy): Eukaryota > Metazoa > Chordata > Actinopteri > Mugiliformes > Mugilidae > Mugil > Mugil cephalus. The sequence goes on along the minus strand of NC_061770.1, from coordinate 10,439,212 downwards.
CACCAATACTGTGCACCATCGGCATTTGGCATGTGCATCAATACAAACTCGCTGTGATTTCTTCTCATCTCAGCTCATTATTTTGTATTGCTCTGTGCCTCCAGTGGTGTTTGGATCATGGTATGACCATGTGAACGGCTGGTGGCAGAAGAAGCAGAGTTATTCGAATCTTCACTACATGTTCTACGAGGATTTGATTGAGGTGCGATGATCTTTTCTGATTGGATTCTGAATGCCAGCTGGAATGGAAAATGTACAGTAAAAATGGTTATGATAGAGACACTGCGTGGTTTGCAAAAATCAAGTATTTTACATACATACTTCAATAATGTTACAACTAGCGGTAGTTCTTACAGGGACATATGAAGAATGGTAACGTTTTCACATCTCTGTTCAATGCAAAGCACTTAGCTTAGCTTAGCCTGGAGACTGAGGGCAGCCGACATCCCGGAGTTTTGTTCCACACTCTTAAATCACATCTTAATTTTTTGCACTCACTAAACAACCAAATAAAATGTCTAGAACAGCACCTCAGTATATCCAGGTCCAGACTTCTGTGTTGTGCATATAATGGCCAATACTGGATAATGTTTGGGTGAGTCACCATAACTGGTACTGAGCTGAAGTAAAATGATAAACTTCTTTATATTGTCCAAATATCAAGCTGTAAAGTGTGAAGTCGTTGAGCGTTTCACTCCAGATGCACCGCATGAACAAACATCTAGCGACTCACTTAGCAACGAGAAAGGATCTGGAGACAATGGAAGTCAAAACAAAAAGCAATTATGAACACAAACAGACACTAAAACATGAGCCACTTTGCAGAAGTGGAGATTGTATATCAGCTGAAGGACTGGGTTGTGGCAACTAAGTGCTCACACGGCTATGACAAGGTTAAAGCAGGTTTGTTCACCTCTCAAGGGAGAATGATTGGGCTTTGTTCCAAGGAGATTTGGTTATCAAATCGACAGCACCCTCGCCAAACACCAAAATGATGTTAACTTTACTAATGCTGGAAGAAATGCTTTAGTCTAAAGTGTTTATACTTTTTCTGTAATGCCGTGATCAAGGTGGGTCATGCGAGTGTTGAATCTTTTAACATAGCCAGGCTTTGAGAGGCGAGAGATGGTATATATGGAGTACTTTGGACTTCTCTTGTTTGATTTTTCTGTTATCAAGATGTAAATTTTCCTACTGGGCTTAACAGATACGCCTTTGCCTCGTATATATGAGGCTAACCACATGTCACGCAGTTTATGGTTGTGTTTTATTTCATTTTTATGACTGACAGTTAGTTTAACAAGATATAAAAACCCATGAGGACGTACAAACTCCTCGCACACTTCCTAAAAAAGTAACGTAATTACTGGTGTTCTCTAATGTGATCAGGACTCTGGACGGGAAATAGATCGACTGTGTTCCTTCCTTGGCTTATCTCCCTCAGGTGAAGAGAAGGAGAAAATCCTGGCAGAAGTGACGTTTGACAGCATGAAACAAAACACAATGACCAACTATTCCACCGTCCCAGCTATGAACCAGAAGGTGTCGCCTTTCTTGAGAAAAGGTACTGAAAAAAAATATATGCTGTTCTTACTTTTTTTCATTACGCTATGTGACTACCTTAATGATTTTTTTTTCTGCCTCTGCCTCTCCAGGAAAAGCTGGAGACTGGAAGAACCACTTCACTGTGTCGCAAAACGAACAGTTTGATGAAGAATACTGGCAGAAGATGAAGAATCCTGAACCGCGATTTCGTTTTGAAGTTTAGATGTAGGAGAAGGTTAGACCTTATAGGTTTAAATAAACAGCGTTATAATCATAGCAGGTGGCAACTTGACACTCCTTTTTGTAGCCTGCTGCTCCAGTGACCAACTTCAAAACACAGATTTCAGGTTCTTTTACTTATTGTATGTACTTATATCTGACAAGAGGTGTAGTCTTGTTTTGTTTCTGTTGTGTCTTTGTCTCTCCAGGAAAGTGTCTTTGTTTCTGGTGGTTTACTTATTTCCTAATCTTGTACTTACAATATCTTGGCTGTTCCCTCTCCAACAAACACTGTTTGTTTGTGTTTAACATGATATTGTTCTGTATTTTAGTCTTATGTTTGTATTATTCCGTCAAGATGGATTTAAACAATAAACAATGAACCGAGCTCCATATTTACTCATTAAAGGCAAGACGACGCTGAACTGTTGTTTTAGGCAGACCTGAAATTTCTTTTATTTTCAGTCTGAAATAGGGGAAGAAAACAGGGAAAAGAAAACATAGAGCCATTTAATGGACTTTTATTCTGAAAGGTTGTGTATTGTCTGAGTGAAGGAAGTTGATCTATGGATATATGGAGTTTCATTCATTCAGCCAGTCCCCATAGAGCCACATGCTGAAACACCTAACTTTATAGCGATTTTAATTATCATTAACTAATGCTGAAGATGACTAAAATGTTTCTTTCATCACTGTTTTCTACCTGGCTATTATCTGCCAAACTCAAAGTTCTCTGCCAGTGACTTCTGCCTCTGGGTCAGGGGTCTGTGCTGTGTGTGATGTGGATTCATGGCTGCTGGCCGGGCCTGGCACCGCTGAGACACTGAGGGTACTACTACTGAAAGTATTACTACTGGAACGGTTTCAGTCGTACAAGAAACTGAAACTTAAGCATCGATCTTATTGATTTTTGTATCAATCTGCCCACCACTTCTTTTCACAATGGCAACTGAAACCAGTGGCACAATGGTAACCAACATTTCGCCGAATACCAGTCATACAAATGTCAGTCAGTTAGCCTTTCCGATTCTTTTGATCCAAAACAATCAATTCGAAAATCGAAACGCACTACTACCAAACGGACCAATCACAGCTCTTGTTACATTTCAGCTGTTCACATCAGCTGTGGTGCTAGGCTCTGTGTAGGCTCTGCAGTTTATTTAACCTGTTTGGTCACTCAGTGCCTGCGTTTCACTGTTTAATGTAGTGTTAATGTGACCCTACAGTAAGAGTATATTTGTCATAGTCTACTGGTATAACTACTCATTGTGTGACTAGCCTGCACAATACGTTTAGCATGAAATGGACAGCTTCAGACAAACATATGTGGTTCATGCACAATAGATGCCAGGGTCACTTGACATGATTCTAAGACATAAGACATTTCATTGTCATTTTTTTGCACCAGAAAAAAATAAACAAATGCAGGTGTCATTTAAAGCGGTCCTTTAAATACATTTTAGAACAATCTGGGATTATCCAGTGGACTCTGTATAAATTTTGAAGGTTTAACTGAATAAATGTATATAACTCACTCCAATATTCAAATCCAACAATTAATTGGGTTTGTACTGCTTAATAAGCCAAAAGTCAAAAAAAAATATTAAATTATGCTGTATATGTGCAAGAGTACAAGGCATCTATATAATAAAATAACTACAGACTGAAGTCTTTGTGTAGGAACAAAAAACCTTTATCTAAATCTAAAGATGTTTTCAGTGGGACGTATTGGATTTACTGAGAATTAAAGTTAATGATGGAAAACACTTTTCAGGAAACTTGGCTCAAACAGTTGTGATTAGATGTCGAACCAAAATGAGTTTAAAAAAGGCAACAGGCAAACCCATTTTGGATTACCATGATCTGAATGACTGACAACCTTCACAAACAGTTGTTTAAGGTTAAAATAAATATGTTTTAGTGAGGGATTTGAAAGGATTCAGATTTGATAAAGGATTTATTTCCAACGCAGTGCTGATGAAACAAATCATACGTGGGAACAGAGTTGTCTACTTCTAACAGCAGCAGCAGCTTCATTGTTGTTTCATTCTTAGTCTTTACAGATCTAGAATTAATTTTGCTAAAATTCTGCAGATCTCACGGTAGCTTACGGTACTGAATGTAACCCTGAAGCACTTGGCTTTTGGTACAGACAATTGGACTTACACTGCACCATTATAAACACTGCCATCTGCACACTATTACAAATACTTCAAGTTCACTAGTGAACTAGGAGGAGGACGATGATCACATGAAGTCAAACTGTGAAGAACAGTGTGACACTGGCAGTAACTATTCCACATCAGAATTTCCTGATATTTTTCCTGGGTGGCATGCTGAGGTTGTGTATTATCAGACTGAAGGAGAAATAGTCTGTGGAAACGAGGAGTTTCCTTTAAATGTTATATTTTTAATATTATTGACTTATTTGAAACAGACTATATTCACCGTAAGGTTAGTTACCATTTTATTTTATTTTAAAATTTAAAAATGGTTGTAAATAAAACATATATTTTGATTATTTGTTATTTATTAATACGTTTTCATTATATTGAAATTCACTGATGAGCAGAGTAAATGAATGATAGTAATAATGACATCGCTTTTATTTTGAAGGGATGTTTTCGCAGGCGTTTACCGTAACGTTTGGAATGAGGACATAGCGCAAAAAGAAGTGGACGCTGGCTTTATTGCAGTTGACTTTTGGACCCCACCTTGGACTATTTTATAGAGCAACGTGCAGATGAAGCAGGTGAGCTAACGCACTGGCATTTGTGCACCTAGCAAACACGTTGTGTATTTGTGAAGCTACATAATGTTTCGTTGTATTTTAATCACTGCACCAAGGAAAGAAGTGCGCTTTCAGCACTGCACAATAACATTTCGTTGATATCAGCCCTATAATTAATAAGCCGTGTGCCTTACTAAGTTGTTTCTTGGACAGTTTATATCCTGCTGGGGATGGCTGCTGCCATCAAGGGGCGTCATTGCTACGGGGTGGGGGTGCCTGGTCTGGTCTAGGTGGGTGACACATGTCTAAGTAACATTCACATGAATGCCAGGTTCAAAAGTTTCCCAGCAGAGCACTGTATAGTCACAAGATGGACAGTGTTGTTTTATGTTGTGGCTGATCGGTGTATACTTTAATTAGAAGCAGTGTTCACAGTGCTGGGCAGTTGCTACACTTAAGTATGCAACTTTGAAGGTGAAAGAAATCACTCCAGGTATTCCTTTAAGGGGGAGGACTTTTCATTTATGTCGCAGAGGGAACGGTAGCAACCGTTTGATGTAATCATTTCCCCCTCCATTCACAATTTGCTTATTGTTACTTGATTTGCATGCTGATGACCTCCATGCAAAATAAAGTGTGTGGTCCTGTGCTAAGCCAACTGTGGCACCAAGTTCATCTTATGTCCAGTTTTCAGGGAAGTTGGCAACTTCAGCAGTCACACTCTTGAACTTGAGCATTTCCTAGCAATGTTGCGGAGTTTCCCCCACAACCAGAAGAAGCGGTTATCATCGTTATATTACCTCATCGTGTGTAATTCATTTTTTTTCTTTTTCTCAAGCGCGGTACACATACTCATGTCATATTGTTGTTTTTAAAGAACAATCCTCCAATTGGAGTTTGTCAGTATTCATAATATTCACAAATATGAATATTTATATTAAACCTTTAATTGTGGTTAGTTTTTAACCAACTGTAGTTTGTAGTATTTGTTGTAGTAGTTAACCAGTTACTCAGCTGAAACTTGTCACTGTCTGTCAATATATTCTAATTTTAATACATTTATTCTTACATGTTTTTTTCTCTTACTTTCTCTATTTGCTATCATTGTTTGTATTTTCATATACCTGCATCTATAACACCTTGATTTTCCCACAGTGATCAATAAACTTTCATCTCATTTTATCTTTTTTGTGCCTCTGCTGGTTTTTGCCAATTGTGTAAGAGTGTTGGCGTGGACTTAAAGGTCCACTGTGTAGGATTTGGGTGAATCTTTTTGCAGAAACATAATATGACAGTAAGAAACTTTGTTTGCTACTTTATTATTTATTTGGAGAAACTTTTTCATACTTAAAGACACACTTGCAGATGGAGCTGCCAGCTAGACCTACGCTGTTTGACTTCCACGGAGTCTCCATGACTAAATACTTCACTGACAACTGGGACAACGTGCAAAACATCAAAGCGAGACCTGATGACATTGTCATAGCTACTTATCCTAAAGCAGGTAGGACTTTACGTGGCACATTGCTCTGCTGTTTTTGTTGTGGTCTGTTATGTGTTTTATCCATCTATCTATATATATTTATATGACTGACAGCTCTTTCTTGGATGTCTAAGGAAACACATGGGTGTCTTACATCCTGGACCTCCTGTACTTCAGCCAGATGACACCTGCACGACAGGACTCAGTCCCCCTCTATGAAAGAGTGCCGTTCCTGGAGTTGGCAGCCATACATGGGTTTCCCTCAGGCAAGTATGTTAAAAGGCTGGCGTTGAGGTCTGTTGCTTTGTGTTAACACGACTCTCTCCTTTATCAGGAGTGGATGTGATCAATAACTTAACCGCCTCTCCACGTATCATCAAGACGCACTTGCAAGTCCAGTTTCTTCCCAAATCCTTCTGGGAACAGAACTCTAAGGTATCGCAGAGTCCAGAGACATGTGCCCCAAAGATTTGTAGGCCTTTTTCAGACCAATGTGTGGTTGCAGATCATCTATGTGGCCCGTAATGCCAAGGACACAGCGGTATCTTATTTCCACTTTGATCGGATGAACAAGGCCCAGCCAGAGCCTGGCGACTGGAACAGTTACCTTCAGAGATTCAAGGAAGGGAAAAGTAAGTCACAAAATGAAAGCCTGACTGGTTGCATGTGTAACTTATAAAAAAAAAAAAGCTACTTCACCATGTGTGTTTGTGCTGTCACCTCACAGTGGTGTTTGGTTCCTGGTACGAACACATGAGAGGCTGGTGGGAGAAGAAACAGAGCGATTCTAACATCCTGTTTCTGTTCTACGAGGATCTGGTTGAAGTGAGCATCAAAGTTGCTCTCTGTGTGATGGGGGGGGGGTACAAGCGTAATATTGCAATGTTTGCTTTTGCAGAATACCGAACGAGAGCTCAGCCGCCTCTGCTCATTCCTGGGACTGTCTGCCACCGCAGAGCTAAAGAGCCAAGTCACAGAAAAAGTTCTGTTTGAAAACATGAAAAACAACAAGATGGCAAACTGCTCCACCGATGAATACCTTGACTTCAGTGTTTCTCCTTTCATGCGCAAAGGTGAGGTCTATGTGTCTTTTTTAGGTACTTTGTATTTTAGATATTTAGTTATTGACTTGGCTGTCTGTACCGGACATGAAAATGCAGAACAGATGCTCAGATTTCATTTGTTTTGTCACGTTAATGAATAATGGCGCCCTCTTGTGTTTAACTTGTGGATCGGTCATGTGTGACACGTGTTCACACACAGCTGTTGTGATTTAATGAGAACTGTTTGCCTTTTTGACCCCACTCTGTTCCCTTTTTGGTATTTAAACATATTTGTGCTGTGTTGTGAGGCTAATACTAAACTGTGGTTTAAGTGATAAGCGAATGCTCTCGTTAAATAGCCTGGGACCCGGGCCTTAATAGTCTCTGCACACTCAAGCAGAGGGCTTCTTTTGTATGCATTAAGCAGGGGCAGGGACATTGCTACCTCTCTGTATTCTGTTTTGTGTAGGCGGTTCCGTTTCGTCTTTGGTCAGTAGCTAAACTTTTATAGTTGTTTCTCTTACTGTCCCAGTCCCGGTGCTGTCTGGCCTTGTTTGTTTGATTAAAGCTTCACTGAGCCACTTACATCAGGATTAATGTTGTGACGTTTTTATGTTATTATATACACCACCCTTTAATTGGACAGTTGAATCGTGGATTTTTTTATTACTGTCAGCAAACACAATAAATTCTAATTTTCTAACCGGGTGCCAGACATTGCCATGCTGTCACACTACGTCAACAGGACTTTTACAGATAAAGTTGTATGCTTTGGACGCTCCGAGCCTTCTCTGTCCTTTTACTTCGTCTTTGTTTATTCATCTGTCCAAAGAAAGCTGTCCCAGAACTGCTCTGGCTTGTTTTAGGTGGTTTTTGGCAACGTTTAATCAGGTCTTTGTGATCTTGAGGTTTCTGAATGGGGCTGAAGTTTCCACTTGGTCGTGGAAGCCTGTTCTTTCTTATACACTTGGGTTAATGATATAAATCTACATTCTGTCTTCTCTCAATGTCCAAGCCTGTTGATGTTTACATTGCTAAGCTCATCTGTTTGTCTCAGAATGCATCAAACTGTTTTTTTTTTGGCCATTTCTAATGTTCCTGTTGTCCCCATGATGGATTTGTTTGCTCCTGCTGTGTGTGTTCAAAGCAACGGTTCCCGAAGGCAAAAGCAACCATTGGAGACGACAAATCTTCTATTCACTTAACTGACAAAGAAATAATGAAGGCCCAGTCCACATCTGTCTTGGGGCAGTTGTGGTTTCTTTAAAAATAGTGGGCTACATATGAAAAAGCCGCAATTCCTGAACATTTTCACCCATTTGGATGTAAATACCCTGAGATTAAATCTGACAGTCGGCACATTAAGCCCACATTCACCTTGGCACACAGCCAAAATAATAAATCACGGGTTGTTGTTTTCACAGGCAAAGTTGGTGACTGGAAGAATCATTTTACCGTACAACAAGATGAAGACTTTAATGAAGACTATGAGAAGAAGATGAAAAGCACCGATCCAAGATTTCGCACAGTTCTGTAGTGGATTTTGCTCACTCCTCATCCAAATATGTGACGAAAAGCGATGTTACTCATATGTTTAATAATTTGAACAAACTTAACCAGATGCATTTAATTGCTTATTGGGTCAATACAGTGGAAATTTCATATCTGTGTCAGAACACGTCCTGTTCGCTGTAACATAAAGTGGAGAGTAGACACCAGAGTATACAAAAACTAAAGGCTGATTATAATAAATTAATAAAGTGCACACATTGGTTATAGAATAAAAGGCATCTGAAGGGTGGTGACTTCTGCAGGCCTCTTCAGGTATGCCAAAAGTTGCACTGTCACTGCAAATCTAGTGGGGGTGCAGAGGGACATCTTTATGCTCTTAGGGAAATCTGTTTTGTTAATTTGATTCAGGAGAGGTCAAAAACTGGCTGAAGTTGCAGTATTTTTCCACTTAAAGGATAGATTTATATATGTTTTGCTCCACTTAGATTTTTCCATGCTTCCATGCCTGCACAGATCATGAGTAATCCTCCTCTTGTGCCTCTGGGCGCTCAGGGGAGGCCAGTACGCCAACATTGCAATGAATTCTCTGAAAGACACATCCTCTTTTAGAATTCACTTTTATTACAGAAGTTCCACAACAGAGAGTATGTGGGATGGAGGAGCCGCGGTGGCCATGGAGTAAAACAGGTAATGGTATCGATACAGTGAAATCATACAGGCTCATTGGAATGTGGATAGCAACAAAAGGCCACTGTACTGTAAATACTAAACAAGTCAAGCATCTCACATCACTGGGAGGTACTGCAAGTCACCCTGAGGTGACAGCTGGAAAATAAGTAATGGACTAGATCTTACCAGGAACGAGGCATGACTAGGTATTATTCCAAATCTCTTTTTCCACCTTGAAATGGGACTTTGTTATTACGGTACTGAAACTACATTCCAAGAAAGCGCTAGCATTTCAGTAATCAATGTCAATGTTAAGACAGCAAGTCTCTCTTTTTAAAAAAATAAATATTAGACAGAGCCACAGGGCCTTTTCAGGATCAGAACAGTTGAAAGTGAATTAAAAGACTCATTTTCCAATACATTTATGGTCAGTTAATGACAAAAATCATGAAGCAGAAAGCAAGAGATCTCGACCATAAACTATACATTTAGCAATACCTGCAGCATTTTATCACAGTCCTGAGCACAGCCCAGAAAGTCCTTGACATACTCTTCTGCGGTCAGGTATCAACTGTCACAGCTCTGCATGTCCTAAACAGGACACAATCTGACGTCAAAATAGCATCAACTGTCTGCACAGCTCAGACACGTAAGCAATACCACTTAAGATTGTCTTTCACAGTAACAGCTATGACTATGTTTCAATACGTCTTTATTCATGAACATCAAAAATAACAGTATTTACATTGTTGCTTATACATCACATATTTGAAAGATATTTTCCTCTTAAGTAATAAAATACTTCAGTCTAGTGCTCAGGCTTACAGTTAAGTGCTCTGTTACTGAGTTAGGTCTAGTATAAGAGTTCTGGGGTTCATGCCAAGCCAGACTTGCATGTTGCAGCCCTGCAAAGCTGTGCAACATTTAATTAGATATGGAACCGTTTGATTCAATGCAACTGATAGGATTACAAGTATATTTATTATTCTTACTCAGACTGCAAAGATGCATTCAGGTTATGCGTTATTATTGGTTGCAAAAGCTTGGTCCTGCTGTAAATTAACAATGAAATGTATCAACCTCAAAAGTGTATTTCAGTTCGACTTCTCCTAGTTTCTTTAAATGCTAAATGCCTCAGCAGCGGTTTCATATGTAAGCATGCATCCTCATCTCAACTGTGTCTCTGGCTGCCTCTTTATGTCACCAGTTTTAACATACACGGCGAACAGGATGAGTACCACAGCAGCAGCAAGTTAAGAGCTTATCTGCAGCTGAGTCACTATGATGCTGATGCTAAGACTACAGGGAGTTAACCTAAATAATGAGGTTACAGAAGCCTTAAAAATAGCACAGAAACCAATCATGATTATGTATGGCACATCTTTACATCACAACGCAAAGAGAAATATGGAAATCAGTGAACAAACGCTATGGAAGCGACTTTTTTTTTTTTCCAACATTGTTACAGAAGAAATGGGAACGACAGACACTTGGAGCCATTGTTGCATTTTACCCTTTAAACCTAGTGTTACGAAATTTGTTCCAAGACAAAGAACTGACGATATAAACCCATTTCTTTTTCATTACTCTGAAGCCAATCACAAGCATGGGCCTCCTAATGAGCCACTGTGGAAATGTATGTGTGGTCCCAGTGTACTTGAAGTTATCCCAGTGTCGTACAGACAAGAACAAGAACTTTCTCGTGTGTGTGAGAAAGACTTGAAAAGAATGTGCTGTGTTGCTCACATGTGCTTTATCTCCCAGTTTTGCTTCCACTGAAACATTTTCTTTACCATCTCTGTTCTGCGCAGTAGTCAGACCTTTTATTATTAAGATAAGAGACATACTGTTTAAGTTTGTCTTCACATCTTATTCATATTTTCCCACCTCTCAAAATGATACATTTTAGGCAGTTCAATGAATGAATTATCCTGATATTTTCTTAGGTCTCGCTTAAAAACAGTTTGTTTAATGGATTATGTGCAGTCATTAGTCCTCATGTCCAAGGTCTTTTTCATAGGTCAATGATTTCACTGCTGACACTGGCAGAGTCGTCATGTCGACTGACTTCCAAGTAGCTGCGTGACCCGGCCGGCCTCCCAGCTCTCCCTCGTGCCCTCTCAGAGTCCGGGGTTATAAACGGCCGTGTGTCGTCCACTCCGTCCTCCCCCAGGTGCCCTGTTGATGTTCTGGAGGGGCGAAGTGACACAGGGCAGGACACTGACGAGGGGACGCTTCCTACCCCATTCCCAGCCCACCTGTGACCCTGATGGGACGGTGTTGGGGGAGCAGTCACTTGCCTGCTGGGCACGCTGCTGAGAACACTGCCCCCGAGAGGCATGGAAGACTCGGTTTGGGCATCGCTGCTCTCAGAAAGCAACTGAGGATCACTGTTCCTGCGGAGCCAGGGGCCCTGGCTGACATCTGATCCCGGGGAAGGGGTTTGTGAGGGTTGGTTGAAAGGATGAAACAGGCTTCCTCCTCCAAGCAGGTGTTCTCTGTTCAATGCCGCGTCGATGCTTCGTGTCAGATCGATGGGCGAGGGGGGCCGTAGATCAAACTCGCAGAGAGACAGGGAAGTATCCCTATCATGATCGAGACTGCCGCTCACTGAACGCTGTGGAGGGCGTCCAAACGCCTGCAGCCTCAGCAAGGAGCCGGTCGAGCCGTCGGATATGCCTCGTTCGGCAGAGTGGCCCCTATGGTTGCGGCCCCGGTTGCTGTCCTTGATGCAGCGTGGCTGAGCAATGGTCTGTTCGTGGTTCTGGTTCCTAATCAGACTCTTGCTGATGTCAGCCCCAGGACGCTCCTGACCAGCCCAGTTGTTAGGCACCTCCCCAGCTCCTCCTCCTCCCACACCATTGCTGTCAGATTTTTTACAGGGCTTCCCTCTTAAGCTCTGGACTATCTTGGACCAGCAGGTGTGTCTTTGAGAAGAACCTACAGAAGGTCCAGGTGATGGCAGGTCTCCTGCTGATCTGCCATTCTGTCCACCTTCCTCCCTTCCCCGGCAACCTTGAGGCCTCCAGAACACCCAGGATCCCAGGAGTAAGAGGGAGAAGCCCCAGGCCAACTCGAGGAGCCGGGCCCAGAAATGCACCAGCCACCATCCCCAGTTGAAGCGCGTCCAGTCTCCCAGCAGTCCATAGAGCCACAAGGTAGCATGGACATGCAACCCACAACACAGCGCACCCAGAACTGCACACACTGCAAGCACTCTCCCCAGAATCACACCCGTTCTACTGCTCCCTGTCCAAGCCTTCCTTCTGGTCTCTTCAGGTAACCCTGGGTGGGGGCAGCGTATACGTGGGAAGACATAAAAGAGAAAGCCCAAACAGAGAGCGAGGCCCCAGCAAAGGGACAGGACCTGTAGGGTGACGGGCACCACAGGAGACAGGGCTGGGGACAGCAGATCAGTGGCCAGCAGCAGGGTACACTGCAACACAGCTAACACGGCCACCAGAGGAGGACGCTCCATGGTTGGAGGTAACACACTTACTCCTGCCACCCTCAATGCCAGCAGTGCCAGGGCAGCTTGGGTCCACACCAGAAGGTGCAGAGGCAAGTTGTAGAGGGCTGAAACTGCCGATCGAGGGAGGAATTTTCGTGTGCCATAGGGGTCGATGAGGAACAGGGCTGCTCTAAGGCCTCCGGCCAGAAACAACAGAGCATTGGCAAGTGCAAGAGCACCCCGATGAGGACAGTTTGCGCCAGGTGAGAGAGTGAGGCCAAGGGCAGCTCCAGCAAACAGGAGGAGGAAGAGGCTTGCTGAACCGTAGACATGCAGTTCCCAGGCGATAGCCAGTGTACGGCTCAGATCACCCCAGTAAAGGAGTGTGCTGTTAGTGGAAGGATGGGGACTGGGAGAGGGGACTGGGTTATATGTGGAGTGGGGAGATTGTTTGGGATTTATCTGGAGACGAGAGTGGTTCCTCTGAACAATACCAGTCTGATATGTGGGGCCAAACCTTGTCCGGGTGGCAGGCACAACGCTGGTGGCAAGAAAGAGAGAAGAACCTGGAAAAAGAGAAACAAACTTTAGTTTTCAAAATTCACGTGACACAAACATGTAATGTTGTACCTTAAAGCCATTTATCTGAAAAGCAGAGTAATAATATAAAAGTAATTGTAGGCTCTGTGAGAGCCACTAGAGGGCTGTAGCTCACCATCAAAGTCATGAGCTGGAGTCATCCGACTCCTTCATTCGTAGTAATTTAATCTGCTCTGCAAAGACACATTGTCCAAGGTCTACACATGTGTTCTCAATGACACCTGTTTAAGCTCTTATAAACTTCTCTCTGGGTGTGAGGTTTGTGTGCCACTACTATCACCTGTATAATCACTGAAGAAAACACGGCCATGTGGAAAACACAAACCTAAGCATACATATCATGTATTAAAAAATGCACAAACCACTGAATGAGTAATCCAGAAATAAGCAACAATAGGTGCTCTAATCCCATGCACAGCTGATGTAGCAATGACAGCACGGACAAAATGCCTCATGACAACCAAGAAGAAATTGAGTGGCTTAATTGGTTTAGATTATATAATTAACAACAACATCTGTGTTATGCAACACAGGACAGTGTCAGAATGTATCTAGGAAAACTGAAAACAACTAAAAAATAGCCTCATGGGACACCCTGGCAATAATGCATACTCTCACCCTCTCTCTCTCTTTCTCTAACATTCTCATGCTCACACATAGTTTATACATATTTGTTTAAGGCACTCCACCTTATCCCCGACAGGGGGAACACCCAGCAGCTTTATACTCATATAGCCATTCGTCACTCAACTGTAAAGATAACACCCATTGTAAAATACATGACATGAAAGAACTGAGTGAGCACAAGTATAAAGAGACTATAAACTAGAATGACTATTACTATTATTGGAAACCAATAAGTGTGAGGCTGAAGTTTGAATAACTAACTAATTATTTCACACACGCCAACTATTGTAAAACACTCCAAGTACGCGCCCCTTGGAGCACCTTAAGTCTGTCCACACACTGTAGAAAACATCCATAAAAATGGCACACGGTCTAATGACTCACTACTACACATGTTTCACTTCCTGTCTCTCTCCATCCACCCCCCCTCCGCCCCAATCACACACACACATTTCACTTCCAGGCTTCCCCTAGGTGAGCACTGATCACAGACACACTTCTTTATTTATATAAAGGTATGTTTTACTTTCTTTCCTCTGACTTTTTTTCTTCCCCAATAAGAGCAAGATCCAGACACATTCCAGATGTGCCGATCGCATTACACAGCTGGACACACTTATCCGTAACCTTCAGTTTTCTCATGCTGCTTTACATTTGCACATGTTGCATTGAACTAAAACATAAATATTCTGTTCCATCTCATAGAATATGCACTCGCGTTTATGATGCAGTAACAAAAACGTGGACACACACACTCATAGGTGTGTACTTAACTTAAAAGAGCAAAGCCAGATTACCACAACTTTGTATCCATCATCTGTTGCATACAGACCAGAGAAGCATTTTTTCTTGCACAATCATGGGGAAAGACGTGGCCGTATTACAATCAATGCATTTGTCTGGATGTCACCAACGTTTGTTACCAAAATTAGAGCAATTCAGTCCCATAAAAATAAAAATAAACACAAGTAAATGGTGAGATAAAATCTTTTATTTCACCATGTGAAAGGTGGAGCTTTAATTGGAAACCCATCTCTGACAGTTTCTGTGTAGGTACTTGTTCTAGTAGAGCAAGCAACTCTCCCATGACAGGCATGCTGATGTGTTTGTACACACCTGCCATGCTCTTTAACGTACTTAATGTTACTGTTTGTCAGCCTCAAATATCTTATTAAGCTCATGGCTTATTTGTTGCGTTTACTGTCCTGCAGAGAAGTGTTTTTCCGAGCTAACCATGCTTGCTAATACCAGTACACATGGGAGGGGCACAAATTGAGAATTCTTTCAGCTGGCTCTGGCTTTGACAGTCGGGAGTGTTAATGTATGAAACAGACCTCAGACTCTTGCCTATTATGTCATGGTTAGGGAGGGGCCAGTGAATTCAGCTGAACCAGAGTTAATTCTAAACAGTAACATCATGATATTATTTTTAGAACCCAACCAATAGTGTGAAGTCCCTTTAAATGTTCTCAGCCTTAATGTTTAAAAGTCATTACGATGTTATTGTCTTGGTATCTAAGAGACTGGGGCATGTGCCCCATGTGTCATGCTTTTACTTTTCCATTTACTTTTCCTTCATCCCATTCTCTCTGCATCTGGTTTTCATTAAGATCCCCACTCCCTGCATTTCTATGCCTGTACCTTTCCTCCACCACACGTTCCCCCTCCCTGTCTACTCTCTCATCTGTATTCCCAGCAGTCTCTTTTTCAGACCCTACTTTTTCCCACTTGTCTCTTATCTCTTTGCCTGGCTGCAAGTCTGACTGCCCCCCTCCTCCTCCCCAGCCATGCCTCTCACCTCTTGCCCGTACCTTCGTCTGTCACAGTGTTTACCCCCGCACAACTGCAACCCCAATTTCCATGGAAAAGTCTCGCAGCTTTTTTCCCTCCTTTGAAGATTTTTTTTTTTCAAATTCTTCCAGTAAAAAAAGTTCCAGCTGAACAAATACTCCATTTTAAATGATCAGAGGACAGAGGAAACTCTAAAACTAGTGCACTGCTGAACGGGACTCTTGTTTCTTACCCGTTCTTGATGACTGCACAGTTGTGCTTGTTGACTGTCTTCCCAGTTGTGCTGTTTTGCTGAGCTGGGCGGCCGTTGTGGAGGACGCTCTCATGGCCTCCCGTCTAGTGGTGGTGACCACATCACTTGCAGATGTGTTTGTCACTTGCAGTGTTGTGGTGTTTGTGTGTGAACTCTTCTGGATATTAGCAGTAACTGGCTGTCCTGCCATCTCTGTGTGCTTCTCAGTAGAGCCAGTGGCATCAGATGTGGACTGGGGTAACGTCACAGCAGCAGAGCCCCGCTTTGGACCAACTCTGTCCGTGGAGGTGTCAGTTGTTGCCAGTTCATCTAAAGATTAAATGAAATGCACATTTGTTACACAGTGTGACATTGATCATGAGGCATTCATCCTTAGATATTTGGTTGACTCACCTGTTAATTCTTCCGTCTGGTCTGTTCTCTGCGTTACCACAGGAGAGGGCGTGGCTCTTGTCTCATCCCTGAGTGTTGTAGCGATCGTACTGGTGGTACTGCTCGTCGTCAGCATGAGCAGGCGAGGCTTCACAGTCTGAATGTCCACTGATGGAGTTCTTGCAGCGGAAACTTTAGATCCTACAGTCTGCGCCTGTGGCTGATGCTGTGCCATGTCATCACCAACCGTTGGAAGAGCAATGGGTTCCTCCTTCACAAACACCTCCATTGGAGTAATACCCGACCCCAACCCTTGTGAGTCCCCTTCCTCTGTCTCTTTGACCGAGCCCTCCTCTGGATTGCCTCCTGTCACTGGCTTATGTCCCGCAGGTTCAGCAACAGCAGCTGAAGACAAAGTCGGCCGAGGTGGGATTGAGCCTTTCGTAGGAACATCTCCCCTTGTGAAAGCCCTGCTTAATGCTAAGCTAGCTGTATCAGTCCTGGGCCTGGAGGA
This sequence comes from Mugil cephalus, assembly GCF_022458985.1. NCBI lineage: Eukaryota > Metazoa > Chordata > Actinopteri > Mugiliformes > Mugilidae > Mugil > Mugil cephalus. The sequence goes on along the minus strand of NC_061770.1, from coordinate 10,422,402 downwards.
AGTTGTTCGAGCTACAATTGGCCCACTGCTGAGGTTTTGCGTAGAAGGGGAAGATATAACAGCGGGACTGAACTGTGTGGCTGGATGTGTTACTCTCTGTCCCAGCTCCACTGCGTTGGTCGTCGTTGACCTATCCCGGACTGCGATTCTGATGGGCACATCAGTGCGCCCTTTGGGAGGCAAAGAGGGCCAGAACTGAGCAGTCTGCTTAGTTGGTGAAGGGGAGGAGTTACTAGGCGGGTCCGGAAGAGAGAAGGAAGAGGAGGAGCCTATGATGGTCTGAGTGTCTGAAAAACGAAGGAAGGAAAGGAGGAAGGCCAGGAACAGGATGGGAGCCATGGTCTGCCTCTCAGTGGTGAGTGGTCCCGTTAGAAGTCTCAGTTTGTCACCATCCTGGGTTTCTGTTGAGGAAAACAAACGTATGAAGTATATTAAATGGTGACCTAGCAGAGTTATCGGGTGATAAAACACAGCATATTAGAAATGTGTATAAAGCATTGTGGACATGTAAATACATCACACAGAGATAAAGTGAAAACCTGTTTGATTCAGGTCAAGAGGAATAGTAGCAAATGCAGTCTTGCAGTTGCCTAGAAGCCCGCTTGAATTCACCTGCCAACAACATTTTTGTGGCAGTTAGTGGAGTCACTCTGCTGGGAACTGATTGTGATCCAGCAAAGATCTGCCAGGCCAATCAAATTGTTTGGGTGGGATTTATATGAGGATGGACAAATTAATACAGATGGGCACGATGGAGTGGATTTGTTTACAGCAAAATCGCTCTGAATGGTTGTCTCACTATATCAGGTGAAACATGCCCCATAACGATATCTACATCTCAGGCTAGCCTAGGATAGTGTTCTTGTAAATTTAGCAGCAGTGGTCCAAAGAATGAGTTCATGAAATGGTGTTAATCGGTAAGAATTTATGGGGGTGCATATCGCCGCCATGAAACGGTGACTCAGTGGGGAGGTCAGTGAAACTCCCACAGAGGTTTTGTAGCATGACACCAGCAGACATGCAGGGTGTGGTAAGGTATATGGTTTCAGAATGAAACACATGACATGCACTTCCGAGCCAAAAAAAAAAGGCGTTACCAAAAAGAAGGTCATACATTCTACACTATTTCACTGGACCGCCTTTAGCTTTGATTACAACACACATTTGCACTGCTTCTGTAATGTCACAAGATTTATTTCAACCTAGATCTTGTATTGACAATGTGAGAGTCTGACCACTGCACAAAACCTTATCCAGCACATTCCAACGATTCTCAACTGGGTTCAGGTCTGGACTCTGTGGTGGTCAATCCATGTATGAAAATGATGTCTCATGCTCCCTGAACCACAATTTTTCACAATTGTAGTTTGATGAATCCTGACACTGTCATCTTGGAATATGACCATCAGGGAAGAAAAAAAAATAACTTGGTCATTCAGTATTCAGACCACTTTCGTTGGGAATAATGTTGTTGAACCTAGATCTGACCAACTAAGGCAACACCAGATCATAGCTCTGCCTACAGGCTTCTACAGTAGACTCTAGGTATAATGGGGGCATCACTTCATCTGCCTCTCTTCTTACCCCGATGCCCCATCACTCTGCAGCAGGGTAAATCTGGATTTATGCTCCCTAGTAAATGGAAGCCTTTTTTTCTGGTTAGCCTCACTGATTAGTGGTTTTCTTAAGGTTCCCTTCACATTGTACATGTCGTGATTCAGTCTGTCATTAACCTGTGAACATGTTTTTTGGGTTTCGTGTTTTGTGTATCTCCCTGTGTTCCCCCTTTTGACTGGCCACTGGTTTCTAGCTGTGTGATTGCCCTGTTTTGTTTCACCTGTGTCTCGTCTTGCCTCTGCCCACTTGTATATATAGCTCTGCCTTTCCCTTTGTTCCCCGTCATGTCGTTATTGTCCCCAAGTTTTAGTCTCCACGTATTAATCCTATGCTTTTGTTGTTCAGTCTTCACGATTCCTTTTGTTTTTTTGTATTGTGGATTACCATCCTGGTGCTTTCTGTTTTCATTTAATACTCTTGTGTTTGAACCCCGGCCTCGCCTCTTTCATCCTGCATGTGGGTTCACATCTCCACCATGATGGTACATGTTGAAATGCTTTTACTTTCACTATTAATCATAACAGTTCTGCTGTTGTTTTTGTTTGAGTTGATTCACCAAACGCTTAAATGATCGCCGATCATGCAAATGACTGGACCCTTCTCAAACAGACTAACATCTTTTCCAGGCAGTGTATATGGAAACAAACACACAAGAGTTGAGCTTGTAAAATGTGTTAATAGATGCACCATCAAAATGATCAAGCCAAAAGGAGTCCCAGATGGTTTCATTCAGTGGCAGATGGACACATTAACTTTTGTCCTCACTATCTGTGCCATGAAATGTTCTCTGGAAGAATATCGGCTTCCTTCTCCTCTTCAGTTTCTTTGGGTCCAAGCAGCAGGGCTCCACTTCTTTTTACTCCTCTTTCGGTTTGAGTCATGGATGCCAGGGGCTGACAGCTGTAACACTGTGCGGTGAAGCTGAGGGAGCCTAGTGACATGTAGAAACCCTCAGGCCCTTGAGGATTACACAATTCTACGAGTCATCACGATAAACAGCTGCCAGTCGTGTCCCCTAACCCAACACCTCTTATCAAAAAAGCGCCCCTTTTCTTTTTCTTACGTAAACCACTCTTGTTCGCACCAGTTTCTGCCAGTGACTCATAGTGGGAGATAACCTCGGGCAGCAGAGTCAGGGTCGTACTAAAACTTGCTGTAACGTTGGGAGGGAGAGTACGGAAAATAGGAATCAGTGCCTATGGGTGAATTCATTCTGCTGCCAGTGACTCACCATGGCTTCATTCACAGCCATGACGTCAAGGTCTCACAAAACTACCACAGCTGCACACCATGGTTGGGACACGCATTTTGCGCTCGTGAACATGCGTGAAGTGTGAGTGTATGGAAAATGTGTTTAAGTATGGTTGTACGTGAGTGTGTTTGCGACGCTATACAAGAGCATCTAAAGAGAAAATCGTCAATGAGTACAGGAAAACAAGTGGTAGTATATCTCCATATCCACCCACTCTCAGTAGCTGTTTATTTTTCTTCCTGTCTCAGAAACCTCTTCAGCTCTTTAAGTGGCCGATCCCTATTCCTCTTTTCTTTGTTTCTTTTCTTCTTGTCCCTGCCCCATTTAACTCTCTTTAAGAGTAATCTTAAAAGAGCCCCACAGCATGATCCTCGGCCACGGTTGGAAGACAGGCATGAGTCAAAAAAACAAAACAGGAGGCGGATGTAAGAATGCTCGCAGGGAAGATGAGCAGGAGGAGAGAGACAGAGATGGCGGGGTGGAGACGGTGGGAGGAGGCATGATGTGATGAGGCTGACAGTGGATGGTCCGGCAGAGCGAGGGGGTGCGAACTGAGGGGATCTGTGACCAAATTAAAACTGAGAGAAGTACGGAGGGCTGTAAATTTAGTTGATGGAAACTGACAGAAATCAATGAGCAGAATATTTGAGACAAAGAGAGACAGAGGTAGAAGGGAACTATGTTTCAGGATTTACAGGTTTGTTACGACCTGTGTGCGGATATGGCCTGGTCTATCCAGGGAAGGCATGAGGAGAAACTGAGCCTGCTTCACCTTTCCTCTGAGGGTTACCGGCAGGTGCCCGGTCACTGGCAGCTGAACATAAACAATCTCACTATTATGATGTAGCTTAGTAACATACCATTATCTTGGTCCCAAGCAATGCAGCACATGTCAGTCTGTGTGTGTGTGTGTGTATGAAGGAAGGCAGAGGAGATTAATAAGCCCCAACACATTTAGCCAAATAAGCTTCGGCGAGAGACGAGAAACACTCTGCTGCCGTATTTGAAATGAACTGTCAACATTAATTTCATCATCCAAAAGCAAACACACGCAGTCACACAAACGGCAGCGGTTACCCGAAATGTTCTTGACTGGATCTGGACAATCTGAAGTTTCCAATGAACTAATATCAGTAAACTGAATGTAAGGCAGGCCATAACCAAACACTACAAAATTCTCCATCCTCTCAGCCCTCCATGTTACATCTTTACTAGCCACATATTAAACTCCTTCAGCTAAAGACTAAAAACACACACTCAAACACATAGACAAGCACATCCCTGTCCAGGAGGAGAAGACAGAAGGGTGGACGATCACTCGGAATATTTTTATCATGTTCAGCCCTTGGGGGACAAGGGACACATCACTCTGTATTGCACTTGCACTGTGGCGTGCATGTCGTGTAGATGGCGTCACTCTCTCTTTCACAATATGTGCTTTGTCTGAAGCAGGAAATGTTCATGGATAATGTCCAATGGTACAGCAGCAAGCTACAGTCTGAAGATTACTATAAACTCCTTGCCCACAGTATGGAGCAGCTGGTTATACAATCATATGACTCAGTGCTACAGCAGCTGCTACTAATCGGTTAATCGGTGCAGTAATTATGTCGTGGCCCGGCTAACGAATTAATAAGGCAAGCTAATTTTCAAAGTTAGCCTGCTCGGTATATGTGAGGTTTTGGTGACTGTCTTCTTTGTAACGTTTCCATGAGCAGACATAGGTCTGGAGACAGGAGGTCGTTTGTTTTGAAGAAAAACAGATCTAACGTGAAGATAGGAATATCAAATTATTTACTACTGATTAAAATGTGTCCTACACAAAGCGTAGAAAATAGTGATTCACTGGAGGAACGCACGAATGTCTGGTCAGACTTGTAATCTTGTTTACTTGGTGTTGTATCAGTTCCTGATAAAAATCACAATTTTGACCATTTTAGACTGTAATTACGGCAAATGTCTTGAACAGCCGCCTGTAATAACATTTGTATGTTATAATCTCTCATTCCTTTTTTTAACCTTTACAGTAAAACACATTTGCTTTCCTCACTGTTAAGTATTGAAATAAAACAGTTTTGGTTCAGCTGCAGTTACATCGGCACACGTATTGCAACAAGAATTATTCAGCAGGCATGTTGACGCTCTGCAGGGCTGAATGCTAATGACGCCAACAATGTTAATTCTACTGATGCCTAATTCTAATGATCATGAAATATAAATATGACCTCATAGTGACGTTGTGCGACATCGTGTACACAAAATGCAATGAGTTGAACCAAAAACACCAGCTGTAGGTCCTAAGAGCATGTCTTGTAGGTAACTGTTGCTGTCTTCAAGCAACAGAGGCTAACAGTTTAGTAAGCTGTGTCTTCATGTAGGAAGGAGAGGCCTAATGAAAAGATCTCATCGATCTGTGCCGTTTCTGGGAACGTCTACAAACGCCTGACAACTCGTGAACTCGGACGTTACTGCCAATATGTGACAAGAGGTGGCTGTTCATAGGGACGTGTGAACATGGTGAACACGCCCACTTACAAATGCAGCGTGACATGCTGATGTTCAGCAGTTGATGTTCTCACCATATGATAACATATGCTAAAGCCAAAAACAAGGCTTTGACAGGAGTGTATACTTCATGTCAGTGTTAGATGGCAGGTTAAGGGATCGTCAGTTGTTAAAACTGTCCTAAAAGAGGCAATTAATGTCTGTCCAAACATTTCATGCTAATCTCTCTAATAGCAGTTGAGTTATTTTAGACATAACCACAAATATTGGGTTCACTGTGGAAATATTGTGGGAAAAAATCACTGGACAACCACAGTCATTTTGAGGAAAATTAATACAAATCCATCCAACAGATTTTGAGATATCCGTCATGGACCAATGTGGAGTTAAATGATTGATGTGAGCGGTAATGTGAGTGGTAATTAATTGGTGTGGCTAAAAATTCTACCCTGCTCTCATCTCCATCGGTAGGCTGCGGTATCAGCGCATGCAAATCCAAAAGAAGAAGAGATATAAACACTTTCAACAAGGGAGCTATAGAAAGGCTGTGTCTTAATAGACAGAAAGCAAATGAATCTTAAAGATGTACAGGGACAAACTGGAATAAACCAGCTGAGAGCTGTGTGTCTCTGCGGACCTCTGCACTCCAGCTAAGTGTTGCTGCTTGCCCATCAGCCAGCCATACAGATGTGTAACTTGTTTGTACTATATCATGCAGGGGGAGAGGTGAGACTGTGAACCAGTGTGTGTGTGTGTGTGTGTGTGAGCTGATGTGTACGTGAGACATAGAGAGGGGGGAAAAGGAAGAGGGAGTGTGTGTGGTTGTGTTGGTATGCGAGTGGTGGGGGAGGTCGCTGGTTTGACCGTTAAAAATTCCACACCTTGAAATAACATATGCATTGCAAACAGCTCCCACAATATTCTCTTGCTATATCCTCTATGATCTATGAGCGTATTAAAACGAACACTATCAATGTGTTTTGTTAAAACTAATACACGTTAAGGCACACACAAGCTTTTAACATGCATAATTGTTCCTCCAGAAGCTTTTCCAGGTGAGGTCACCTAAATCCTAGACCTCTGCCTCGGACTAAAGCTGTCCATTAAGCTCTTAAAACAAACCGAAGCCTGTTAAGGATGCCTCTCTCGTGGCGCTCTGCTGCCCGGGGTGGTGTCAAAACTCATGGCGGGGCGAGGGACCACACAGCGAGGTCATGCTATATGAGGAGGGGAGGCTCCAGAACCAATCGCCGATGCTTTTGATCCCCAGTTATAGCGGATGTCCAACTTAAAAGTGCTGAGCCCTGCAACATCTTTGACTGATGTTCCGCCTTCATACAGGCCACAGATCAAAGGCTGAAGGTCGGCCTTAGGGGGTAAGATACTTTAACTGCCCCCCCCAACTGCACTCACACATCTCCCTCCGTACATAGAAGTGGGCACACCACATGAGAAGTGACTGTGGAATGACACTGAACCAGAAATCTAACATTGTCTGCACCGACTTGAGTGGATAATCGTGACATGAAAGGACTCTGATGTTCAATTTCACACATTACCCGAGTCACAGCCTGAAAGATAGTGAGTAGTGTGACTCCCAGAAACTCCTGCTAAACTGTGTGAAGCCACAAAACACAGGGAAATAGATTACAGGCATCGCGACTCATAAACGGTTTGCCTGCCACAGGGAGTCGACCGCAGCTACGCTTCAGCCCAAGATTGCTACAGATGGATGCAATAAAATTGTGTTATGTGGCAATAACCGTGTTTGCCAGCTGTCGGTTAAATTATTATCTTGTACATGGATGAACTTTATGCGCATTTACAACTGAAAAGAAAGTAATGCATTGAATACATCTTCCAAAAGGCCAAAAAAAAAGAAGATTCAGAGCCTTAAAACAGCTTAAGAGCAGATCATGCTTCGTATTTAGTGGGATGTGCTTCAATGATATTATTGATGTCTTGACTTATGTTTTATTTTCCATAGCCTGATAGTTCAGGACTGACTGTTCTGGCAAGTGTGTCGTGTGCTGTTAACTGTAAGGTATTATTTAACTATTCTGTCAGCTTAAAAGCCTCTGGTCCAAAGTATGTGTGAATGACACTTTTTTTTAAACAAAATACATCACTGAAGCACACTCCATGTATGGTACTGAGGCAGGCAAGCAGTCGTGGATCATCTTCTCTCCTGTCACACCCTTTTTCAAAACCCCACTTCTCCATGAAAACACTGTGAAAGCCAGCAGTAAATCTTTCCTGAGCTGCCTTAGAAGTGGATATGACTCTCTCGTCTTGTCTGGGGTCTCGTTGGTTTTCTCTTCCAAGTCATATGGCGGGCTGGCTCTGTGTTACATCCAGTAGCACTTTGGAGCAGAGCTCTCCCTGTGCGATCCGTGAGAGGCGCATTGGCGCCTTTCCCCGCGTTTGTCTTCTCCATTCGGCTTGATGCGCTCAAAGCTTGATGGGGAACATGTGAGTCCAGATCATCTAAATAAGTGAGCAGAACTCGAGCCACTGCTGGCGATGGAAAATCCCGGTCAATACGATATAAGCACAGATATAAAGACAACACCTGCCAGCAGTGGATAAATAAACAAATAGTGTTCCACTTGTTGCTTCTTTACAAAGCGCGCATGCTTTTTTTTTTTTTTTTTTTTTTTTTTTTACTTCCTGATCAGCCAGACCTTTTCAGTTTCCTTGGATAAATATTCAGCCATTAAGGATTTAAATATACATTCATTAAAAAAAAACCACAAGTTATTTATACTGTTATGAGCTACTAATGATGTCGACTTAACCGCAAGTAGCCAACTGTAATAAAAACGCCAGCAGATAGTAACGTTGACAGCCAAACGTGTGTTTTTATTGTAAAGGGCGAGGGTGGTTTGGTGATAAACAAATTGCGACAAACGTGGTTATTTGAGGCTACTTTGGTTTATTTCAGTTTGCCTACAAGCTAAAAATTTTCACCGTTTAGTCACGTAAAGAAGTAACTGCGTTACGTTACCGTCCTGACGACAAGAGGACTGACAGGATCCAGCCCAAATCTCCGCGCTGTATCGCTCTCCTTGTGGCGCTTTCGCTTGTTATAACTTTAAAGTTAAAAGTGCAGCACGGGAAACCGGGCGCAGGTAAGAAATGCAAAGGTATGACTAACCCTCCGCAGTGTGTTAGATGAGCGCAGGCCGCCCGTGGACCTGAGTCGAGGCGGCAGGTAGAGGCGGCGTCACGCGTGTATCACTGCGCCAACTTCTATCGCCGCATAGCAGCCAAACCCGCAGCCAGCGGTCCTCCCGAGTCCGTGCCTTACTACAAAACGCAGCCCACCTACCTGGGGAGAGGGTCAGTGCCGCTCCTCTGCGACGGCGATGTCCGCTGCGACAGGGCGTAAGGGCTAGGGAACACCGAGGCGAAGGAAAAGCGTAGTCCACCTTCACCGCTTCTCTCAGCCGCAGGAAACAAGGAGGTGAACCAGGATCCTTTATCCACACAGGTTGCGTTCAGCAGCAGCTTTGTACCGCTGCCAGCTCTCTAGCCACGAGCGAGTGAGGAGATGTGCGCCCCCTCCGATCGCTCCATCTCTCGCCACATCCCGTCCTCCCTCTCATTTTTTTTTACCCCCTCCTCGCAAGCGGATAAACTCGACTGCTACCAACCAACAGCCTGGCGCGTTGGTTACGCAACGGCAGCCGGGCACGCAGTTTCACACCGAGCGAGCCTCCTATCAGCTCATCTACCTTTACAGAGCAGCCTGTTTAGACAGAGCCCGCTGAAAACATGGCGATGCTGGCATTGACATCATCACACAAGCGTGCACGCAGTGCCGCTCTCCAGGTTCTGGTGTGTGGGAAAATGTTTAATGCAATAAACGTGTTTGATGAGGTGGCCTGGGGGACGAGGTGAATGCTGTGCCTTATGCGTGTGGAGACAGGTGAGGCGGCACCTGACTTCATTTCCGGCAGATGTGCAGCAGCAGCAGCGAGGACAATAAGTTGTGTACAGAGCTGTGCATGAAACTCTAACCGCCCTCTCCTCTCATGCCCTCCAGCCCGGGCTTGTAAAGTGGGGGCATGCCAGCCTGAGCCAAGCTGATACTGTTTCCTCATGCTGCACCTTGGCTCCGTGCCTCTCCTTCATCCCCCGCCTGATTGTCTCTCAGCCTTACACAAACACAACATTGTCTGGTTTGGACATGCTGTCGAGGCTGCTGCTTTGCCCCAACAGAGACCGGACTTATGTTTACAAAGGTTTGAAGTGCACAAACTTTCAACTTGCACATAAAGAACGCCTCTACCACCTATTCTCTGCGTGTTTGTCAATTTCATTTTATCAGATCAGTCCTAAAATAACCATAGCTCAGAGGATTGTCCTAATGCCATTACATTACTACTGAGCAAGCAGGAGAAGCTGAAGGGTTCAGACAAGTGGAACAGGGACAGTTGATTAGGATGATGTTACTGTACAAGGACTATGAGTAATAGTCTACACGCAGTGGATTATTAATCAAACGTTACATATGATAAAGCCCCTTTGACCTTTAGGAGAATAATATGGTTAGTTACGCAAGAGATGTGATTCAGATTATTAGCATAGTGCACATGTTTTTGTGTCTCCCCCTCTTGTTTACAGTGGTTACAATGTGAGGAGAGACCTGTCCGCATTAACAAGATTACAGTAATCTGGTTTACCGGCAGAGAAGTTGATTTGCAAACATTCATTAGTGCAAATTCTCCCCTTTGTTATGTTTTGGTAACATCTGTAAATTCAAGTCTCAAATTCAGATTGCACAGTCATCTATGTTATTTACTGAACTGTATTCCTTTAAAAGATGTCAAAATGCCACATTATTTTAAAAGGAGCTATCGTCACATTTTATTCACGGTATCTTATTATTCTTTAAATAGCATCAAATTCCTTCCCTCCTTTTTGTTTTTTTGTTTTGTTTGTCCTGCTTCTGGACTGAGGGCTGCCTTTGTTTTAATTACGTGTCCTGTCAGATACATTTAATTCCTTATTGTATCCGAAATATGTGCAAAATATATATGAATATATAATAAAAAAAATGCTGCTATTTGAGTTCACTTTACTATTTGTGGTCCCTTTGCTGAAACGCGTAGAAAGAAAAATTTTGATCTTTTGTTTGCAATTAATTTCCGGGTATGCTATTGGAAACTTTGAACCGGGTTCAAGGTCAGACAGGTTTAACAAGTTTTTTATGGCACAGCCTCAGAAGGTGCGGTCTTTCTCAACATCTGCTTTGTTTAAACAGGTTTATATATATATATATAAATGTCACATTGGGCATTGTAATTTTAATTACCATATTGACTGACTTTTAGTAGCTCAGTTATGTTTACGTGCCCAAAACGCCTTAATTGAAGCAGGTGAACCCTGTTACTTACTGTACATGTGCAGTATATACTGAGCTGACAGCTCTTGATTCATATGGGGAATTCTGAGTGAGTCTTGAAATACAGTAAGAGGAGTATTTAAAGCTTCTTTTATGAACAAATCCTTAAAAAGGATGGAGTTCACTTCATGGTAAAAACACACATGGACCTCATGATCACGCCCCGCACATATATATACCATGGCTAGTATTTCTGTGCCATCTTTGTCCAGGAATGCGGTGAATACATTCCACTTAGTTATTTGAATTGATCCTTTAGGGGCTCTGAAATCTAATACTGGGGCAGACAGAGCAGCTTCCTCCTCCCAATCTAAACTACATTGGACTATAATCACAGTCAGCCAAGCAAGGGGTCCTATCAGATGGTAGAAAGTATTAATTTTCTCCACAGAGTAAGCTCCTTTCTTTAGTCAAGGCTGTTCGTATGCTAACGTCCACACACACGCATGACTTTGAAGAGCTTAAGATCTAAAATATCTTTGCCAGCTCTGTGTTCCTTCTCCCTGTGGCTTCCCCTCACCCTATGGTTGTCTAGACACCAAAGAATAATCTCCCCATCTCTGGGCCCCAAACACAGACTTCCATGTGGGGATCTGCCTCCGCCGTCTATCAGGCTCTCCCACAGCCGCCTGCAGAGGCATTAGATTTCACCACATCTAAGGTGAACCAACACGAGTCCTTATAAATTTTCTCCATCTTAGGTATTGTATCAGATACTGTTATGTAACACTGACTGTTAATATTCAGTAGTAGTAACATCCATCATTTTAAGCGGTAGAAGAAGAATGCGGAGGTGAACAGAGGAGAGAAACCTTTAGAGTCTGGATTGCTTTCAAATGTGACCTACCGGTGTAAGAATTGTGAAGCTGATAACACAACTCTAGGTGTTAAAAGTGGTGGAGTCTCCAAACAGAACGTTGAAGTTGTAGGCCAGTGTCAAGCTGCGGGGTGATGGTAGACACCTAAAAGCTCTCACAACCATATAAAGCTAAAACTATCTCTTTGGCTCAAGGTTTGTTATTCAGGCGAAATGATTCGTTGAACTATTTATTCTAACTGATTTCTGTGCAATCCTGTCCAAAGGGCAGAGGAATGAAATATAACAATATTATTGCAGTCTAACGCAGTCCACTATACAGCTTAACCGTGTGTGACAGAGCTGCATTAACATGTATTGTTGAACCGAGTGCAGCGTAGACTGTAGTGCAGTGTATATTGTATGTGAAGATAATGTGTGATTCATTATAAACGCCTAAAGTGGATCTGGATTTGAGTGTACACACACTTGACAACATGTCTCTCACATCCCTCCAGGTCAACTACCACAGAATCACCTACTACGCCCTGTCAAACTGGCAAATAAAGACCTTCTGCTTCACCTCTGGAAGTGGCAGGATGCTTTTCTTTTTCAGTTGAACCCACCATGGATGGCGCCTCCTGGTGGCTGCAGGAGTCAAACGATGTCCTCATCTTGGGAGAAAGTAGGCACAACCAAGATCTCCTTTCAACTGAGCCACCCTCCAGGGCACAACACAAGCTGAGACCCACCTCTTACATAATGCACATGCAACCGTTGTGTTGTGTTCAGCCTTTGTGTGTCAACTGAAATTCCCGTCCCTACCTCTGGCACGGTTTCACCTACCCCCCCCTCCCCCTTTAAGTCAATCTGTCTTTTGTTATTTTCCTACTCTCCTTTTTCTCTTTTTCTCTCGGTTCTATTTTCATTCTCCTTTTCTTCCTCACTGCGACTCTGCCCCGAAGCTGGACCCCAGCTTCTGTCCAGCTCAACTGGAACGAGGATGAAAGCTGACTCACGTATTTATTAACTCGCATGGCTGCATTCTCCTCCACAAATAAAAACATCTATGGATGTAGATCAACAACCACGCACATAATGCATCAGTTAAGCCTACCGGCAAGAAAATGTTCCTCATATTGAGCTTGATAGGCATGCATAATAGGCATGTACATGGCTGCCGCATTTAAAAAAAAAAAGAAATTCTCTCCATGTGTTTTAAACAGAATAAAATATTGCCCTGTCATTGCCTTAAAGGGACAGTACTAAGTCAAACGTCCAAAGAGTCATGACCATGTTGTCACCAGAGACGGCCAACAGCAACCCCTGCTATAAAAAGACACGCTGACACAGTCGACCAGTGCCTATAGATAAACATACAGATACCGTGGCACTTTACGGCTACACATATATTTATGATCCAACAAACAGAAATGCTATTTGGATGCAGGAAGAAACACACGGCACCATTTTGGCATCCTGTGACCTTTTCTAGTGTGCATGCAAATGCCATGAATCGTTGCTGCATGGCGTAACAAGAGCCAGGAGGGTTCAGTTGACACCAATTATTCACCCACATGAAGAGAACATTTCCTACTAAAAAAAAAAAAAAAAAGTAAACAAAAATCTGGTTTAAGCAAAGAAGCCACTGTCATATTGTCTTGTGATGTTTTCTAATGTGTGCTGCCACCTATTGGCTAACTCTGGCAACATTCATGAGAACCAAGACCAAGTGAGTGTGATGATGATGATTTAGCTGATATCTTCACGCAAAATGCATACACAGAAATAGTTTTATTAAAATCTGTAATAGATGTATTTGGTATTTTTTGCAAAGGTTAGTATTAATTAAACTCATGGACAAAGAAAACATTACAGTGAATAAAACATAAACGTAAAAAACCCTGAGAATCTTTGTAAAATAAGTATTTTTTTTTTCATCATCTTAGAATGAATCATGTACAGTACCAGTCAAAGGTTTGGACGTATCCTCTCATTCCATGGTTTTCCTTTATTTTATTAATAGTGAAGACATCAAAACTGTGATGTCTTCACAGTTACTGTGGTGACCCTCTACGCGACACCACAGTAAGACAGAGAAGCTCATTCGTCTCTGTCAGTCCTGTTTACATCTTCAATCATAGGACAGAAACCACAAGATCTCTCCGGGCGTAATGAGTGAGATTCTGAAAAGTTCAGAGTTTCGGAGGAGGGGGGATTGTTGGGCTGTTTGAGGCCAGTCAGTGCATTTACACGCACGTGAAAAAAACAAAGTATTGCCTTAAAAGGACTTCAACTGGACAACTTAAGTTCATGTAAACACGTTACTGCGACTATCGGAGAAATCACATTTCTCCTTATCCGATTAAGACACTCATAATATAATACAGCTGATAATGCATCAGGAAAACGATTTTCTCCGGCATGTATATGCTTAATCGGACCCGCATATGACCCGGAATAAAAACATCCAAAAGAGGCCTGAGTGACAAACAACCTCCTCAACTTGTCCGTGAAGCAGGACAGAGACAGCAGCCTGTCACTGAATGCCAGTTCTCCTTTTCCTATCATTTTCTTCTCTCAGATTTTTGTAAACGTGGTACCAAAGAGTGTCATCTGTTTGCGTCAGAGTCCAAACTCGCCCTCCCATCACTCCAGTCCAGTGTCCCTCTGCAGTTTCTCTCCAGCTGTGGCATGAGATATGTGTTAATGCAACTTCAAAGGTTGATCTAAACTGTACTACGACGTCTGATTTGATGAATGTGATGTTAAAGGGGTGTTTATGAGTTTGACCAACCTACCGGAAGGACTGACCACAGGCAAAAGTGAGATCCAGACGCAGCTCTCATATTTGTTTTGATGCCAATAACTGTTATCTGGTATCTGTGAAGTTTAACACACCCATACACTAACCGACGACAGATCCCAGTATAAAACGACTTTAAAAGTAATGTGCCGCATGTAACAGAATGCAATAACTATCATAAAGTTTTTTTTACTAATGAACCACATGTTTCAGTTCAGGCTTACAGCAGCTAGCTTAATAATTAGAGAGGCCTGAGGGACAAACAATCTCCTCAACCTGTCTGTGTAGGACAGAGACAGCAGCCTGTCACTGAATAAACATTGGACTGTAGTCATTGCTGGTACTAGTGTAGCTTTAGTAAATAATAAAAATAAAGAATAAATATTGAGAGGGTGTGAAGATGTGTCGTAATGTTTGTCTGGCACTGTATATGTTTCCTTTCAGCGCGTCCTCAAATGAAGTCAAATGTGTGCAAAACACGAGGTATTGTCATCTCATCCTAGAAGCTTGTTTACCTCACTCCACCATCTCTTTCTTGACAGACATCTTCCCTTTCTTGTGGCTTGCTGGTTTCTTCACAGTTCCATTTGATTCTCGTTTTATTTTGCTTTTCTTACACACTGAGATTGTTTCTCCTTCCTCTTCCTCTTCTTTCTTCGGCTGCTTCATCTGCGGCTTTTCTTTGAGGCTTTGGAACTTCTTGAGGTCGGCACAGAACAGCACCTAAAACAGAGAGACCCGATCTGTGGTGACCAGTGGAGCGACTGAACGACGCAGACGGACAGTTCAAGACGGCACTCACCGACTGAGCCCAACCAGCATAAGGTCCCCACAGCTTTCTAAAAAAGTCCCCTGTGTCAAAACATCAGATTGGACATGGTGTTGATTATTTAAAACAATCGACTGCTGTTTAAAATTACCAACCACAAAAATGACTTTAGCGGGTTTTTGAATACTCACCAATATCTGTGTGAAGTCTGTCCGTGATGCTCTTTTGTCCACTGCTACCAGCATAATTGTAGTCACGCTTAGCAATCTGCCACACGTGTGTGTCGACGGGTACGGCCTCCAACTTATCCAGGGACATCAGACAAACGCAGTCGGCCACCTACGAGATGACACAAAGCCTTGATCACATGCTGCTGTTAGCGTTTCACTATTTCATGTTTCCGTAAATATAAGTGAGAGGCTTTTCCCCCCGTTGTACCTTGTTTCCGACACCAGGGAGCGTACGCAGTGCATGACGGGCCTCCAGATAGGGAACTCTGCGCAAGCCTTCTAGCCACTGCAGCCCATGGTTGTCCAGAATCTGCTTTGCACTTTGCTGCAGAAACCGAGCCCTGTATCCAAAACCGAGGTCCCTGAGACACGCCTCTACGCTGCTGTCTGCCAGTTCACAATGGAGAAAGCACAAGAACAATTGAGCCATTTTTTTTTTGTCATTAAACACTTGCTGTGTGTTTTTTGTTTCCTGAAAATATTTCAGTCTTTAAATCTTCAAGTAGCTGGTGTAAATAACTCATTATGCATACAGCTGAATGGAAAAATAATAATACAAGGACTTATTCATAAACTGAAGCAACTATCAGCTAATTGCATCCTTTTATTTCTTTTCTCCAATGTCACAAAACAAGCCAGGGCCTCCTAGTTGACTACATTTTCTTCCACTAAACCACTAACTACTTGACAAAAAAGGGGACATATCTTTGGAGATTCTGCACGGTATCTGGAGATGTTGTTGACAAGATTATAAACTGTGACAAAAGTGTAAAGTACCTGCGAGTGCAGACAGGGAAGGGAAGTCGTGGTAAGAGGTTTGATCCAGCTGGCACAGTGGGGCACCCAGAGCCTGACACAGTCTCTCCACCATGCCCTGAATACGAGAGATGTGGTTGTTGGAGGTGCAGATGAAGGAAAACAGGCATTCAGTGGGGTCCTGGCGCAGCATTCGCACACCTGGAGAAAAAACATTTACTCAACACATTTGGCAACGCAAAAAAACATCTGAATCATGCTTTGCTGTGTGAGCACAAACAAACACACTGACCAGTGAAAATGTCTGCGATGTACTTGAAGTGGCTGTCTGCTGCTCCCCATTCCCTGTACAGATCGCCCAGCCTCACGTCCAGCTGAAAGTAACCTCTCAGGAGCTCTTCTTCCACATTGTGGTTCTGTACTGAAGAAACAGCCAGTGGCTCCGCTTCCTCCTTTTTTACAACCCCTTTTAACCTCTTTGTTGTCCTGTCTTCTTCCTGTAGAGAAATGCCAGTTCTCCTTTTCCTATCATCTTCTTCTCTCTGATTTTTGTAAACGTGGTACCAAAGAGTGTCATCTGTTTGCGTCAGAGTCCAAACTCGCCCTCCCATCACTCCAGTCCAGTGTCCCTCTGCAGTTTCTCTCCAGCTGTGGCATGAGATATGTGTTAATGCAACTTCAGAGGTTGATCTAAACTGTACTACGATGTCTGACTTGATGAATGTGATGTTAAAGGGGTGTTTACGAGTTTGACCAACCTACCGGAAGGACTGACCACAGGCAAGAGTGAGATCCAGACGCAGCTCTGACTTAGCACAAGCCATGGATCTCCACAATTTTGTCCCAGCAGACAACACCGCATGCTTAGCCATATTTGTTTTGATGCTAATAATTTCCTTGTTGTTAACTGTAGAGTTTAACACAGCCGTATACTAACCGACGACAGGTCCCAGTATAACACTTCTCTTACAGTAATGCGGCGCATGTGACAGAATACAACAAATATTATAAAGTGATTATTACTACTGAACTACATGGCTCAGTTCAACTTTACAGCAGCTAGCCTAATACATTTCGCGGAGTTGCTAGTTCGCATTAATTTTGATGGACAACAAAAATCTTACACGACGTTACGAAAATGCGCATATTTCAGGAGTGAAGTTCTCAGAAAGTGCAAAGTCGGCATAATAGTAAATAGAGGTGTACTCTAGTATACATAAGGAGTGATAAATGTTATAATTTAATGTCAATTGTCAAAAATGACTGAAACGTCAATCTGATGCAACATTACCGGTAGTAGCCATAACCCTACGTGATGTCAACACAACTGCTGATTGGTTCTTCTGGTCATAGTAGGCGGTGACTTCGGGCAACCTCATTCGTGATTGGTCAAGCCGATCAGTGCCCTCGGCGTGCTATTGGCTAATACGCCTGTACGTCATTCTTTTACAGGAAGTGGCCGCTTGCTCCTTCTCTTCTGTGAAAGAAAGTAGCCAAGTCGGTGGCGGCGTGGCTGTTTGATAGGTTGGGACTTATCCGGTGAATACGGTGGACTAATGGCGGATACGTTGACACTTTTCACTTCCATCGGGCTCAGCGAGCAGAAAGCGAAAGAAACATTGAAAAATGAAGCGCTGAGCTCAGCCCTGAAGGAGGCAATTACTCAGGTACGACCCAACGCATATGGACTCAGCTGCCTGGGGGGGACAGCTGTGAAATGTGGCTGTCATGCCGAACACTTGCTGTTTCCACTTTTCTTTCCCCCTCAATTTAAACGTGTTGTAGTATCAGCTTTAGATGCACCGTAGCAGCGTACTACCTCTCATAACTTCTACGTGTTCTTGTTTAGTCATCATGCTTCCGCGTTCCTTTGGTTCTTTTTTCCTTTTGTAGACCTCCCTCCCTAAATCAACACAAGAAAACACCGGTTTTCCTAGTTTGTCGTCCAAACTGTCTTAACTCACATTTTGAATTAGAAAACAAGTAACTCTTTTCTCATTGGTTTTAACAGGTCCAGCGTGTCCATGGGTCATCAGGAATGGACAAAGCCATGGGTACATTGCTGTACAGTATGACATCGCGCCTTAAAGACTCCAAACGCCTGGCATTTCTTTCAGACTGCATAGCTCAGCGCAAAATCTGCACAGAGCTGCAGCTCTCAGGTAATTTCTGGCATTGTTTGACATGCATGTGAGTCAGAATAACCTGAAAAGTTTGAAGGCCGGCATGCTGCAAAACGCAACGATGCACTGGGACACAATACTAAATAGTATTGTTGTGTGTTGTATTCCGATATACAGTCTAAAGATGCTCTGAATCAAATCAGTGTAAGCTTGGCACAAAATCTTTTAAGCACATTTACAAAATGAACATAATATTCAGTGATAGATATCCTGAAAACCACACCTAATGTTCCTAACCACACCTAAACCAGACTGAGGAGGTTGTGGCCACTGGAGTGAGTAGAGACGACAAGTGCTGGACTGATGAATAATAGTTGACATGAATGATTGGATAAAAATGTTTTCCGTCCTCGTTTTCTGCTAAGTTTCTGCCCCATGTTTCTCTGCAGCTGCTTTGGACTTTGTCAAAAGTCATCCTCAGGACCCCATCAACCAGAAGGAGTTTGACGAAGCATGTGGAGTGGGCGTTGTCATAACGCCGGAGCAGATTGAGGATGCAGTAAGTGCTCGTTCTTACACTGTCCAAAACCAGGTTGTATATACAAGCTTTACTGTCTGTGGTGTGTTCAGTGACTCTGGAATCTGCCTCAGGTTGAGTCTGTGATCAAGAAGCATAAGGAGCAGCTGTTAGAGGAGCGGTACCGCTTCAACATGGGGCTGCTAATGGGTATGATCTTACAGTTGTTTAGTTACATTTTACAGCAGCCATTAAATCCCAACAGACAAACTGAATGTCTCACTTTTTGTCTGGTGAAGGTGAAGCACGTGCAGCCCTGAAATGGGCTGATGGAAAGGTGATCAAAAATGAGGTGGACATCCAGGTATGATAACTACTGATCTTCCTTTTTGATTTAACAGTTCACTGAATAACATAATGATAAACTCTGGCTTTGGTTTTAAAGGTTCTACACCTCTTGGGACCCAAAACAGAAGCTGACCTGGAGAAGAAACCTAAGGTGAGACATCTTTTTCACAGAAGCAGTATCAACAATTCTGTTCCTTTAAGCAAACTGAAGCTTTTAATTGTTTTGGCGGCTAATATCTAATCATTTTGCAGCCACAGAAAGTTAAAGTTGCAGAGAACGACGCAAAGGTGAAGAAGGAGGAAGTGGCTATGAACAGTAAGCAGCAGGCTGGAATTAATTAAACAGTTAAATTGTTAAATTCACTGCTTTTAAACTTTGTTTATTGGCTCTTTAGGTAATGGGATGTCTGGGGAGGGACGGTCCCTAATGGAGCAGCTCAGAGGAGAGGCGCTGAAGTTCCATAAACCAGGTGAGGGGAGAAAAAAATCTGCTCGAGGTTGTTTGCATAACTGGACGTAGGCACTGTTATAAGTCGCATGTGCTTTTAGCCTTGTGTAGAATTAATAGCTGTTGCACCGTCTTGATGTAGTGCACTAAATCTTACACGTAGTCAGAGGCAGGTTAAAAAGAAAAGTCCTGACCAGTTTTCACAGTCGGACAAAAAAGTGTGAACACAGTGTGGCGTCTAACTTTATTTTCAGGTAACATTTAGAAAAGAGCAGTGAGAGACTCCACCAATCCTCTGGATAAACATGGAGACAGAACTTATTGAGAGATTTTTTTCTGAAAAGGTTCAGGGTGTAAAACTAACTGATGGTGGTGAGGTTCTGCCCATGGCACTCACATCATGAGGGAGAGCGCTTGGCAACAGTGCATATACTTGGAGTTCAGTGATGCTTCTTGTTTCACAATCAGTAATTTTAGTTTTATTTTTTAATCTATTTCTTCACCGTGGCAACTGTCATTCTCCTAGCATCTTTTAGTGTGGACATGTCTCTTATTCAAAGTTTTAGATGAAGCTTCAGGTGTAAATATTTATCACAAGCTGAGCCCAATGTCAGCTTTTGTATGTCCAACTGGTGCATTTGGCCCCTGATCAATCAGATGAAATTACACCTCGCTGCAGTTGAAAAGATTTACATACGTTGACTTTGCCGTCACACAGGAGAGAATTATACAACTGAGGGCTATGTGATGACGGAGAACACGATGGACTTGCTCAAAAAACACCTAGAGCTCACCGGTGGACAGGTACGAACTAATTATGTATGACTCTACTAATCTTTTGAGTTGAATTTAAAAACGACCGCCTGTACTAATTTATTTCTATCTCACTTCCTTCAGATACGAACCCGTTTCCCTCCTGAGCCGAACGGCATCCTTCACATCGGACACGCCAAAGCCATCAACTTCAATTTTGGTTATGCTAAGGTATGACTGGTTTTGTCCTGGTAATAAGACATTTAAGCGTTTCATTTTTTTCCCTAAACTCGTCTTCCTCTTCTCTTCCTGTAGGCAAACGATGGAATTTGTTTCTTGCGGTACGATGACACAAACCCTGAGAAGGAGGAAGAGAAATACTTCACTGCCATCAAAGACATGGTGGAGTGGCTGGGTCAGTTTGATCAACACTTGTCTGATGAGATGTTATCGGGTACTTTCTGCGTTTAGTTTACCTTTTGTTTCTTATCGCCTCTGCATTACTCAGGCTACAAACCTTATGCCGTCACGCACGCCTCTGACAACTTTCAGCAACTCTACAATCTTGCTGTGGAACTTATTCGCAGGTAAGGGAAGGCTGCGCAGCATGTTTCGGTAAATGTGTGGATAGGTGTTTAACTTTGTTGTCTACCTTCAGGGGTCACGCGTACGTGTGCCATCAGAAGGGAGACGAGCTGAAGGGCCATAATGTTCCTCCGTCACCTTGGAGAGACCGACCCGTCGACGAGTCGCTGGTATTGTTTGAGAGGATGAAGAGGGGCCTGTTCGCAGAGGGAGAGGCCACGCTCAGGATGAAGATGGTCATGGAGGACGGGAAAATGGACCCCGTGGCGTACCGAATCAAATACACAGCTCATCATCGGACAGGAGATGAATGGTATGAAAAGCTGAACATTTAAATGTCTTTACAGATCTTTCTCGCAACATGACTTACACTTACCCTTCTCTGCAGGTGCATCTACCCCACTTACGACTACACCCACTGTCTGTGTGACTCGATTGAAAATATTACACACTCACTGTGTACCAAGGAGTTCCAGGCTAGGTAAACATGTAATCTTTAATCTGTAGTAGTTAAACTTCATCTTAAACTCTGTTGCAGACGTATAGTATCATGTTAATGTTACTTTTCTTTCATTTTTCTCAGACGTTCATCGTATTACTGGCTGTGTAATGCTCTGGACGTGTACTGCCCTGTTCAGTGGGAATATGGCCGCTTGAACCTCACCTACACTGTTGTGTCCAAGAGGAAAATCATCAAACTGGTTGAGACTGGTGTTGTCAGGTATAAATCACAATTCGTTTTATTACTAAATGCGTTCCATAGAACCATATATCACTGATCCATATTTCTCTCTATAAAGCTAGACATCATTTTTCTTTCCTTTAAGTTGTTTCAGGCCTGATTTGACTGGTCTTATGTTCAGTTGTTCAGTCTTTAATGTTGACAAAGGAAATCACTGCTATGTGGTTGGAAATTGATATTGGCAGGTACTCTCAGCTGAGATATAGGTACATTCTTTTGCTGCGACATCACTAAAGCCCGTTCAGGACCCGTACAGAAATGATACATTCTGGCCTTAGGACAGAGCAATAGTTGTGACGCCATTCTTTCTCTTCCAAAGGGCTTATGCTGAAATTGAGTGACCGCTTTTCAGACCACGTAAATGTTGCTGATACAGAGAGAAATCAGCTGTTCCTTTTTTCTTTTTTTTTTTAATCTAAAAAGTTGTGTACTGCATTACAAGATCTCTAGACAAACGTTAGGTAAAAACAAATAGTAAAAACATGGAAAGAAAATGGGAGCAGAAAAGAGAATTTATTCCAGACTTTATTCTATTTGTGCATTCTCTGTCACTTTGAGTAAAAAGACTATTTTTAGCTCCCAGTGCAACAAAATTTATTTTCTAACACTCGCAGTACACATACATACATACATGCATCATTCTTGCATTGTTGATTGATAAGTGGTTTACTTGGTGCCATTTACAGCTGTATCCTGAAGACATTTATGTAATGTAACAGCTGTTGAATCACACCTATGTTATAAGTTACGTGTCTGAAAAAGACTTATGTCCTCCCAGTCTTGAGCTATCAACACAAATGTCATAAAACATGGATGGATAAGTTAACTATCATGAGTTAATTCAAACCTTGTATGTTCTTCAGTGTGATTCATTCTTCACAAAATGTTTAATACAAGTTTTGAACACATGTTTTCTAATCACAGAGACTGGGACGATCCCAGACTCTTCACTTTGACTGCACTGAGGAGAAGAGGTTTCCCCCCAGAGTCAATCAACAACTTCTGTGCTCGGGTGAGTCGACGCAGCGGACGGATGAACTCTTGGACGGAGCAACGTGCAGTTACATTCACAAGCACATGTGCTCTGGTGTAATAATACTTCTCTTGCAGGTGGGAGTCACAGTTTCCCAGACGACAACAGAGCCCCACCTACTGGAGTCATGTGTGAGGGATGTGCTGAACGACACAGCACCCCGAGCCATGGCTGTGCTGGAACCTCTCAAAGTCACCATAACGAACCTCAACAACTCCATGGTGTGTACATTAAGAATACACGGATGTCGCACTTCATAGTGCTACTTGACAACTTGTTAAATTGTGCCTTTTTCATGACATTTGAACTAAGGAGTGTTAAATTACTCTGCTTTATTCCACCTCTTCTCTTTCAGTCAGAAGTACGAGTACCAGACTTCCCTGCCAACGAGGCCAAGGGCAGCCACGCAGTTCCATTTACACAAACGATCTTCATTGAACAGAGCGACTTCAGAGAGGTTAGAGAGGACAAAGCCAAAATAAATCCCCTCACAGTATACGTAGCAGTGTATCTTGATGCAATTTTTGGATTGTGGACAGACGATGATAATAATAACGGACACCTCTCGTTTTCCAGGTGATGGAGAAGGGCTACAAACGTCTGACCCCAGAACAGCCTGTAGGCCTGAGGCATGCTGGGTATGTCATCTCCGTCCAGAAGATCATTAAGGTGAGACTTTGTCTTAAAGACAAATCACTTTGGTAAATTATTAATATTCTTAACTATTGCACTCGCTAGCAGAGTGACCTTAAAATGTGAGGTATGTGTTTAGATGATGACAAAAGGTTTGTTTACATTCCCCAAGAAGGTCATTGGGATCTGTTTTATTCATTTATCTTATTTGAACATACAAACAAAGATATAATTCTGTTTCACTCCTGACTTCATCATGTCTGTTGTACTGAACCTTTTGATACTGAGATGTTATAAAAACAGGACTTCTCTTTAATTTACATTTGCAGTGGTGTTTGCTTCCTGCTCCATGTTTTTATCTTGGTAAAGTAATGTTTTCCTCCACTCTGTATCTCAGGACTCTCAGGGTAAAGTGGTGGAACTGGAGGTGACCTGCTGCAGCTCTGAGACTGCAGAGAAACCAAAGGCCTTCATCCACTGGGTCAGCAAGCCTTTGATGTGTGAAGTGCGTCTCTATGAACGACTGTAAGTCACAGACGGTTGGTCATTCGCAACTATCACCTTCTGTAGAAAACTGACTTAACCTAAATGTGTGTGTCTTTGTAGCTTCCTGCACAAACATCCGGAGGATCCATCTGAAGTGCCAAACGGCTTCCTGAGCGACATCAACCCCGTGAGTCCCTATGAGTCTATGTATACAAATTTTTTTTTCTAGATTATCTGAAATGTTTGTTAAATGTCTTTTTATTTTATTTTTGTCATTTAGAATTCCCTGCAGGTGATCAGCAGTGCCTTAGTGGATACCTCAGTTAAGGGAGCAAAAGCTTTTGACAAGTTCCAGTTTGAAAGAGTTGGCTACTTCTCCGTGGACCCTGACAGCACCGCGGACAAGGTAAAGAAAGACATTATCAACTTTAAAACTTTGTTTTATGTGCTTTGGGTCCAGATTAAACCATTTTTCCACTATAAGCACAATCATTGACTGTTATCTTGTTTCACTGCAGCTCATCTTCAACAGAACAGTCACCCTCAAAGAAGACCCCGGGAAGATCTGATTGACTGGAGATCGAGCCGCGCTTCCTGCTTCCTACGAGCCCACAGATACATGTCCAGATAGTTTGCATCACTTACTGTCCAACATCAGCAACAGCTCAGGCTGCAGTTGAGTCAAATGAGATGCTTTAATACCTGTATGCCATTTATTTCTTAGCAGCAGTTTTCTTGCATTGATCGATCTCTCTGAAAG
Source organism: Mugil cephalus (assembly GCF_022458985.1). NCBI lineage: Eukaryota > Metazoa > Chordata > Actinopteri > Mugiliformes > Mugilidae > Mugil > Mugil cephalus. The sequence continues at coordinate 10,397,833 of NC_061770.1, read as the reverse complement.
TGGGGAATGTATTTCTTTAGCTACTGGTTGTGATTTCTCCCCAAGAGATCAACAGAGTTAATAATCCTTGAACTTTCTTTTCCTACATCTGCTGCATTAATATTCACGTTTTGTTTTCTTTGTTGAACTTATGCAACTTTGATCATTGCTCAACAAAGACCGTGTGAGTAAATTTGACTCAGTTACAGTGACTACGCTGATGTTACACAGAGGAGATGCTCTCAAACGACTGATGATTATTTCTAACAAAGGTAGTGGGTTACTGCCAAACACCATTTGTTTTTTTTTTAAGACTCTGGGTTCACTTGTGTCCTTTTGACACAACAAAATAAATGCTATTTAAAAAAAAGAAAAGAAAAAAAATCTCTTCTTTAATTGTGTGAAATAGGGATGCACTGATAACATATATATTATCATATTAATGTAAATATCCATTTGCATCTTTTGTTTTTCTGACTGACTTGGTGGCCACAAATATTATATTAATATTTATTGAAAATAAATGTACACAGGGTAAGTACAGATACTGCTTTAATATAGGTGGACCAGTTCAAGAAAACTGATTTCAGGTTGAAATGTTAACAATATTGAGTACTGGATACGTCCTGATGGACTCCTCTCAACCTCCTGCCAGAGACACAAACAGTTTGTGTCCGGGGTGGGAGGGGTTGGCTACAGTTCTTTCTGCCCTCCTCAGTGTCTGGGACGCATACAGGACCTTGAGAGATGACAGATTGCAGCCAGTCTCCGCAGGGTGAATGATGCGCTGCAGTCTGTCTTTGCCCTTACAAGTGTCAGCCTAGATGGTGAAGGAGGAGATGAAACCTCTTCAGCCGATGCAGGATGTACATTATCTATTGTGCCTGTTTGATTAGAGGTCCTGGGTGAGGATGGCTCCCAGAAAGCAGACGCTGTCCATAGACCCAACTAAGGAGTCACATAAGATGGGGTGGTTCTGTGTTCCTCCTGAAGCCTGTGACCATGTCTACTATCTTTACAGCATTCACCTATAGGCTTTTCAACACACACCAGGACACCAGATAGTCTCACACCTGTAAAGACCCCATCACTAGTGGTTATGCCTCCAGCCTCCAGCCATTCCAGGTCCTCCTTTAACAACCATCACCTCTCTCCTGACCCGGTGTTTCGAATTGGTAAGTGATATGGTCATTCAATGACTTTGTTCAAGTCTTTAGCGTCTAGACACACACAGCAAGAAGGTTCTGGGTTCAAACTCACAGGCTGGCTGGGGCCTTTCTGGGTGGAGTTTGCACGTTCTCCCCGTGTCCAAAAAACATACGATCGTCAGGTTGACTGGTGTTTTTAACTTGGCCGTTGATGACCTGTCCAAGGTGTACCCCACCTCCCCATTTGTGTCAACCTGCACAGCACAGTCAACACACAAATCTAACCCAGACAAGTGTTTTAAAGCTCAGACTCACGTTGTGGTGTTTGGTGCTAGAAATGATGCTCATAGGATTGATGCTGAATAAATAAGAACGCTAGTATTGTTATGTTTCAAGTGTCTGCCATCCAAACTAGTGTATATCCTCTCGATGTCACTATGACTGATTCGACCACAAAAGGAAGAGGAAACCTCACAGGAAATTCATTGTTTTAGCAGAACTACAAAATCAATTGCAAGTGACAACTGAGCAGCAACTTGGGAATCCTGTTGGAGAATTTGAACCTGAATGAAGACATTTATACATGTATCACAGAGAGGAGGAGCCTCGCAGTGATCACAGAATCCAATTAACCAAACCCATAATATTACACTCTGTAAAGAAAACTAGCAGATAAAAGTTTCTTTCCAGCTTCTAACTGAGATTGCACTGCTCGACCAGATGATGGCGCTATATGCTTTTTAGCCAAAGGCTGCTGATTCAAACAGACTCTCAGTACAAGTAAGTGCTCATTATTTTCTTATCTCTAATCATCAGAGATTGGTTAAATATCATATTTGCATCCAAATTACTCTCATTTCTTTTCAATAATTCTCTTGATGAGAGCAATGTTGTTACTATCGCAATACGGCTGAAGTAAGTTTTTAATAAACCTTGATTCTATATTAATGTGTCTTTGATAAGCAGCTGTGAACATGCATTATCGACATTTAAACTAGACCCATGAGGAAACAGCAGCTGACGAATTATTTGCTTATTACTAGTAAATGAGTAACCATGGTAATAGCTCACTCACCTTTAGGATCTGTCAGTCCAGACTTTGGTGGGTTGAGGGAAACGTCACTTTTCTGGGACACATTCAAGACGAAATGTTCTGAGGAGGAAGTGTGTCAGTGTTACAGCATAGCAGAGGCCTCGAGGAGCCGTCTCTTCGAGATCCTGTCACCAGATCGCAGCGGTAATTCTCAGGGTCTTCAGCTGTGACTCTGAAGTCTGACTGGTCCTTCTCCGGGAGCGTCTTTGATTCACTGAAACCAGCCTGCAAACCGCTGATACCGACACCCCGGAGCCTCTAGGCTGTTTATTATTCCACACAAAACCTCGAGAGGCTTTAACTGAAGGAACAGATCATGTTGGTGAGAGACATGTCAGCGTTGATGTGACTGTCACTTTCACCACAAACTTCCCTGTAGAGTAAAAAGAGAAGGCAGAGAGACTTTATGTAGAGTTGAATGGCATACAGACGCCAGTCATTAGGAAACCCAGTGTGTGTATCAACAGCATTGTGTTGACAGGACGCCCTCAGAAGGCCCATGTCCATTCTCTGTTGAGTCACGACTGTTTTGGAGACATAAAGGAGACCAGACCTGCACAATATTAGGAAGGTGGTCATATGTGTTTTTATTTAAAAAAAAAAAAAAGGTGTCTGAAAGAGAGAGTGGCAGCGTCACCTTTAGCTCTGTGATTTTTACCTTTTTAGGCAACTCTTATTGTGCAGGGGTTTTTTTTATTTTTGTCTGACCTGTTCTTGTTTTTCTGTGCCTTGAACCAATCAGCATGGTTTTTGGTCATTTTGTCTTTTTGTGCTGCTTTTATTATGTTTTTTTTTGGACTTTTTGTGTTTGTCTGTGCCGTTCAGGGGAGCGCGTCGTTGGGTCCACCGGTGTATTCAAGAGATCCGCTGTTAGCTTTCTTTTCACTTTCTTTTCACTTGTGGTTTTTAGGAGTGTTTCTTTTATGTGCAACTAAGCCACTGTGACCAAGTAATTTCCTTCGCGGATCATTAAAGTCTGTCAAAGTTATGCCTGATCTGTGTATTTTGCTCAGCAGGGGGCGATGTTCTTTTTAAAACGTGTGTCTGACGCACGTCAAATCCTCATCCTCAGTCAAAAAACAGATGAGTGTTACGATAAAAAGTGTCCTTTTTAAAATAACGATGCTGATTTAAAACTCTCGTTACCTGAAACATGAGCAAGCAAAAGTGCTGGAGGATAAAGTGTAGAGGATCTTTGATGTAACCTGAAATTTATCCAGGCTTTATGATTTGCTTGCAGTGTATTTATGGAGAGTGAATTGACATTTATTTAAGAAACCAGAACAGCGAGAGAGCGAATGTCAGAATTACATTATGTCTCAATTCAACAACCAGCAGCAGCTTAGTATTCAATTGACATTCATATTTATTTGCAGGGTGGTAAATTATGTGTGGTTGTTGTGTTTAGCTCACGGACTCCACAGTGATTTCACATAACCAAACGGATTTGGATTTTACCTGTTACCTGTTTGCCTGTTTGTGTGTTGTCAATGTGCAGATGGAGTGCGCAGGAAAGAGAGGTTAAACAAGAGCAGGTGAGCAAATGGATAGAGAGTGGAACAACAAAAACATGCACCAAATAAATAAATACATTTACACTGCTCTTTGTCATTTCCAGACGCACACTAAAAACGTATGTATCCACAACAAACCCAAGGTTTATATGAACTTGAAAAGGGCAGAACACATTTGCAAGCAGCATATTCTTTCTGTGTTCACAGTGCAACACATGGCACCAAGAAGCAAGGTCCAGCCCCTTGCTGTTGCCGTGAGGGTGTGCTTGGTTCTCAACAACGTCCTGATGGATACGACTCAAAGTAGCGTCCACATTAACGCCAGGTTTCCCAGAAGAGCATTAAACTGTAATGAGGTCATCAGCGTCATTCACTTCGCAAGGTTGGTGGTTTTAATGTCGCAGCTGATCGGTGTAAAATGAAAGTGAATGTCTTGAACCCCGGGAATATTTTAGTGTGAACGAGTCAACACTCCAAATTTACATTTTCAAAGAGAAGCTGTGTGTTTGAGCAACACAGCTGGCCAAATTAATCCGCCGGTACAGAAGCAGGCCACAGAGTCGGTGTAAATTTCTAATGATGAAAAGGAGGCAGCCGGTCAGTAATTGGATCACGTAGCGGGCCATAAAATCGGCATTCGCTCTGAAAGATAAATAAATGTCTTAAATAATAATCTGGGGACAAGCAGTATCCTCTGGAGCATCAGTGTGTTGTTTATACCTCCATTGTTTCACCCTCGATAATATGCAAAAAAACCTGACACAGTGACTTTATGGCCAGAAGAAAGACTTCAGAGGCTGACCTCATGACCTGAGAATAATGAACCTTGCCTTCATTACCTTACATTTTCTTATTTATTAAGACGAATATGATTGATGACTTCCTGCTTTATGATGGATTGCCTGGTTTTCTGCAAGGCAGTTGTTTTGTTGTTCTGTCACATGATTGATGGGATAAATGAGGGTCTTAATTGTGTGCTTTTTGAAAGAGAAATAAAAAAAAAGTACACTCTAGCCCTGCACTGTACAGATAAAAAGAACTGCAATGTTATGTAGCGTGGTAAGAGATGGATAATGCGGTATGGTTGTAGCTTTGTAACCATGCGTTCATGTTCTGGTTGACGGGATACTCTGCCTGAACGCACGCAGCACATGTTCATTAATCTGGCACACATCAAAGCGCCCGTAATAAAATGAGGCGATGGTAAGGGGTAGCCTGCTATTGCCTGTAACCAGTCTGCTACCTTGCCAGAATCTTTTACAAATTCAAACCTCTGTCAGAGCTGATGTCTCAAACAGCGCGGTGACTTATGGGCTGTGTCTGGATTCGAAATCAAAAACCTGCCCTCCATAGGCTGCCTCCATGCTGGAAGAAATGAAGCTCAGCTCTTCTGTTTGTCTCAGCCCTTCCATGCAGTGGATGTTGGAGCTCGCTCACTTCATGAAGCCATCTGCAGTGCTGTCTGACTCACATAAGTGACTAAATTTGCTCCAACCAAAGATCACCATACTCTGGTAACAGGTTAAACACACTACTGCTGTTACTGCGCGGTACATGAGCGGTGTTGGTTTTACATTTTCCTAAAGGACAGACAATGAATAAAACCCACTATGTTTTTTTTTTTGTTTTTTGTTTTTTTTTTGTCAAGACAAACGATGATTAATTAGTGTAAAAATGCCTTTTTTCTTTCAAGTACATGGAAAGAACTAGATTATACACAAGAGACAAGATACAAGCTCTTCAGCTTTTCCAATCAGCACATCAGGGCCTTTTTATGTGTGTCTCCACTATCAAGCAAGTTCTTTACATAATCATCTGCTCACTTTTATCTCTGCATCTTTCTCGTAAATTTGAGCTCTTTTGACGCGTCCCACACTTGCCCCTCTCATGCCCCCGTCCAAATTCAGCCCTGTTCTTCGGTGTCTCTCCTTCAGTGCTTTCACCTGACATGCCCACTGGCGTTCTCACTCTTTCCTGTCCCTCTCCCCTCCACCGCTGAGTGGTCATTGATTATTGTACATGGATTGTATGATGAAATGCCACTCGCCCACCTAACATCCTCTTGTCAGCTGCCCCTGTCGTCTCACTGCCTCTGGGCATCATAGACTGTCTTTGCGAGAGAGTTTAATGCGTGAGATTACCTGGCTGTGATATGGATTCACTTCTGTTTAAAGGCTAAAATGTGCCACATTACAATGGTGAGCGTTTAACTACAGTAATATTTGCCACACATGGAAAGCACTGTTATTTACAGTTCTAAAAAAAAAGGGAGGGGGGGCACTAAATCCAATTTATTCTCCTTAGCTGTAAATTATCTGCACGCATTAAAGGAAATTATCTGGATTACACAATCAAACCTGATGACACACTCCAAGCCACAGAGGCGAGTATCCAATTAGTCACCTAATTAACAGGAGACTGTTGTTTTAAAATTGAAGGTCTTGAAAATGGAGATGGGAAAACTAGAGCACCGAGGACGAATCTGCTCCGCAGGTTTATCATGTCTTACATTCGAGGCCACGTCCGTGTATGACGTCTGAAACAGCGCGGTGAGAAGAAAGGCTGGCATTCATGTTCCCCGGAGCCGTGGGCAAGTTGTACAGATCTGTTAAGTCTCCAAAATGGAGATGCAGCGATGCACAGTGGGACTGAATTCCCTCCGCAGGGGTGTGAACGGATCCGAAAGCCTCTGCCTGCACGTTGACTCCAACGTCACCACCCTTCCACGGCCACAGTTAGACGACACCGCAGGGTCACAGCGAGAGGGGACATGTGCCCGCGTAAACTGTCCAGTCAGGAACCAGAAAGGGCGTAGAGCGGCGATGACTCGCCGCTCTTATTTTAAGAAGATCTTCCGCAAATAGGTTTCCCCCGCAGAGACAAATAATTGGCGTGATATCTTGGGGGCACGAGCATGAGGCGCAGTGTGCATTTTAATGCCAATCCTCCACAGGAAGAACCCAGTTATGTGTGATCTCTGGATATGCATTTGGAGCAGAGTTTGAGAAGTTGTATAGGGGAAAAAATATAAACGACAGTGACATATTGTGACAAATAACTGGAATATCTGGAATAAAGTGTTTGTGGTTTTACTTAAAGAATGTGAGCACGTCATGCTTCAGGAAATGTGCTGATATCTGCTTTAACAGATTCATAAAAAGACTAATTCAGCTGTCATTTTTGCGCTTTAAACACACGAGTATAATAATAGTAATTGCCTGTTAATATCAGATTCTGATGACAGCTTAAATGGAGATCTTACTCTCAGACATTTTATCTACCATACATTTGTTTCATGCGTCCACTGGATAGTTGTCATAACATTGTACACACATATACTTGGTGTCCAGAAGATGAACCCAGCTGACCTAACAGGGGAACCTAGTACAGTGAAATATCTCAACATCTACTCCTTATAGATGTATATTTATTAATTTCTCTTATGGCACGTAGCATTTATTTTGATGCCAACTCAGGGTTCAAGCTTTGGTTTAGAGTGAAAGATGGTACTAGCTTTAGTATTTGGTTCAAACATCCATACGTCTTCATGCGGTGGGCTGCTCCCCCCAAGTTGGAATAGCACAGCCTTTGATTTAAGAGGTTTAACAGTCGATCTGCTTTAAAGTCATCTCTTACGGTCATCAATTTTGGGCTGGGTTGGGCTCAGCCTCCCCACTTTGAGGTTTACTGGGCACGGCCACCTGGAAGGAGGCAGTAGGGTAGATTTAAAATAAATGGTTTAATTCTCAGAAACCACAATTAGATCCAGAATTTGCTGGGGTACATGCCATACATATTTTGACTGGAGTGCCTTTAAATGTTGCTGTTGCTTGGTGTCTAGAATAACCACTGTACCAACAAGGTCGGGGTGCTGTGTAAAATGTAAATTTAAGCCGACTGCAAATAATTTAAACCATTTAGTAAATTTAAAGAGAATTTTAAAAAAAAATGTTTTGTTGCTTTTTGGAAAATGGATGTTCATCTAAATAAATGCATCTGTAATGGAGACCCAACAGTATCTCTTCAGACTAGTTTAATCACGTTAAGAATGATCAAACCACACAGAGCTGAAGTAAATACTTCTCGTATATTTGTGATATTTAGAAAAATATGTCAATATCAACATTAATGCTTTTTAGTGCACATTTACAGTCACAAACATGAGAATACAGACTAAAGAATGTGAGTTAGACCAACACCATCATTACAAAAACAAGCACAACTTTCAGACACATGATGGACTGTTATTGTACTTTAGAAATCAAAAACTATAAATCTTGACTGTTCTGCTGATTGAAAACATTGTTTTATAAAATACTATCATGTAATGCTAAATGGTCCAACAGAATCATGTTGGTTAATAAGAGGGAAATTAGTCTTGGTCTCATGCTGTACCTGAACTGTTTCTACTTAAATAAATTCATCTCAATTTCACCTTAAATATTGCACATGAGAGTCAGCTAAGGTAGATAATATGATGTGCGCATAAGTGTTTTATCAGCTGAGATCAGATACTCTCCAGCACAAATCATCCTTCAACAATGATTAGATTTACAGTAAATTAAGACATTTCAGCTGTGCTGACTGTCTCAGAGTTCAAACACCGTCCAAAACGGTGTTGTTTAAAAATGATTTAAAAAAGGTCTCACGTTCATGATGAAATGGGTTTTGTCAGTCTCTGTTGTTGGTCGACGCTAAAAAAGTCGTCACTGGAAATCTTTCCAGAAATCGTGGAGTAAATGCTGAAAGCTGCTTTTTCTTGTTTGTCTGTTGAAGAGTTTGTGTATTTTTGAATTTGTTGTGAATTTGTTGTAGCAACGATGGAACCACTGATCTCTGAGTTCTACTGAGGAACATCTCAATCAGGGTCAGAGGTCAGAGAATAATATTAATATGAAAGAGGATTAAATTCAATCTCTTTTGGGCTAATAAATCAAATGACAGGGAAATTCAGAACTGAAGGGTAAAATAAATTCAGTCCTCACACTAAATCATACAAGGAAGTAATAGAGTTGCAGACAGATGTGATTATTTTTGTCTACAATGTATCGAAAGCCAGATACAAAACAGCTCTTTGTTTTCAGTTTTATAGTCAATCTCCCTTCATCTCTGTTTGGGATGGTTGAAATGTAGACATCAGTAGAGCAGCATTGTTGCTGTAGTTACCTAGCGTTATAAGTGGAAAAAAAATAAAAAATAAAAATACTGTCATAGGGTGTTTTTTTTTTTTCATAGCCTGTAAATACAAACAGGAGGAGGCACAGAAGTCAATATTTCTCTCATAACACTTGAATTACAATATGTTAACAGGCTATTATCGAACTTGGACAAAATAAAACCAAAAATAGAGCAGCTTTTTGCTTCTTTTCCTGTGACTATTTACAGATGAGCCACTCCATGTTCAGAGTGAACCCACAGTCCTTCCAAGTAGAGGGGAATTTCGTTGTCTTTGTTTTTTCCTGTTTTTGCTCAGGGAATCAGAAACAGTCTCATGTATTCATTATTACACAGGGTAAGATGTTATAATCCCTTGTGCCAAGATCCCAGCCAAAACACACTCAGAGGCCCAGTCCAACTGAGGATCAGCCAGCAGGCTAGCAGTCGGCTACCAGCTAGCAACCAACAAGAAGACACCAGCTAACTAGCCTAGCCAACGGCGGTAGGCAGTATGCCACACCTCATTGGGGTTTTCAAGTGGGCACCTCCCTTCACAGATTTTTTATTAAGTTAGACCCATGACACCTCAACAAGCCTCAACAGTGAGTTCCAGCGTCCGGGAGTGAGATTAGCTTTGCCCTTTTCACTGGTATTCTGCTCGTCGGGTGTCCGAGCTACCTCTTTCCCCGGGAAGGGAAGCGGTGGGATGAAGATACAGACCCTGGTTCGAATAGGGGATGAGGGAAAATATGGAGAGCAAAGGCAACATGCTCACATCCACCTGGCAACAATGGTTTCTGAGTAATCTGAGAAACTGTTCTTTAGCCCTGGAACAAGTTGCCGTCTGTATATGGAAATGGTTACATGAAACAGATTGTCAGTGACAGAACACACTGATCTGATCAAGCTCACAGCAGAGCTTGGCAGTTGATGGCTGAACAGCTTTCTCCCTCCTCCAAAACACTCACTATATATCCTACACTACTCACTGGCTTGAGTACACACAGGGAGGCCAGAGACAAAGCAAAAACAATCCCACTATTTTCACTCTCTCTGCCAACACTGTGTCACGATGTTCCATGGGTTACAACGCTGAAAAGAGCCAGTAACAACCTCATGTTGCTGCATGCCTTGAAATCAGTGTATCAGACTAAATGATCCTCACATCTTAAAGTATACTAACAATAATGAATGACCAGTTTATTCCATGGAATATAAAATGCCAGATGAAGAAAGGAGTTTAGGATTTAAGTGTTGTTTCGAGACTGACAAATTATCAGGGATGGCTGTGAGAAATGGGCTAACACCCAAGCTAACACAAAAACAGATGAGAAAATACATTTTTAAATAACTATACTAACTTTACTAACCAAAAAGTCAAAGGAAAAACTTTTAATCTCTAAATGGGCTGATTTATTACAGTCCACTTCCATTCATTTAATTCTTGTAAGTGACAGGTGTCATGTCACGCCACCTTCATTCACTGATCATTTGGACTAAATCCTGTCAGCCCTCAGGCCGCTGGTCATTGGTTAAAAGTTCTGCTTTTGTCAGAGTGTTAGCATGAACGAGGTAAATTACTTGGTTTCTAATCCATTTTCCTTAATGTCTTTGGAGGAAAATTTGGAAGTTAAGGTACTGGGCCAAATGACAAAATTAAAGTTTTGTGTTTCTTGGTTTGAAAGAAATGACTGGCTAACAGAAAGTGTAGCCAAGAATTCACTTTTCTGTTTAATGTGCCTGCTTTTTGGATTAGATACGGCATGGACCCAACAAGGAATTGTGGATTAGAAACATTTGCCGGACAAAATTAGAAAACAGGGATGCAACGCAAATAACATGGGAAACAGCGTTGAGCTGTACATGTTATGCAAATGCTTAGATAGTATAGTTAGTGATGCTGGCTACAACATGTGACACTGGGGTTCAAATCCCGGTCAAAATGCACTCAAAATGTATTTTCCATAGTGGCTGTCATAGTTTCAGTCACTGAATATTCTCAGCTAAAGCTATATAATTAAAGTTATTTCAATTTTTGTGAATATTTTCCAGAAGTTGCACTTACTTATTTCATATATTTTGCATGAAAACACCAACTGAGTCTGTTAAAAATGTCTGTTAGTGAAATGTTGTGATTGCCATGTCAGCCTTCTGATTAATGCCTGAAGAAGTGACTGAATAGAGCAACACTTGGCAGCTAATTGAGGGTAAAGGGGAATAGTCCCCTCTCTAGCATCATCACGTGTTGGTCATTTTGGTTTATCATTACATTTGGTGTTTTTATACTGTGATAACATATTCTACTATCTCAGGTTCAAATTGAACATCTTTTCATTCAATACATTTTTCCTTTGATTTTAGTCGCAGCTTGGCATAATGGGGTAATTGAGGGGTTTTGAAGCTGGACTAGTTGAGAACCACTGATGTAGAGCACTAAAAAAGTATATTGTATCTGTAATTGATGCAACTGTGTGTATTGTATGTGATGTTCTTTTGCTGCTGTGCTAACTATTTAATCTATATTATCCATTTGTTAGCCCACCCACCAAATTTCACCACCAGCCGCCACTGCAAATTACAGTAACTGGTCTGTGTTGTGTACTTACATCTTGACTAACACAAACTGTTCGTGCAAAGCTAATTAGACATGGTCTGTTTATTTAATAGGGCACTTGAGGAAACCTATATCAAAGAAGGAAATTAAGTACCTCAATAACGTTCAATAGTATTTAACCAGTTTTCTGTTTTAATATTCTCCAGTGCACCAAAGCAACTCCAGACTTCATTGCAGTTTCTTATGGCAACCTTTGGTTTTGTATGAAAGTATAATAAGCTATTTGTTTTTCCACATTCGCTCCAAATGAAAAAGCATATTTGTTTTTCGTGGGAAACATTTGAGTGTTCTCTGATTGTTGCCACGGCCATTTGTCTAAACAGCACACAGTAAGTGAACATCTGTGAACTATTTAAAATGCTATATACAACATATACATTGGGGAAAAACATACATACAGTGTAAAATCACATTCTAATCACATTCTAATGTCAACTATCATAGTTATGCAGATGACACTCAGATATATCTCGCACTGTCTCCAGATGACTGCAGTCCAATAGTGTCCTTGTGTCACTGCTTAGAGCAAGTCAAAGATCGGATGAACCAAAATTTCCTTCAGTTAAACTAAGATAAAACTTAAGTCATTGTTTTTGGCAACAAAGAGAAGAGCGTTACTGTCAGTAAACACAATGAGTCAAGACCAAGTCGGAAACTTGGCGGATAAACTGAGATCTGACCTTAAACAGTCATATCAGATCAGTCACCAAAACAGCCTTTTGTCAACTTAAGAACATATCAAGAATTGAAGGCTTTATGTCCCAAACAGATTAAGAGAAGCTGATTCATGCCTTCATCTCCAATAGACTCGACTACTGTAACGGCCCTCTGACTGGACTCCCCCAAAAAAGTATCAAACAGCTGAAGCTCATTCAAAACGCTGCAGCTCGAGTTTTAACCAGAACAAACAGATCAGAGCCTATCACCGCAGTTCTCAAGTCTTTACATTGGCTCCCAGTCAGCTACAGAATAGATTTTAAAGTTCTGCTACTGGTTTACAAATCACTGAATGGTTTAGGTCCAGAATACATGAATGACATGTTAACGGAGTATAAACCCAGTAGAGCTCTGAGATCTACTGACTCAGGCCAGATAGTAGAGTACAGAGTTCAAACCAGACATGGTGAAGCAGCATTTAGCTGTTATGCTGCACACAACTAGAACAAACTAGCAGCAGAACTCAAATCAACCCCAACTGTAAGCACCTTTAAATCCAGGTTAAAAACATTTATATTTTCATGTGCTTATGGCTGAGCGGTTTTAAATCATTTTAAATCGTAGCCTTGGATCTGCACTGTAAATCCTCTTAATTGTTTTAATGTATGTAGACGCGTATGTATATGTATGTGTGTGTATGTATATGTATATATATGTGTGTGTATGTATATATACTTTATATACATTTTTATTTCTTGTACTTTTTTCTTTTTCTTTGCTAGATTTGTCTGTTTTTTAAATGTTTTGTCTTTATGTAAAGCACATTGAGTTGCCTCTTGCTATGAAATGCGCTATATAAATAAAAATGCCTTGCCTTGCAATTATAGATTTCACATTTCACAACTGTGTTTGGCATTAAATCATGTAACTCAGTGATCATTTAATCATGCATTAGTTAGATTCTGACTGTTAGTATAAGGTCAACATTTGTGAACACTCACCGATCTATTTCGAAAGACCAAGCAGTTACATCTGAACCATCTGTAAATCTCACTTTGAGCCTGAGCTGCAGTCCACAAAACACGAAACTAATCATTCATCTTGTTGAGAGACAATATTTGAGGAGAGTACATTCGGATATACTTTCAGCCTATGAAAAAGGAAATGCTGAACAAAGACGTAGTCAGTTCACAACACAGAACCATTGGCTGCCCTCTTTTGAATATCCAGCCTTGGATCAGATGCTGAGTTATTAGTCATGCTCTTATCCAATCAGCCATCCTTAATGCTTGCACCACTGGGCATTACTCTGGAGAGGAAAGATTGTCTTTTATTGTCAGTTTGATTTCAGACTGGGGATTTGTCATATCCATGCTGTTACTGGTGGCACAGTAATTCTCCCTTTGTGTGGGTTTTCTATATTTATGAGGTCTGTCTACTTTGTGGACAAAACACATCTGTCTGTCTGTCTATCTGAAAACCCCTACCACTGCTCTGGATCTGTTTCCAGAATCTCCAAATGTCAGGATTTGGGGCTTAAATGATAGTTTTTTTTCCTGATTTATTTTGGATGAGCCACTTCCTTTGTGCCTGGTTCAGTTTTACTTCCTACTTCCTGTCTACTCCCTCATTAGTCTCACCTGTGTGTCCTACCTCTCTCCATGCTTCTTTTAGACTCTTCTGGTTAACTGCTGCTGACGCTGGATTGTCTTTTGTTGGACTTATGTTTGGACTTGATCTGCTTGTATTTCATCACCTTGTGTTGCTCACCTGTAAGTTTAATTAGTGTTATTTATTCCTGCTTTGTTGCCTTTGTGTCCCACGTATCAGTCCAACTTGTTAGTGAACTACGATGACTACAAAACAGCACTGGGCCTATACAGTATGCTCTTCTTATAGTTGTTCCATACACACATGCTTAACAGGTTAAAAAGTTTAAAGAGCTTTAAGAAACATTGATAACTCTTATTTTAGTTATAGTTATAATTATACTCAAATCAGCATGTACTGTGGTTAGAGAAGCATCTTTGAGACCATGAGGTCACTCCTTCAATCCCGTCTATGTCGATGACTGAGTTGCCTTGAGCAAACCCCTGAACCCCCCCCCCAAAAAAAAAAAAAAAATACTCCCCTGGTGCCTTTGAGCCACCTACTTCAAGGGTGCTCAAGTGTATGAGTTAAATGTAGAGAACAAGTAATTAGTATGTGTAAAGCCTGTTTTCTATTCTTGATTTGATTTAGTTTTAAGCTGTAAATAAAGTAAAAACAAGGTATAGAAAGCTGCTAAAATTATTATCTTTTTTTTTTTATTTATTATTATTGTAGTCTGTAGTTATTGTTTTTGTAGTACTGCCTGATTACATTGACATGAAACTAAACAAAATTTAGCAAAAACTTCAACATGTAAGTCATTTTATTTTTCAGGTAAAAAAATAGAAATGTTGTTAGTAAATAAATAGTTTAAGACACTTTTCAAGCAAAGAAAGAAAGACAAAATGATACAATTCGGATTCTAGCCTTCTATATGAAAAGCTAAATTTATGGCTTGTCTTGATGATTAAATTAGCTCTTTTATAAACATGTTTTTTTAAACGAAAAATTCACTTTAGGGATTTCTTTTCTTGAAATCATCTGCCCAGTAATCGACGATGTTTCTTTCTTTCTTTTTTTTTTTTTTGAATGAATGGTTCCTTTAACACGTCCCTCTCCTCTCCGCCTGAATCATCACAGAGCATCACTAGGACAGAGCAACACACACACACACATCATGTTGGCTCTCTGTGCGCATAATGATTCATCAACCACCGTTTGCTCATGAGACCGTGATTTCGGGTCCGATGAGTTCATTTTTCAGAGCTGGCCGCTGTGTCGTGGGCCCTCGGATGCCCCCACCCCCACCTCTCTCATCCCGCGTCTCGACGGACGAAACGCTGCAGCAGCAGCAGCGGCAGCATCACCGGAGCCTCCAAACTGCGTTTTCCCTGCCGTGATGGATCCCCGTGTAAACCGGTGAGCTGCTATCAGAAGACCGCTGTACTGTGGGACGCACCGACGCGCAATGACGGCAGAAAAATTGTGCCACTCATCCAACGGATAAAAAAAAAGAGAGAGAGACAGTTATATATATTTCTATCAGTGTTCTAGGATCGTCTTGTTTACCTTCCAGTCACATCAACAGCCGGGTGACAGTGATATTACGGCATGTAAGAGCTGGATAACTATTCCTGTGTGACCGACACCCATCCGCAGCTGATTACATTAAAATGAAAAAAGGTAAGCTTGATGTCTGGGTTTACGTCGGGCGTTGCGGGTTTCAGTCAAAACAGTGACGGCTGGATTGGAGCTCATCAGGCTGCATTGTTGCATCCATTGAGTTGACGCTTTGCCTGTTTCCAGTAGCTCGTCCCTTCACCTGAGCGTGGCCGCAGAGCTGCAAGATTCCGATATATAACTTGTTATGTCACGTCAACAACCTGTTTTTAATCTGAATGTGACTCCGATGATGCCTGGACAACATCTGACTTCACGCTGCCTAAACCCAAGTCAGTTAAGCTTTCTAAGACAAAGGCACCTGGAACATTTGAATAATTTCTCTTTTCAACCTCAGGCTATATGACTGATGTGTGTTTATCAAAGTGAGCAACCCCTGGCTTTCATCATTCCTGCAGGGAAGGGGGAAAAATATGGAGCTGCTGAATTTTGGATCATCTCTGTCTGTTGAGAGCAATTTGGTGAATCTCTGTTAGCTTTAACTCTGCAGAGTTTGAATTAATCAGCACTCAATTACCATTTACTTGTACTTGGTTGCGGCTTTTTCCCTTTCCTTGCTTCTGATGGGTGAAAACACTCAGACTATCCTCTCTTTGAAGTTTCATCACGCTCACAGTGAGAATCATTTTTTAAAATATTGCAGTTATTTCTGTCTTGGAGAAAAACACATTTCTGAGACGGGCTGTCACTGCCGGCTGCATCCAGCACTCATCTCCCATGAAGCTGAAGATGAGGCTTCGTCCGGTGGAGGTGATCGATATCTTGTTTGTACCTTGGACTGTGTTTCAGTTGTTGTTGTTGTTGAACAGGGGTCCCTATAATTAAAAGCCCATTTTGTTATTGGAAGGCTAATTAATAATTCACTCTCAGCTTAATTGGACTACAAATCTGTGGATTGCACACTGAAGGATGTCAGTGAAGGGCGCATTGATGCACAGCCTGAGAGGTTTTCTTGTCAAAATATGAGCTGGATAGCATTTCCCGACTTTGCTTAATGTTTGCTTTTAGCGGAAGATTAAAAGCGCATAAAGTCGGTGCTGAGCTGTACAAACAGAGCCGCTCTGGGTGTCCAGTGTCAAACAGCTCTGTTGGTGGTGGACTGTAGCCTCTCACTATGGTGTCAATGTCATATCTGCTGCCAGGGAGCTCACAGCTACGATGATACTGTACCACAGTGTTTGAAGTAAATCCAGCTGGCTCCGATCCATGATGTTCGTGGGTGTTTTTTCATTTAAAAAAAACAAAACAAAACAAAAAAAACTGGCTTAGTCAGGGCTACCGCAGGGAATGATTAGATGAGATAGTGTTACAGTATCACACACATCGGGATGACGTCAACGGTACTATGAGTGTTGAAAGTATTTTCACACCAGGACTCTGAGGAGTCCTTCGACAACTGAACCAGAACAGCACAGTCACACTGAATCCATTACGTTAACATTTAGACAGCTGTCACGCACACCCTCTGCGTGGACGCCGGTTCTGCTCTGAAAAGGTTATGTCTCTGAAAGAGCCTTCTGTCCGCCCAGTGAAGGAATGTAAGTAAATACATTTATTTAAGCACGATGTCTGTACATTACTTGAATGGATTATTCAACATTGGTTTACATGGTCAACCTCACTGAAGTCATTTGAGATCCCAACTTAACTGTTTACACGGAGGCCAAATAAAATGACCCAGGAAGGCACCAAAACATTCATACGGCAGATACAAAGTGGTTCTGCATGCGGTGGAGCTCCAGGAAATGTTTTCTGGTAGATTAATTGGCAACACTGCGTTCATTAAACAGAAGAAGATCAAGGTGGATCCACATTTTCAAGTTGTTCTGCTTCAAATATATCAAATACGATTGAAAATACCTTCTGACCCGGCTAGTCTGCGCCGAAACAAGTGCAATGAGCTATTTTTATTCTTATTGGGCTGATTATTAGTGGAGTACTAGGGTTTTCAACCTATGTTACAAACCAAGAAGTGTTAAAAGCCCGTGTGTCTGCCTCACCGTGTTAGCGCTCTAGCACTGTTAGGCTTCCTGAAGTACGACGAGTGCGAGTGCCCATCGGGTGGGGGGTGGTATCATGAGAAGAGAAAGAGCAGAAATGTCACAAGGTATTGGCCTAATTGGCATTTCAGTGAACACAGACAACAGTCTCTAAACCCCTGTCTTTTCTCTTTTCTCCCGACTGCTATATCAGCCGTGTGTTGGGGGGCATAAGGTCAGATGACAAACACAACAAGGTAATTATAATATAGCAGCCTTTCATGTCACTTGTCACGCCTTGTTATATTGAATGACGGAGTTTTATAACCAGTATGATATGGATTTCTGAATATCCTATGTTATTATGTCCGCTAGAGTATGAAGCTCATGCTCGTGGCTGTCCGTCATTGCCATGTATCTGTGCGGTGATTTACAGTTTGAGAGGACCATGGGGCTTGTTTGGGGCTCGTTGTTGCATTCACCAGTATTCACAAGCTTTAAATTTTCTCTTTTTTTTTTTCTGACACAGTGCATCCTAGTCCATGAATGTTTCTTGAATTAAAACCCTTGCGTAACAGCTGAGTCTTTCTGTATTTTGTAGTATATCAGTGTTTAAAAAATTGTCTTGCTGGTGCAGAGTTCACTTCATGACGCACCATAAAAGCCTTGGTTATGGAGATGGCATAGCTTACAGTATCTAGGTGCGTGTTGGAGCAGAAAGGAAAACTAAAGTTACTGATGTAACCTCGGTTCCATGAATTCTCCGTCCGATCTGTCAGCTGTTGTTCCAGATAAAAAAGAAGTCCCATTCACATATAAAGCACATGGCTCGTCGCTTTGTAGTCGACTGTTGGTCACTTGGGGACGTTCCAGCCTCTGGTTGCCTTGGTAACCCTGGAGTACTTTTCCCCTCAACAAATGGAGGAAAGCAGAACGTGAAAATACGGCTAGTGTATAGATAGAGCTTGCCCTTCCTGTTGTCGTTTCTCTCTATTTGAAAAGAAAATACCGTTAACGATGCTCCTAGCCCACAGGAACCTTGCGGTCATCTGTATCAGCTGCTCCAATTGGTTGTCACATCTAAGTTGAGATTTGTTCTGTTCACCATGTCCTCATTATCATGGCTGTCAAGTTACAGAGAGCTTTTTATTTGAGAATTTTAATTGGCTTATTTTGGAAAATAACAACCCGTACAGATGTTTATTTTTTTTTCTCCTCAAGTTGCCGTATAGGATCGTCTTCCGTTACTAATCTCTCTAGATTTATGTCAAATCATTTCCACTTTGCTTGTGTCACAATACAGTGTTGATGACAGCTGTAATTATATTTTCTGATGAATCTGCCACTGACGCATTTTTGCCACCTTACACATCAATCTTTTAACTCACTGTTAAAGTTGTAAAGCTTAGTCAGAGTAGAATAGGTGAATTTTATCAATAACAACGATAAAACTGGATGGAATTCAGGAGGCTAAATCTGACATCAATTCGTGCATTAATAAAAGAAGGACAAGAATAGTGTCACGAGGTCCCATGTGTCTACTCCCCGTCGGACTAAATTTGCAGTTTGAGAGAAAATAGTTCATGTACAGTATTTGAAGCTGTTGTTTCTCGATATTTACCATAGCAACAAGCCACCAGTGTAACTTCAGTTCAAGCAGAAGAATGGAGGTTTGAACTCAGCCATGTGTACACTTCCTCCTTATCACTGGTGTCTTAGTCCTCCATCTGTTCAGATATTGTCTCATCATGGCCCCTCTCAAATTTGCAACGACTCAGATGGGGAACAAAAGTGGCGCGATTCCACCTCTGAGGAGAGCAGCTCATCTCATTTTTATATATCCTCGATGGAGAGTGATTTTATGACCTTGGTAATGCTTCTCTGAGTCCATCTCGCGCAGGAGCTGATGAAGCGGCTGGAGGTGATTAAAGTCTGCCTCCACTGAAGCTCCTCTGTGCTGCTGAGTCAGTGACCTTTCCTGCCATCAGGTCACTGTGCTCAACAAGCTCCTCTCTCTCCGTCGCCTCTCTCCTCTTCTTGCCTCTCCTCTTCTGCTGGGGCATTTCGTTTAATGCGGCGAGAAAATCAAGGACGAATCGGGTGATAAACAGTCCGCTGCGTCACGCCGAAGAAACTTCTGTCCTCCACGCACCTCGGCTCCCTCTTAGCATTCGTCACATCCAAGTTCTCACATTTTCCGTTTCTTGCATAAGGGCTCAAAATAGAAACGACTGTTTTACAGTAGGGCCCCGATAAACGCCTTGTTATCTCCCGGCACGTGTCATTTTACAGTAAGTCCCCGCCTGGGCCGCGTCTTTGAATGGATCCTAAGACACAAATTTGCATGTTAAGCTGAACATTCCTCACCAGGGACAATTAATCAGCAAGCGGCAATTAATGAGTGTGTGTCCCCTGGTGATTAATTATGTCTCATGTGTCCACAGCAGTGAAGATCCTCGCAACAGCTGCTTGTTAATGTCAATGTTTTTATGGCGCTCCATATTTTTCATTCCGCATCCAAACCAAACAAACATTATCCTTCTAAACCGCTGACGAAGATTTGTCTTCTTTTTTTTTTTTTTTTTCTGCTCTGCAGTTCACAGCCAACAGCAAGTAAAAGCTAAATGACATGGACAATATGATGGAGAGGCATTTACCGAAAAGCTCTGGGATGTTTGACTTTTAAACTACAAAGAGAATTTCTTCAACTTTCGTTTTAGTTTCTGAGGCAGTTCTTTGTGATTGCGTCTGTGGGTGGCTGTGTGTATGTAAAAAATACTTTTTGGACAGAGACACAGCTCCCGGGGTTTCATTGTAATACTCACTCTCCTTGAATCATGAGTTGGCTTTAATTGGTTCTGTGTAAACTTGAGAAAGCCGGTGCTCAAAACAGATTTTGCTTTTTTGGAAACTTGCTCCCCTTTAGCAGGTCCAAACCAATTCTGTACAGTGACATTCAGAGTACAGCAGGACAAAAGAGGAATTCTCTCATAGCGACTGTAAGGAGCTGTTGAACGCTGTTTGATTTATATTGCTGCATCGTCATCAACTGACTGCAGCAACTTACACTGCTACCTAACTTTCTGTACAAGTGATTGGACGTTTTAGCTGACATGTTCATCTGTTACACTGCGAGAGAGTCAGCGTGCACAGACAGTGGACTAGATAGGGAGTCAGAGAGCAGATCTGGGCCTTCTGAAGATTAACACCGTAGGATGTCTGCCTTCTGGCTCCTGCCGCCAATTACATTCACTCAAACTGAGACCTGACCCCGGGTGTGTGCCTGTGTCACAGCCCTGGCCCTGAGCACCATATGGACACGGCGTCTCATGTTATCACCCCTGTTGCCATCGTCACCACTTCTAACTCATCACACCAGAAGATTGTTTTCACCTTTTGACATACATGGCTCCACTTTATTTCAGGAACTGATACGAGTATCACAGCGGAGATGATTAACAGATCTGAGCGAAGCAATGGATGCAGTTTTTTTTATTTATTTTTTTTAGATGATAATCAAAGCTGAAAGATTGACAGCAAAAATGGTGCAAGAGATAAACTTCAGCAGCTTTCCAGGGCAAACCCAGAGCCGTTAGACAAAGCCATGATCCTCCTATGATTGATTGAAGTGGCCAAAATAAGGTCCCTCTGGTGCATGGCTGAGCTCATCCTTAGAGACCTAGTGAAGATCTCTGGTAAGGACAGCTGCTGGGAGGCTTACCAGGCGTGGCTAGCTGGGAGAAAAACCAGGGCTGGACCTGAAATTTGCCTGAGGGACTACAAATCTCTCCTGACCTGGGAATACCTCAGTATTCCTCAGGGGAGTCTGGAAAACATTGCAGAGGTGAGTGATGTATGGAGTACCCTCACTTACCTCGTTGCCATTCTTATAAGTAGGCAAAAACTGACTGTAGAAAGACAGTTTTTCTTCTAGTCTTCCGTCTACAGTATGAATATTATCTAGTCTTAGTATCAATCCTATCACCTACTCGCTTGGCGATTGTTTTCAGTTATAATTCTTAAGATTCTCGTTTTACATAATCTGGTGACACTGGGGTTTTCGCCAACTTTAAAAGAAAAACTGAAAATAAAGCAAAATAGCAGCCTGTGCTACTGAAAAATAATTGCCAGTGTGAGCCAATATCATACTTTGCATGGACACAATATGAGGTGTTTTCCCACACAGCAGCTGGACACAGTACAGCCAGTCAGGAGTCTGTCCCCTGCAGCTTCTCCAACAGCTCACAGTGGTTTTCCTTTCAGTTTCATTACCCCCACGCAAAAAAACATAACTCGAGTAGAAACTGTTTTGTATACGCTTCTTATAAACAATCATATTTGGCTTGTGTTAGGCAGCTGAGTGATCTTAATGCGATGCAGGAGCAGTGTTTGCTCAGACGGTTTTGTGAATGATGCAAAGAGAGGGTAACCAGTGGGGGTGTTGAAGAGATCAAATTGTGGCCGATCAGATGAGGCTAATGTTTGTTCACGGATCCCTGGTGCTGTGGTTGCAGTGGAGATGATGGACTCCTTCACCGCCAGTCAAACACACACAGAAATACTGATATGTATGTTAACGTGGTTAATGCTGGGGAAAGATTTACAGTATATAACAAAGGTCCAGGGATGGTTACGTAGGTTTAGGCTCTTCAATAGAAGAGAATGTCCACAGCTAATTAAAAATGTATTGATTGGAGGAATACTTAAGCCGATTTCATGAAAGTCAAACATTCATCCTTCTCTTTATTTTATATCTCGGAGGGATATGCGTACTGCTTTCAGCATGTTGGTCAGGGTGAAGAATCACTCAGTACTTGCATAATAAATGGATACTTAAAGAAATTATTATAAGTGGCTCCAGTATTTAGTGATAGTAAATTAGAAACTTAACAAACCATTTTTACCAGACATATGGCATTCAAAACGTAACATCTGGACTATACGGCTGTGTAATCAAGTGCTTCCTCCTACATTAACCAAGGGAAACTGTAAAAAAAAAAAAAAGAGAAAAAAAAGAATAAATAAATGAGGTCTTTTGGTGTTAAAACTGAGCTCTTCCTGTTGTTAGGCTCATAATTTCAAAGAATCTATTGTTTCTCAAGGAGGACACCGACCTTTAATATGTTAATATTTCTCCACTGCAACAGCAGTAACCCGACAGTCAGTATCCTAGCGGTATTAAATTATTCACTAAAAAACACTTGCACATAAAAATGCAGTTTCATGGTGGGTACACACGATGTGCAACTGTAGTGTGCAAGAGGCAGCATCCGAAACAACAACCGACAGAGAACCTCGGATGCAAGGAGCTTCAGCTGTCCACATTTACTGACGCTTAACGTGTGCTCTTCACTGACAAAGAGACACACACACACTCACACACACGCTCATTTAAGTGAATGATTTCAGGGAGGAATACTGTAGCCTTTTGTGAGCTGCAGATTAAACTAAGCTCAAGTTGGAGAGTGGGAAATCACACCCGGGCTTTGCTTTGGCTTAATCCTGCCTATGCACTGTGTCAGTATCTTGCATAATAACGTCAAGTTACGGCCACAGCTTGAGATAACAGAAAAGTTAGGATAACTATGTGCAAAAGCCGTCCAAAGTGCAGCCCCACTCACAAATGATAGCCGGATGATGGTGGTTACATTGAGCAGTTTCTTCAACGATATGACTTTGGTCAGGTTTGGGAAATAATGTGGTGTTCATAGTATTAATATAATATCTGATCTTTTTCCAACATTCTTTAAGTCTTCTTGTGTTTGGATCACGGGACCTCATGACAATCCATCCAGCCAGGTTTCAAGCTATGCACTCGTGGACCAGTCGGCGCCTTGTGAGAAAGTCCTTGTAAACTGCGTGAGGGTTTTCAAGCGAGACATTGGTCAAAAATCTTCCTGACGAAGACAAGACAAACGTCTAGCCTTGCAAGCTTTTAAACCTCTCATGCTGCAGTTTGTTGTTTCCTCTTTGGCTCACTCTTCTAGTATGATGAATATAATACAACTTATCTCTAACTCTGGTAAAGTTTCGTCTCACGATATCCCACAATTCTCTTAAATTCTCATGACGTGAGACTTCACTTTGGGGAAGATGGACTTCAGATGAACTGGTCACATTTTTTGCATTTTTCAGGGTAATGGAAATGCAGCAACTGATACATACATTGCTCTAATAACCTTTTTTTTATTCATGTGCCAACGGGCACATCAGGTAAGTGCCGTCGTGACATCATACCATGCTTTAGGGAAAACAAATGAAACATGAACTCAACATTTTCTGACTATTTAGGGTTGTTCAGAAACTACTTATTAGTTATTTTGTTGTTCATGGTTTCTCACTAATAATGACTACACAGGATTTTGTGTTTGTTCCCTCGTCACAACTGTTTAAAATAATAAAGCTGTGTCTCTGACCAGATGGTGCAATATGGGAGGAAAAAGTAAATCAAAGCCATAAAGAATGAGTTAGAAGATCTTTAAAGCCCTGTGGAACTGGTTCTGCTGGGTCACTGTTATCTCTGTTACCCCAGGACCCTTCTGAGATTCATCTTTGGATCCGCGTTGCTGCTCATCGTGCCGCTGCCCTCGTTCTTTGTTTACTACTTTAGGAACTCGCGATATTTGGCCAGGGGAGACGCTCCAGCCCGCCCATACAGTCTCATCACTGTCAAAGAGTCAAGAACAACATTCAACCCTGTGACATTACACACCCACATCCCCTCAACCCACACACATACAGTACACACATACACAAACTTTGAGTGTAGCTGGGAGGAGTGATAGTGCACTGTGTCATCCTCAGTGGTGAGGCAGCTGGAAGTCTGTCTCCCTTTTCACAGATAGATGCAACACATCTCGCAGGACTGCTGGACACAAACACTCACATGATACACCCGCCCTCACTGTAACCTGGAAGCTCAATAGAACAGTTTACCACATGAGACAGGATGTGTCCATGTAGTTTTTCTTTATTACAGCCTTGGTCCTCTGTGCACCTGGGCTATGGGCCTGCGTATCGTATTGACATCCACCCACAGTGGGAACTTTGCCAAGATCTAACATATACACAGAAAAGCTGCATCTTCAGCTTGAGGTGGATTGAACTAAGTGGATACAACAAACTCATCTTTGTTACATCTTTACGACTAACAACGCAAGAGATTTGCACGACGCACACTTCCACAGACTATTAAACTTAACAGGGCCATTTGCACATATGACAGCCGCCTTCATTTCAATGCATAAGATTCCTATCTATACATTATTCATTGTGCATTCGCACTTACTTCACAAAGTGGAGGTTGTTCAGTTTAAGCATTACCATGAATAATTGTTAACACGCAGTTACGTGAGAAGTTGTCACGTTAGCACAACATAATAATTATGTCATTGCCATCTGTTTGCACATTGTATAGAGTAAAGCAAAATAAGCATAAAACCAGAGGAAAACAAATTAAATTCCGGTAACAAACCTAAGTCATTATACCGTAGGCTAATGGGCAGCAGCGCTGTGTGTTTTCACCGGGTTCAGAGAGATGTGTGATGTAACACAGAAACCGTTGTTGCTCTCTCACTGCGGCAGGATTAGCGACACAGGCAAAGGACTGACCTGTCTTTGCGAATTTCTCTGCCGCCTTTGTGTTTGCGTGCACCTAAACCTAATAGCTGCCGCAGCAGACTGTCCGCGTTGCGTAGGTTTCTTGAACATGACTTGACCTCCGGTTTGGAGGGGAAGTCGATGAGCGGGTCACCCTGAGCTGTCTGTGGTGAATTCCTGTCGCGCTAACTGCATGACAGCAGGAACAGCTCTTGGCCAGCCCCTGTCCTCACCCTACTGAGGTTATACGTCCTTGTTTGTGTTCGCGAAAGTCAGCGCGCGTTCATTGTAATTCCCGCTGTTGCGTAATTCACAGCAGGAGGGAGGCAGCTGTTCCTGAAGAGTGGCAGGTAATGGGGCAGCAAGATGCTCCGGAGCCTCAGAGGAGGCTGGAGGGCAAATCCTGGATGTACCTGAGTTACTGTAAGTTGCAGTTTCTCAAAGGGATCCAGTCCGGAAACATGACCATCACATAGGTCCTGGGTAAATCAGCTGTCTCTGTTCCCTTCTTGAATGCTACACACTTTCGTAGCGTATAGTTACAGAAACGCACAGCTGAGCATTAGGAGCTGACTAATGACAGAACTGATATTAGTCTCAGCTCCTCCACCTGCACAGAGAACATCTGTCTGTCATCAGAAGGCAATCTCACTCTAATAAATTGTTGGGTGCACTAATGAATTTCTTCTGGAGAATTTCAAGGGCTCCTAAAGGTCACAGTTTGCTCTCTTTCTTCGCTTCTCATCTCCATCTAATCCTCCACTCTGCTCTTTTAAATTAGTATTTGCACGTGTTTACAGTAAATATCCTCTTGTTCAATAGTCCAGAATATATGCAGACATTTTAAATTTGTTGTGTATTTGACTGAACAATGTGTACAGTGTTTCAGTACAGCTACAACGTTTCTGCCTCGTGTTACTCGAGTAAACTCTTCTGTGGCATTGAAGATCCGTAGTCATCTTTCTGACTCAGTGTCAAATGCGGTTTGGTCAATAAAAGGTTTAAAATGAATTTCGCTAGTCAGTGTGAATAAGTAGAATACTTCAGCAGACACTGAGTGCTCAGCCTGCAGCATTTTTCTCAAAGTAACTAAACATCAGTGGCTGCTGTTCCTGCGGTAACAAGATCGATGTGTGGTCTTTGTCGGGCTGTTGTGAATGCTTAGTGAGCATTAAATTTGTCAAAATGTTTCTAAGGTTGGGAGGATTCAGATGGAAGGACGAGAGAGTAAATTACTTTTCTTTTTCTTTTTTTCTAAACGTTGGAGAGGAAGGTTTCTAGAAGCCGCGTGATTGTTTCTGCCCGATCCTCCTTCATATGCTTGGTCACTGCGCTGCGTAGAGTCTCATTAGTATGGATGTCAGTGCCTCTCCTTCAGCTGAACCTGCCATGCCACTACTGTAGTAGAGCTGCCTGCCTGCCGCATTGTCCCCGGATGGCCGACGTGAGGCTGCCAGCTCCGTTTCCTCCCAAGGATGACTGAAATGTGGGCGAGCATCAGAAGCTGAATGATTCAATCAAAGGGGGTGTGTGTCTTTGACTGTTCGGCGTGGATGGAATCGCGCTTCGTGTGGATGTATAACGAACAGGGAGCACATAGGAGGGGATTATGATCATCACGGCTAAATGCAAACATTAGGTCTGTGTTAAAATGAATGGACTGATCCAGGGCCTGAATTTGCTGCATTTGTGCTGTAATGCAGATGCACATGTAGGTTTTTTTTTCATTTC
This sequence comes from Mugil cephalus, assembly GCF_022458985.1. Classification (NCBI taxonomy): domain Eukaryota; kingdom Metazoa; phylum Chordata; class Actinopteri; order Mugiliformes; family Mugilidae; genus Mugil; species Mugil cephalus. The sequence continues at coordinate 10,371,092 of NC_061770.1, read as the reverse complement.
CAGTTCTTTTGTGTATTTCCTGTATGTGTTCCCAGGGTTATGTTCTGATAATCAATGAATATAGTTAGTTGTGACTGTGGTTGTATGTCTGGGCTCATAATCATTCCCGAGGAAAGAATTTGGGACTCCCAAAGTACGGAAAACCTTACCACAGTATTGTATATGTAACTGTTTTGTGTCCTATTTTTTATTTTTTCAACGTGATTTGAGTTGGGTGAGGTTCAGCTAGTCTTGGATTCACACAGCTGACAGCCCAGAGTATTTGTTTGTTTACTCAGACAGTTCTGGCTGTAACTCTGCCGCCGTTCTTAGAAGCATCACAGGTGTTGATGTACTGTGCCGACCAAGGACGTAACTGACGCTGGAAAAAAATAAATAAATAAAAAAACTATGTCACTTATGACATCCGATACCTCTCTTAAAACAAAAACAGATGTTTGTGTGTCAGGCTAAGCTTTTGGAACGGGACGAAGTGTGAAAAGGAGACGTTTGGAACGCAGAAAAAAAAGAGAGAGAGAGAAAGAAAAACAAAGTAGAGAAGAAACAAATCGGCCAAGAAAACCAGAAATCCCAGATCACCATGTAAAAGAAACACATGATGGATAAAAAACATTCATGTGGATGTTACTTAGACAGATACCACCAACCTAGACCAGACCAAGCAACCCCACCCCACGACAATGACACTCCTCGATGAAAACGGCAAAAGGTGTTGACCTGGCCTCCAAATCCACTACATCCCAAACTGATCAATCATCTGTGGGATGATCCACATCCTCAACCCGTAGGACCCAAAGAACAACATTCTGTTATCAGACACCACAAGACACCCTCCATATAAGTCTATTCTCTGATGGTGGTCATAATGTTATGTCTAATTGATGTATGAAAAAGGGGCCCACGTGACATTAACCCAGGGTGAAGGGGATGTGCACACAGGGTTTGTCTTTCTTTAGTTAGAGTGCAGAAGCGATGCTAGTCATTTACTCCACTCCAAAACACTCAACCTCACTTGTACGACTCTCATCTTACCATACATGAACAAAAAATAGGCTGCACGTACCCTAAATGTCACGGTTCAGTTGTGATAGCTTTTAAAATTCCAGATATAAAAACTAAAGTCGGTGACAGCCTCCATATCACTAGGCCAGGGAGCTGTTGGACTTTAGAAGGAAAATGTGAAAATTAATTTTAATGATCAGCAATTAGACACTTGTGAGGTACATGAGTAAATGCATGTGACTGTACGCCATGGAGAAAGAATTTACATAACAAAGATGTATCTCAATAGGACGCTATCTCACTCAGCTGAACTATTTTTATTTATTGGGGTTTGTCGTCAGATAAAAACGCACAATAACAACCTTCAATTAGGAGCCTCACTGCGAACTTAATCTCCACCTGATGGGCTTTCTAGTCGTGTCTTTTCCCAGTGTTCACATCATTAAAGTGAGGTTTATATTGCCAGTGAATGAAGGGAGGCGATGATTGTATAAGCGAGCGAAAGACTTGAGCTGAGAGATGTTTATATTCTTTCTTTGTGCACCCGGAGCCATTGTCCTTTGTCCCACCTTGAGGCCACAGGATAAACTCTCCTCTCACTCCCCGCTGCTCTGTCATCACTCCTGGCCTTCATTCAATCAGTGTGACAATAAGATGAGGCCGTGCTGCCTTTGCAATGTCACCTGATTATGCAATATTCTGTTTTTAGCCTTCACAGCATCATCTGCTCATGTACTGCCACGCTTCAAAACTCCACAAGAAACCACTGAAAGGCGTGTTATTATTAGCGCTGCTTTCATTGATGTAATCACATAAACTGGTAGACATTGCTCCCATTAAATCGTACTCTGGCGGCTTTCGGTCGCCATTGTTTCTCTGTTTACACCTGCAGTATGTTACATACGCCATAGGAGTGAGAGTTTTTCTACACATGACTCGGAGACACTGACACATACCACTTTTGTTCCTGGTGTGCTCACAGTAAGACATATTGACACGCTGTCTCAGTGTTCTTGATAATGCATTTGGTCCTGCTAGATAAGAGGCCCATACATCAAGCTGTGACAGGTCTGTCAAGCGGCGGCCTCACCTCATCACTTATGTTCTCTCATTCACACTGTACACTTTGTCCGCGGTACTCCCACACTTTTCTGTTTACCTTTTATTTTTCACTCTCTTCTGGCAGTTTTCTCCCCCCGATTCTCCTTCTCCATTTATTTTCTCCTTGTCTCTGTCCTTGTTACTGTCTGTTCCCTCTTTTTAACGTTCCTGGCACTGAGACACCACTTCATCTCAGATTTCAGTTTGACTCCGACTTTCTCCTCTTGTCCTTCTTCATTTGACTAGGTGGTTCTTTTTCTGGCATGTCCCTTTTCAGATACCAAAAAAGTTTAGAGGGGGTCTGCAGAGGTAATTTTCCCCACAAATTTAAATTTCTGTAAATACACATTAATATAAATCCAACACATTTTAGTAAAGGGATGAATGGAGGCAGATGACGTTATCTTTCAGTCAGCACTCGACTCATTCAGCGGTACCGTTTCAATGGTTTCAACCGTGTCAATCTAAGCTTCCTGTACACTCTAGGCCCCGCCCCTATTGCTGCTGAGCCAATCAGGAGGCCGCATATTAAACACTGACTCTGTCAGGTTCCCTGCAATTGGCTGAGAGCTTGTTCAGTCCTCAGGTGAAATCCAGAAGCACGCTGCAATTTTAGCAGAAGAGAAGGTAACAGTGCTGCTCACTCCCATCCCACTCAGCCAACCACTGGATAAAAAAATGAATATATGAACCTGTGTCTTATTTGAATAGCTTAATATTGAATGCAAAATGATAATAATAGTGTATATTTACAAATAGCACTAGGCTGAGTTTAATATAGAACATGTATAGTGGGTAGTGGATCAGTTTTGGGGTCCTTGGCCTGAAAAACATTGAAGACCATGGTTTAGACCCAACAATTAGTCAGTAGCACCATGGCTGCAGTGGCTGTGTGTCTCTCCGGTGGGGCGCAGCACCACCCACTTTGAGAACCATAAATTTATCTGAAGCCTTAATTAACATAGTTTTTGATAAACAACTAAAACTCCCTCCTCCCTTGTTGCAGATGGAAAAAGTAAACACCTGATGGAAAATGTATTTAAAAATTAGGAAGGCCAAGGCTCGAAATTAGTGGCTTGAGCTGCTCCTGGGGGTAAACAGGGCAGGACAGGCTCATTTGTCTTGAACTGAAGCCCCGTGGGCAGAGCCAGCTCGGCCAAACAGGTGAGGGTGGTGTACCACAGAGGAAATGTCAGATAAACTAATGGTGCCTGTGGTTGGGGAAGGACTTTGCTGTGATTAATTTCTGTTTGTATTTTTGACAGTCTCATTTTTGATTTAAATGATGCTGCCGTTCTTCATGCTGATGAAGACGGACATGGTGGTGAAGGTCTCTTCGACATTAGCAAAAGCAAACCATCAATTGTCTTAGCATTTGTCCACATGATTCTATGTGCATTGTGTGTGTTTACGTCCTTTTTAGGAGATGTGCTACAGTCATGTTTTACCTTTAGTAACCGAGCATTAACTCCAGGGACTGGTGAGTCATTCATTTACCACACTATTTATGCTGTTGGTTAAAAATACCCTGTTCTCAACTTGTATGTCCACTTTGAAGTATTGAAATGTTTTGGCTGTTCTGGTTGTTGTTAGCCTGAGTTTAGGTTAGCATTAGCAACAGGTTATACTCTAGTACTCAACGGTAGCAGAGATTGCATTTTCTGCTGAGATATTTCAGGTAAAATATAAGTTATGTTTTGTTTTGTTTTTTTGTTTGTTTTTTTTCAGAAATGACAGGGGTATTTTTCTGTGAATATATGCAAACTTTTTTCCCTCTATAGTTTTACAACATGTCTGGGGAAAAGGTTAATATTCTGAAAGGGTCTCATCTTTTGCTTATGCCTTTCAATTACATTACTGGCCTGGCTTGCTAAATCGCTAACCTTGGTGGCTTCTTGATGCCAACAGTTGCTCAGATTGTTTTTTTTTTTCTTTTCACAACTTACAGCTGATGTTGACAACGGTACAAAGAACATTTTGTGTGCAGGACTTCCTATTACGTAACCACAAGATCACAGAGTGTAGTCAGCAAAAGTGATAGTCATTGTGTATAGCGAGAGGCTGGGTGTTATCTGCCTTTATCTGTTTGTATCTGGATCTTGATTTTGCATGCACAAACCTCCTATTTTTATTTGGGACACGTAAAAAAATAAGCACAAACAAATAAGTTCTCCAAAGCTGAAGATGGTCAACTTTGTCCTGGTTTTCATGAGACACCTCATATATTGATTGAGCCCACTTTGTTCTAAGATCAAGGCCTTCCCTGCAGCTCAACATGTGGTCAGAATTTGCATTCAACATTTCACTATCAAAGACCTCTCAGGGCTCTCTGGCACCCAAAATGCTGATCTGTGGTTCTGAATGATGTATCCTTGAACAAAGAAACTGTAACCTTTGCATTATTTATGGCCTTGGTGTTTGGTATGCTGATAGTGGACATTATTATCTTTTCCCTATGACATATGGCTGCTCTCATCCTGGAGGTACGCGATCCCCGCTGACGCAGACCATCAGTGACGCAGTGAAGGGAGAAAGGACGAATTCTAATTTGGGATATTAGTAAAACTTTAAATTACTGTTTAAATAAAGTAGCAAGAATCACCTTGTCCAGACTGTGCTATCGTTTCGAAAGTCAGTTGCGTAACTCTGCTCAGTATGAGACGGATATTTTATATATATATATACTGTATATATATATATATATATATATATATATATATATATATATATATATATATATATATATATATATATTTTATTTTTACGTTGTTTCTCCCGTCTTCATTCATTTACCGTAAGAACAGCTTAACTAACTAACTCCTTATTCCTATCAGCCCCAACAGATAAATCAGCCTTATTTTTTAACCAGCTGCTTATCACTTAATCCATCGTCCTCTGGTTCCAACAAATCTGCTCATCAGCAGAAGGCACTGCAGAATACACACACACACACACACACACACACACACACACACACACTTCAAGTTTTCCTCTTAAGCAAATGTGAATCATTACCCTCTAACAAACCAGCCATCCAACTGGCTGACTCACTGCATGTTTTTTGATGTGATCAACAGATAGTGGTGATGTGATGTCACGAATTATTCCTTGCAGCCAGACTGCAGTTACTCAATCACCAAACACCCTTTGCTTCTCTGTTAATGTTTCCAACTAATTCAGGACAGTTGAGCTTGTTAAAGCAAAATGAAACTGGGAAACACTTGGAGCTGTACCATAGATGGAGCAGGTTTATACCGTGTTGGTACGAGAGGCTATTGTGAGCCGTAATCAATATATTCTTTCACAACTAAAAGTCCGTCCAGTCAGTCAGCCTGAAAACACATTATATTTTCTTTTGCTTCACTGCAGAGTACCCTGCTTTACAGTAAAACGTGCTCTGAAGACATTAATTAATAATCAAACAGAAGCACATTCAGCCGCTGAAAAGCAAAAATTGGCCTGTCCTCCATATTCTGTACACTGGGGCTATAAACATGGCCGTAGCCCAAATGTGGAGTAACTGCAGTAACAATAGCTGTCAGATTATCAGTTTAAGCCAACACTACTTTGATATTTGTGCACACAGCGATTTCCCTCTGTGTTAGGGCAATAAAGATGATTTCTCATTATTCCATTAGACGTTAATTCCCCTCAATATCAAATCTCCGTTAAGGTCATGAAGTGGCCCTGCGTGGTCTTAATGTCAGATAACATTGCCAAATAATATAAAAGAGCTGAACTAATTGAATTTCCACTATGGTGCCTACTTTAGCTCTGCCCTTAAAAAAAAGAAGTTCATCAGTCACCTTATCACATCCCAGTCATTAGAGTAAACTGATCATAAAAGCATCTGTACCAGTCCCTGCAGTACCAACGTACGGGGATGGTGCTTCTTGTTTACAGTAATGTTGTTTGACCTCTTTGACACAGGTTAATCTACCTGCTTCAGGCACAATGCTGTCTCAGCACAGGCCTCAATCACTTTTGACCTTCAACCCTTAAAACAAAATCACAACATCAGTCAACATTTTATGTTGTTGTTAATAGTAAATAAACCACATAAACTGCATTTAAATAGATTGGATGTTACTATGTCTGACTCTAAAATTGTTGCTGTACAACTAGTGTTTTACCTCGTTGAAGTACACACACGTCATATGTCATTGACATTATATCACATATATCCGATCAGGCATAACATTATGACCACCAGCCTAATATTGTGTAGGTCTTCTATGTGGCTCTGAAACAGTTGATAGACATGGGCCTTCTGTGTCCTGTGGTGTCTGGAAACAGGATGTTGTTAGTGGGGACTTTGGGTCCTATGGGTTGAGGGGAGGGGCCACTGTGGATCAGGCTTGTTCCAGTTTGGGATTTAGTGAATTTGGAGGCCAGGTCAACACCTTGTGCATTTTTTCATGTTTTTTAGTTGTTCCTAAACTGTTTTGTCGTTTGTGTCAGACTGCATCCTGCTGGGGATGGCTGCTGCCATCAAGGAGTGTCATTGTTATGGGGTGCGGGTGCCTGGTCTGGTCTAGGTTGGTACTAAGTGTGTAAGTAACATCCACTTGAGTATCAGGTCCAAAAGTTTCCCAGCAGACCACTGAATTGTCACTACATGGCCAATGTTAATTGATAATGAATGTCAATGAATTTACTTCACCTGTCAGTGGTCATAATATTATGCCTGATTGGTGTATTCAGTAAAAATACAGTTCTTCTCTTTTAGCAGTTGTTGATCTTCAGATGTTTAGTACTTCTTTTGGCAGGATATGTGCAGTGAAAAAAACACTATCATGGTTTGGATTCTTCTTCTTGAGTTTCCTGTTTTAATTTGAAATTATTTGCCTTTCTTTCTTTTATGTACTTCTACTTCCTGTTTTTTTTCTTGCCCTGTTGATTCTGTGCTCCCCCCTCATTACTCTCACCCGTGTCTTGTTATCCCATCCTCTTCGCGTATATATAGTCTCGTCTCTCGCTCTGTCTTTTGCCAGCTCTCCTGTATGTCCTCCCACCTGCTTCTCTTGCCTCTAACCCTTGTGTGTTTGAGTGTTCCTGTGAAGCTTATTGTGTCTCCTTCTTCCATATGTTTTTGCTTCTTTCTCACTTCTGTTGGATTATCTTTTTAACCTGTTGTTGCTCACTTCCAGCAAATGTTACTGAATTCCCCTACGAGCATCCCATCCCTTTTTCTGAACCGTAACGAACACTGAAAGCAGTGAGCAGAAATAAGGTCTGTAGGGCTCAGTGAAACGACACGGTCATGCTCCCTGGGTATTTATAACAAGTATATTTTCTCCAATAATTAGAAATGTCCGATCATTTAACATTTTTTTCCGATGCTGCTGTAGTTAATTCTAGAAACAAGACTTAATGAGTTGGACCATTGTGGTAATTAATGTCTTGTAATATCATTTAATAAATTAATCTCTTTTTTATATTTTCTCTAATTAATCTCGGGAATATATTTCCTGAATTAGTGGATACTCATCATCCTCTGATGGTTTGATCTAAATGCACCGCCCTGTGATGAACACTTCCCTGCAGTAATGCTGGCTATAATGTACAGATAATTTGTATTGACTGCAGCATTGATCACTGTTCAGTCAGCGTTTACTATTCCTTCCTGAAGCTATAACTCAGCTGTCCAGACAGCAATCCAGTGAGGGGAACAAGTGGACACCCAGCAACTATGCATCAATTCAGTGTTTAAGATTAGTCTCATGACGTCTGTGAACACTTCGGATGCAGCTGATTTTATCCCAGCAGCTCTCAGTCGGGTGATAAACTGTGTTACCAAACGCTCCTCCTCTGTGTGTGTGTGTGTGTTTTGGTGCAGCTGGCCTGACAGCAGCTTGATGCCTGTGTGTGATGGAGTGCTCACAGCAGGCTGACCAGAGTAATGAGAAGTGCATGGCTGCAGCTGATACTCCACGGCCCAGCTCACCTGAAACGGATACTCGCACGTACACGGCACCTCACCATGATACAATAAACCTAAAGCATTTTAGAGGTCGTTTCATTCTCTTCATTTATCAAGCAGGTTTGACCACCTTGCCACCCTGAGTAGGATTTATGTGAAGTGCCCGTCAAGGCTTTATGGAATAAACCCATCCGCACCTTGTCAGTGATATTGACCAAGGTTTCGAAAATGTTACTGTAGAAAATTGAGCAATTTAAGTGGATTGCACCCCAAGGAGATGAATCCTGCTCTATTTATCTTGTCTGTTGTGGAGGAAGATTCCATGTAATTCCTGTGGTCACGGACATGGTGGTTCTGGCTTCGGGCTTCATGTCACTGTCAGATCAATAAGATGTTCGGAGCTGTCTCCTGGGTGTCGTCTTCTGGAAGCCCTTTGGCAGACATTGGATCAGAAAGGGATTTGTTGTACAAGGACACATGGCGAAAGTGGTTAATGTAGTGGAGTGCTGCAAGAGCCCATCCTGTAAATGGAGTCTCATCGTGAAATGAAGAGGCCAGGGTGCTTCAATGCAACCCCTTAATCGATGTGTGTTTACATTCAAAAGAAAAGGAGGAAGGAAGTTAGTGGACGTTAGTACGAAGCCACAATGTTTTCAGAGGAAAGGGGTGTGGGTGGGTGGACGGTACAACAAAACTTCAACATGGGCAGCTGCCGTTCATTTCTGATTTCCTTCTGTCGGTCTGGGTTTCCAACCTTAGCCAGGTGGTGGTTGTGGTTGTAAAGTGAACATTTTAATCCACCCAACAACTTCAAATAAGCTTAAGTCAATTTCCTGTGCCTAAACTCAAACAAAATGGTTCACAGGGAATTGTAAAAAGGTTGAAAGTCACTAATGAATGAGGTAATCCTCAGTGGAAATGTTAATGATATTCAGCATGTTTATCGCCATCTTAGCTGCTCAGGCTAATAGGGATGATTTTAGTCAAAGTGTAAATCGTGGTTAGGGACCAAGTCATCATTGTCCCTACATAGCAGCCCTTTTAATATTTGCTGAGATTATTTTAGATGTGACTAAATGAAGACACATCTGGAAGCACAACTCTACATTGTATGTTGTTGTATTGTATTGTATGTTGTGATGTATGTTGCTACTTCAATTACGAAACCCTTAATGTAGAACCCTAACACACAAGAATACGTATTGTAATCTTCTACCTACCACATCTTGTCATAATTCCCTTGATGAGAACAAAACAAATGAGTTAACAGTGTCTTATATCCGTCACCTATCTGTACCTTTGCAGAGCAAAAATTATTAAATACATGAAAGACGTGAATGACATTTCCTTCAGTGCTTTAGTCCCTGCAGCAGAATAGTTGTGAACAGTGAAGAGATAATATAATGTAACCTTTATCCTTCAAATGAAGTGAAAGATGAGGAATGATTTAAAGGAGTGGTGGACTGATGATTGAAAAATCACCTTTTTAAATTAGATTTTATTAGCCATTTTTTCAGATGATCATTTTACAGACAGACGTTTCCAGGCAAACAATCGTACAGCACAAAATTTATGTTGTGATTCCATCGCCCCTTCCACTGTTGAAGGCAAACTTCCTGTATGTCTGGATTCATACTCTGTGCACTGGTGCATGACATTTTGCAGCACATTGTTATTGGCCTGTAATGTGCACATAGGATGGCTTTCACATCAGGTGCAAAGCCCAGTGGCAGATACTGGAGTTTGTTTGAAGTAAATGTCAGCTTTCATCCATTACTTACTGATTTCTTGGGTCAGAAACGAATTATTATCGGGTTTATGTCTAAAACATGAAACATATCAAAGAGTAGGAAGGATTTTAGCATGGTAACTGGATCGGATTCAAAGGGAACACTGTTCCAGCGCCTTGATTGATGATTGGCAGAGAATCGAATATGCTGCTATCCAAAGTTCACTGAGATGATAGACTGAACAGCAAGTCATCCAAATTAAATAAGAAAACAGACCCTGTCCCTTGTCCATGCCCTCCACAATGACAAATAAAATAGATTTTTATGGTCTGGAGCTGTTATTGGCAGAATGACATCATTTGGTTGTGCTTTCTAAATGTGGTATGATATTTGTATTTGGATTCGGTTCATTTTAGACACAAAAATGACTCGGTTCATTTTACTAGTTAGATCATGGGTTAAAGTTAGCACCCTGCTCAGGTAGGCTATGTTCTAATGGCTTTAATGGTTGTTTAGAAACAGGGAATGGGTAGTTATCATCTATGTTGTAGTCCAATGTTTTTTTGACCTATCCATCCACCCTGACCTCCAACCTTCATACCGATCTTTAACTAACTCTGTTGCCATTCAAGTAACTGTCACTTGTCTTCCTCTGTTTTGTTGTGTTGACTGAAATGCTTGATGCAGTCCTTCTTCCTCTTCCTTTCACAAAAAGTACATGTAATGATTATATCCAGACAAGTTTTATGTTAAGAAATATTCTCCGTTGAATAATAATTTTTATTTGATGTTTGAACAGGGAAAACTTAATTCTAAATTCCCGTGTATCAAACACCTTCACCGGATGAAAATAAATAAATAAATAAATAAATCTTAGCCTTTTCGTTTCAGTCTCTGCACAGACGTCATGCTGCACAGTGAAGGTCAAAGTGAAGTGAAAGACGAAGCCAAACACATATTTGAGTGAAAGGGAATTTTGAAAAAATGTTGTTTGTTGAGAATAACCTCAATGAGTCAGCCTGCCTCCTCCTCTCGTTTCCTAACACACGTTAAGTTTCGTAATCTCCGTTCCTTGTTCCACGTGGCCATAAAAAAAAAAAAAAAAACGCTTGTCGACCCAAATGACAAACATACCTCAGAGATGGACAACGCATTTGAGCTCCTTTAGAGAGCTGCTGCTGGTTTCCCTGACAACATTACAGGAAATCAATTGCACTTGGCTCCTCCAAGTGTAGGGATCATACTCGGTTCAATCACCAATAGCACCTGCTATACAGTATTAGTGATTTCGCCGACACTCACTGCTTGCTGAAGTTTCTCCCGAGCCAAGCACAAACGGCATGCCTGCAGGAAATCGTTTGGGCCTGCTTTGCAAGCTGCAGACGTTCTCCAGCGTCACACACTGTGGGCTGAGAAACATGACGCATTGTTGGACGCTTTTTAAAGAAATAGTTCCGTTTTTGTTTTTTTACAAAGCTTATGCGCTGAAAGTTTTGTTAACAAATGACAAAGAGCTTTCGCTCCCCGCGACCAGATGCAGCGTCTGGCTCATGCGCTTACGCTGCTGCACATTGTTCCCCGTCCTTGATGAGCCACAGAAATTGTCGGCATGTGCAGTATTTCTGTTCATGATGTAACTGATCAGCATGACGCTTGTGCAGTGCCTTGATCTTACTAAGCTGTTTGCAGTCCGCTGTCACGTCCTCCAGAGTCACGTGCTGCCTCTGTCTTTCTGTGCCTCGTTGAGTCTGCTGTCACTGACATCATCCAGAGCTTTTCGGAGATAGCTGAGGTGACTGAAAAGACACACACCGGATGGTTAAGACACTGATGTGATATCTGACAGCTAAGTAAAATAGAACCTAACAAAAGCTTACAGTAACATACATTATACTGGCCCCCCCAGACCTCTTTCTTTATCTATAAGAGTGGTTTGAAATATGACTTTAACATCCTGCAGCCACACAGGCAGCAGTGATGTCAATAATCTCTTGACAAAGCAGGGTACTTTCATCCCATTCACTTCAAAAATACATTCTTTTAATCCTTAAGTCGCTCACTTGCAGGTAACTTATCTCACTCAGTCAATGACTCCCAGCGACTCCCGGTCCCATCTATCGGCTTCATCAGTCTTGGTCAGTCAGTCCGCTAACAAACGATCAGGTGGCTGATTGGCTCTGGCTCAGAATTTCCTATCTCTGGCTCAGTCAGTCACGCAGGAGGACTTTGTGAGGCATCCAACCCGCTGCTCTCTGATAGTGGCTGTTTGGTGAAACTAAATGCAAAGCAAAAGAAAGGAAAAAAAATTCACGTGTTAAATGTTGTCAGGGCGGCATTTTCAGTCACTGTAATGAATTCTTTAATGTGGTTTTACGAGAACTGTTTCACGTGAATCTAGCACATCTATTTATAAATGGAAACGTTTCATATGTCGCATTTCGTTGACTTTGAAATTAAAATTAACAACATGGAAAGTGTTTCTGTTCCTACTGTAAGCTTTGCAAAAGTGCTATCTGACTCTTGTAAGTGAACACACACGTGCGCGCACAGTTCAAACGAGGGCCTCAGGTATAGTGATAAATGATAGATTTTGTCTGACGTTCTTCCCATCGTCATCTGAGCAACTCTGCTCTGTATCTTCCTTCTTAAACTCTGGACAAACATCACAGAATCACAGACAGATGAACAGTGCTGAAATTTATTCTGGGCTTAGATCGGCACATCGGAGTTTGAATGAGGCTTTTAGAAGGATTGTGCACACATAAAAAAAGATGAATATAAACTGTCTTTATTTAAGCTGTTAGGGTTAAAATATTTTATGAATTACTGCAGAATAATATAGTTATTTCATATATGTATATCTGTGTATATGTATGTATATAAACACACACGCTGACACATGCAGACACATGACGTACAAGTCAAATTTTATACACTGTTTGTTTACATGTTACCTATTTTTCTACAGAGAACAAGTCTCTGGAGGACACTGCCTATTAGTGCGTGATTGACATCAGTAAAATTTCTTATGTAATCCGTGGAGGGACAAGGACATTGTTATTGCTCGCTCTCCCTGTCATCTGGGTTTAGCAGGGGCTGTGAATTTTTTTTTTTTTTTCCCCTTTTGGTACGGCTCCCAGGGCCAAATGATTCAGAGATGCTGTCACATGACACAAGATAATGAGTCGAGCGCACTACTGCAGCATGACAGCGAGGAAGACTCAGATACATTGCGGCATAAAGTGTGTCTGAGCATCCAAGGACAATGCTTTGTCACCTAAAAGGACTGCGTGCGTTGTGTTGCATTGTTTGCGCATCTGCGTATGAACACTTGTACAGACGCGTGTGTGTGTGTGTGAGAAAATAAGTCCCTTCATGCATAACGCACTTTAATATATTGCCAAGGAGAGCTGTCAGTGCAGCTTTAGCTTAACACTCAGCGTGCCACATCCATATGGGCCCAAGTTGGATCCAAGTTGTGGTTTGTTTCGTCCAAACACCCTAAACATTGCTAGAACTGGAAGAGAACGCAGTTGCACACGAGGATAATTATACTCCTGACAGAATCCGAAATGAGGCTCAGACAGAGAGTTGCCAGACGTACTCTACACAATGTGATTTCTGAAACGTCTCCTTTTGTCTTAAGCACTGTGTGAGGTGTTGTTTTGAGATTCAGTGACAGCCACGAGGGAGAGGATCGTGGCATCAGAGTTTCTCTCCAGTGTGTTGAGGTTAAGACAATTATCATTTTGTTTTTATGGACTGTTTTGTGTGACATTGTATTGTTTCCCTAAATAACAATGCGACGCTGTCCCTGGGTAACTGACGTAGCTTTTCCTGGGATACGCAGTGAATGATTTTCTCCCAGACAAACACCACATGATACATTCAGTACTTGGCCTTTAGTGAGACATCCTGCTTTGTTTTGCTTTGCAAACAGCTATAGAGGAAGACATGCATTCACTGCGGGGTTTAATTCTCAAAGGATAGATTTGGGGGAATAAGAAGAGACAAACTGAAACAAAGAACAATCAAAATATGTGTGGCTGACGGAGAGAGATCCTGACTTTTAGCTCCAGCACTCGTGCACGTCTCCCACAATGCAACTCTGCTAAATGTCAGAGTCTTTCAAACTCTCCCAGCAGTTCATCGTTTTATCACTATTTTTATAGAGAGCAGAACTAACAAGAGAAACTACAGATTCTGGCCCAGTAATAAGGAAAACTAATTCAAATTCACACTGACCTTGTTTATGCTCATCACAAAAATACAGCAAAGTCTTTCACAGCCCAAGGTTGTGTGTCTGTCGTATGTTTTATCTAAGGATGTTGTTAATACAGTATAATATGGTCTTTGCAGGCTAAACATCACAAAAGAGGTCGATGGGACGCCAGCATCTCTAGCATGTCTGTAAAAACACCAGGACCAGAGGGGGCATTGCAACTAAAGAGGAAACCCGGCATACTTCAAGTTTTTCTTTAGTCCCACAAAACATTGTGAAAGAGAAATTGCTTTAGCCTCTTGACACCCTGCGTCCTCATATGGGGACGTTAAGTTTTAGGTTTTATTGCAGCTTACTTTGCTTCATTTAAACCCTTGAAAAGTGAATGGGGATCAAAATCAATATTAACGTTTCTAGTTTGACATAACCTGCAAATTTTATCCATAGCAATGAGCTACAACTTCGCTAATTAGCAGGTACTCATTTAAGGACATTAGGACTTCATTCCACAAATAAAATACTTTATTGCAATTTAAATAATGAACAATCCCACATCCCAATGTCCATATATGAGGACATTGTTTTTTTTTTCTTCCAAAAACTACTACTTCCCGTTGGAAGATGATGCTTAGTTTTTATACTTCTTAGGTCCTACTGATCTCAGACACCTTGGAGAAATTAAAAATACATAGCAAACAGAAGCTCGGCTCTCAGGAGTTTAAGTAATAAAAGCTGAAGGAAAATATGTTAATGTCGAAGGTGACGTCATAATACTCTGTCATTTGACAAAAGAAATAGTGCAACAACAACAAAAAACATAAATCCAACAAGGCGTTTTACTGCCCTTCAGTAGAATTCAGAATACAGAGTGGATTTTATAGCTTTGTTATGCTGACTTTGCAGAAAACCGAGTGACATCAGCAAGGTGTGTATTTATATCGTCCGCGCCCTCAGTTTTGGACAGATTTTGGACAGTCTTCAAGATTCGGGGCCACTTAATGCGGCTCAAGCTACGGACGTTCTCTGTCTCTCATTTTAAAATGTCAGGCTATTTTCAGACAGCGTATTATTGGCCCAAGTGTAGCCACACACGCACACAAAAAAAAGAACCATTAAAATATCCGTGCTGCTGCGAACTGAGACTAATATCTGCAGGAGATAATTCACAATGCAGAGTGGAATTTTATTTTATTTTTGCAGGCTTTGCTGAAAATGAACTGGCCGGACTATATTTATCCTCAGCCCTTGGGTTTCAGATGGATAGGATCCTGTGCTCAGTAAAACCAGACATTTTAATGCAATTTTGGGGAAAGATATTGCTAAGTTTTTATTTTAATTCCTATAAAACACAGAAAATATTTCTCCTTTTTTACTTTATTAGTCGTTAAGTGTTATTGTTGAATATTAATTTAATTGCAATTCTGTAGTTTTAAGAGTCTGAGCCCTTTAGAATTGGTGGAATGGCCCCTTAGCAGTTTTTCTTTGTCATTCGTAGTTTGAATTCTGTTATTTTCCTCTATGTACGGCCGTTTTTAAGATTTCCTTCATGCAAATCAAGCTACGAAATGCTCCGTCACAATCTTTAAAATGTCAGGATATTTGTGTAAATGGCTTAAATGTAGCAACAAAAATAAGAACCATTTAAATGTCTGTACTGGGACTGAACTGAGACTAATATCTACAGTAGAGAATAATAGAAGTGTCCCAGCAGTAAAAGGCCGCTCGTCGCGGTTTTCTTTTCTTTTTTTTCTTTTCTGTCTGCATTAGCTAACGCTCCACTGAACCTTCAGACAAGACTACCGGCCCATGTTCTCATAAATGTACCATACATGTCTGAGTTCAGCGTCTTAGTCTTTTCCAACACAGAGGGAGCAGGGTAAAAGATCATTCTGGCCACTCATGTGTATTCAGGCAGAAGGAACAACAGCCGGGTGCATTCTGTAGCGACTACAGTGACTTCCATCTTCCTCTCCCACATTTAGAAAGACCATGCAGGATTAACGTGCCTACTTCAGAGTCAATTAAATCTTCCGTTCTCACGTAGTCAAACAGTATACACTTTTATGATATTTACACAGAGTGCAGCGGACACACACACACGCACTGCCTAAGTCCCCATCATGAATATTGATAGTAATGAGCTTTTCCTGTGTATCTGGGTTCATGCTTCTGAGAAGGGATTGTCCCTTATGGCGCCAGTGGCAATGTCACCAAATGAAGATATGCAGTTCATCTAATATTGAATATCATCCTGCCTGGGATCTATAATTCATTACCTAAGTGAAGACGTGACTCCCGTGAAGAGGATGAGATTTAAAGGCTCAGTGGAAGGGGTTGATAGAACAACGACCCGCGCCAGGTGCCCTTATTCAGACGGCAGCTGAGATCGCTCCCTGTGTCTCTGCCGCATCCCTTTGAAAGCTGGAGTTCAAGGCTCGTCATTCCAGGAGGTTATCTCTGTCTTCTAAAGAGCTGTCGCCGTCCCTGCCGCTCGGTACTTGTGCTAGTGAGCACGAGGAAGCACTTAAAAGGTTTTAATTTACGCAGTTTGACACCATGCCAGGGGTGATTTTATTCGTCTAGTAGCAGCAGAGTCGGAAAAAAAGAAAAAAGAAAAGAAAAAACACGCTGTACTGTCATATTCACATTCATCAAAGGCAGTTTCAGATTTTTTTTTTTTCCAGTGCACTTGGGATGCTAGTATGTATTCCATATACAATGTAGATGTGTTCTGCCACGTTATGTAACAAGAGACTACAGCCACACTCACGGCTACATGATGCTATACTCTGGCACAGAGCGCTGCTGTGGACGTAATGCTGACGTGTTCCCAGTGACAGTGGTGACTTGCTAATGTTTGTCAGTTTCAAAATCTTTACGACATTCTTTTATTAGCACTGTGGAAGGAACAGAGCCGAGGCAGTTCTGCAGGTTTTACATTTGTGTCATCTGAGCATTCAAAGATTTTCACAACAGCGTGATCATTCAGAGTGAGTAAACTGTGGCTCAGCCGTCGGTGTGATTCAGTAGAGGACAGGATGCAGCCAGACACATGCACACAAAAACGGTTAAGGAACAACTCATAAAAACATGAAAAACACCACAAGGTGTTGACCCGGCCTCCAAATACATTAGATGCCAAACTCATCTGTGGGATGCACTGGAGCAAGCCTGATCTGCGGAGGCCCCTCCCCTCAACCCATAGAACCCAAAGACCTCCACTAACAACATCCTGTTGCTATAGGCACCACAGGACACTCTCAGAAGGACCATGTCCATTCTCTGATGAGACCTACACAATATTAGGAAGATGGTCATAATGTTATGCCTGATCGGTGTATGTGCCAGCAGCTTTGCTGTGTGTCCATGTGCAACGTTTTAGTCCAGACACAGGTGACGTCGGCCTTTGGATTTTCATGCACGAACCAAACTGTGCACTTCATTTGAATTTCTGGCACATCAGAACTCAAGGAATTAATTTCACTCTAATATCCCAATATTTCATGTATGATCGATTCTGCAGGGACTGTGTCGTTTTTTATTCCCGAAGCACTTACTCGGGTGCGTGTTTACTGAGCGCGGTTGGTTGCCTGTTTGCACATTTCCTGCTACTGAAGCGTCTCATTCGGTTTGGAGCCACGTTGTTGCCTCGGAGGGACGTGCAAATCTGATTTAATCCATGCATCTAAATACGTTTCTGGGACTATAGTTCATTAACTATAATTTAACACTTTAGCAAGGCAAATGAAGTCATCTATCAGACATCGCTTGCCCCGTAGTAGCTGCAGCTGCATCCAGTTTTCCACTATGAATAATTCAAACGATACACGGGGCCACTTTTAATTTAGATATTCAGAGCAGCTATGTTTACTGCGTCATGCCTTTCACAGTCAGCACATTTTTTTTTTTCTTTTTCCTTTCTGCTTTGTGCTCACAGCAAGGGGAGGGTGAGAGAAAGACAATGAGATAAAAGCGGAGGAGAGCATGAGGAAGCATTTATGCAGCCGCAGCAGCAGAGATAAAGAGTTTGCCTGTGTGTGTGTGTGTGTGTGTGTGAGAGAATGAACGCACGTCCGCCGCAGCTCTCAGGTAGATTGTTGTGAGGCATGTTGCGTATGCCGTGAGAGAATAAGATGTGGTTGGAACCTGAACATCTGCTCCAACATGTCATGGTGACCTAATGTAACAAAGATGCAAGCTCTCCTCGTGACCTCTACAGCGTAGCGTTGAGCTTTAGCTTGATGAATGAATAATAATCAAGCTGAAATATATTACTGTTCGTCCAAAGCATCAATTATCAAGGAATGTGAAATTAATCGTAGTTTCCCCTATTTTCCTCAAACACTTGCTGATGCTCGCTACTGTAAGAGATCATAGCAGGCCCCGTTGGAGACAGAGTTACTTCTGCTTCTGTGAGCATTCACCTCTCACTGCGGGACATGTCAGTCTGCACTCACAGCTTTAATTATGCAGAAAGACGTCTTCACTGCCCATTGGGCCCGAACGCGAGACAGGTGACGGACACACAGGCTGGACGCAAGTGATCTAGAAAACATGCAACCCCTATCCCACCGCTCGACACGGGTCCTGCGTCAAATACGGTCGGCCACTGAATGTTGACGGGACGAGAGTGTGCTGTGGACCACGTTCGTATCGCCTCGTCTCCTCAGTCAACTGTGATATATATATTTGCCCACTGGGGGAATAATAAAGACGTAAAAACTGTCCAGTTTCATTTTCAGCAGGCCTGAAGGAAGCCAATATGACTCATGTGGAGACACTTAAAGTAAAACGATAACGGTCTGAGGCCATGCACCATGATGTACTTTTCTGAGGGAGTGTTTTGGCCTGTCATTATTTTGGGTAACATCAAGAAAAAGCTTGTGAATAATTGATTACTAACTGAAGATAGCCCCCATAGTTTATTTCAACAGAAAAGTTAGCTTACTGAATGTCAACAGCCCTCATCTGCTAGTTTTGTGCAGAAAACCGCATTCGGGGTCGTTTATACGGAGAAAGCTGACGCGTAGAAGAAAATAGCTCATCCTTTTGGAGCTTGAAAGTTTCTAATTTCATCTCTTTTTCTGGGAGATCATAAATTTCCAAATAATAAAAAAAAAAAAAGGTTTTCTCTGCCAGCCAGAGCTTTCATCATGACAAATAGTCCTGGCAATGCCTTTGGCCCCATAATTAACACCCGTGCAATGAGGAGCCATCTCTGCCCATGACCTGACGGGCCTGGGCCCACAATGGCCTCACGCATCAGGGCCAGTGTGTCAGAGCAGATCTCTATTCGCACCAATCTCTGCGCTCACACGTCTCATCTCTCTGGCCTGACTGCATAAACTCTCCTGGGGTGGTGCCTGATGTACACGTTCCACCAAGTTTCATGAACCGTTAGATCAGTATGGTGACCGTCAGTATCACAGCGCTCCCGGTAACATCTATTTATACGTCAGAGAAAGATTTGGCAAGTGTCACCTAGATGTTTGAAACAGAAAACCACCATGTTGTTGTCAAACCAGCCTTGTCCTCTACCTCTGTGGAGAGCCTCTTTAGTATGGAGGTGGGAGAGGACGAAGGGAACTAAGGGCTCAGCGAGATTTGTCACATTTTGACACTCTCTTTGCTCCAGTAACCTGTGTCACACTAGGTCAATGTAATCCACCCCATTTCTGCAGAGAGACGTTTGCCAGAGCAGAGAGGATGATAGAGGTCGGTGTGCAGCTGGGGTTTTTATGTGTGGACTGAAGGAATCAAGATTTGACTAAAACGCAATTTGAAGTCACATGTGAAGGAGTAGGAGGAGTCGTGAGAGGTGGACAGCGGACGCTCTGGGTTTCAGGGAGATAGTTGTTGCCATTTGTCAATTCAGAATTTTTGCCGAACTGATGAATGGCAGATGTAAAAGCAGTTTCTCTAGTATTAATTAGTATAAGTATTAATGAGAAAGAATCTGATTCAGTACATCATGTAAATGTTATTTTATGCAGATATTGTAAAATAAAGAGCTGCGGTACCGGGTAGATAATGGCAGTGGATTAAAACATTTAAATTTTAGCCGTTGCACTTAATTCAGAATAAGCGTAAATCACAGAAATCGTTATTCAAATTACTCACTTGCTCGTCTCTCTTTCAAAGCTGCAAAATTATCAGTTAACCCTCCAACTGAAATCACACATGTTCCAGACTAACTCTGGGTCCATGTAAAGCAGGATCAGTGCATTCAGACATTACTTGTGACTTCGTTGCTAATTAACCGGCCGGTCGCAGCCACGTAGAATAGGACAGGTTGAAATCTGAACTTTTCAGCCAGACAGAATCAAAAAAGCCCAAAGACAATGCTCGACACCACGGACAACACTCAGTGTGCTGTCTTTCCCCCCTTTGATGGTGCTTCAGCCAACTGCCTCAAGGACGAAACCCCCTAATGTAGGTTGGATTGATTTTCGCATCAGGTATTCAGCTAGTTTTAGTAACAGATTGCAGCATGCAAGCTAAGGTGTAATTGTGCAGCCTATTAACGTAAATCAATAATTGGACATTGTGTGCTCAGTATTTGTTATTGATCTAGTACATTTGAAAGGTACAAACAGTAACTATGTGCTCTGCCTATACACTGATATGACCACCTTCCTAATATTGTGTAGGTCTCCCCTTTGCTTCCAAAACAATTGACTCATCAGAGAATGGACATGGGTCTCCTGAGGGTGTCCTGTGGTGTCTGGTAACAGGATGATGTTAGTGGGGGCCTGGGTCCTATCGATTGAGGGGAGGGGACTCTGTGGATCATCCCACATCCCGCATCGCAATACTTGATCCGTTTGGGATCTAGTGAATTCGGAGGCCAGGTCAACACCTTGTGGTGTTCTTCATGTGTTTTTAAGTCGTACTTTTGTGTGTGTGTGTGTCTGTGTCAGGCTGCATCCTGCTGGGGTTGGCTGCTGCCATCAAGGAGTGTCATTACTGTGTGGTGGGGGTGTTGGTGGTGTGGTGAATGCCAGGTCTAAAAGCTTCCCAGCAGAGCATTGTATTGCCACAAGATGCTCAGTGTTATTTGATTCTCCAGTCAGTGGTTATAATGTTGTGGCTGATCCGTGAATGTCCTTTTGCCAGCAAATACAAGGGAGATTTTAAATCAAGTTTTGTTCAGCAGCAACAAAATTAATGTAAGCCATAGGTGACATAATGATTGTAATTCCTCTGTTGTTACCCACTAATACTGTTGTATCCTGTAACTATAAAATGAGTAATTTCTCTGTGCAACATATTTCTATGGCCCTCTGTCCTTGTATTTATATTTATGTAGCCAGTACGTTTTCAGACCTTCTGTCACAGTTTTGACTGGTTATCTCTCGCATCAGCTCCCACTGCTGCCCATTAACAAACTGACTGTCTCACATTTGATCCTTGAAGGAGGTAGAGTGACATCGCCTTTCAGTGACTCATGCCCTAACACCTGGACCGCGCACACACACACACACACACACACACACACAGAGTGAGCTGCAAAGACAAAAAAGTAACTTTGAGAAACTGTCTCAGCTGCACACTGCGTAGCATTATCACCTTCCCTTGGGATACTCTGATTAACTATGCCTAACCACAGAGATTTATGTGCTGCTTCTTTTACATAATTCCTTATCTCTGCTGCTATGAATAATTCATGTGAAACTGGAGAAGTGAGAAGACATTGTGCGAGACAGTGTTGGGGGAATGAGCGAGGACATCTTGGCTTGTCTTTGTTGGAAGTGTGTGACCAGAAGTAAATACTGGATTTCTAATTACAGGACTTTTAATCCAAAAAGTTCTGTCTGAAAATGGCTGTCTGAGCATGTGTTCAATTATTTATACTGCTGATTCTTAACTAAGTTGCTTATAGTATAGTATAATGACGAACAGTTTAAATCATGTTTTTGTTGTATTGCTGCTCTGTGGATTAACTTTATGTTTCAGAGCATTTCTACACTAAGGACAGATGGTAGCAGAGACTCAAGTCACAGTGACGTGTCCTCCTCAACCTCCCTTTACCATTGTGCTCGGCTTCTCTGTCATTAAACTACATCAGCATTCTGTGCTTTGCAGCACTTACCACCTATCGTGGCCCTGAGCGAAGCACCAGCCTCTTACTCCTTGAAAAAACTGCTCGGCTCGGCGAGTGCAGTTAAGAGCAAACTTTTAAACTTCTTTAATGTTTCAGGTGTTATTGTCACCCTCTGAGTAACTCTGTGCCCCTGATGTGATGTGAGTGTGGAACATTTATTTTGAGGCAACAAGGGCGTCCTACAGCCATTAGGAAAAATTACAACACTTCACAACTAATTCATTATATGTCCATAACAATATATGGTATTAAAATAAAACATCCTAAATATCTGATGCTTTATTTTACATTTAGATTTTACTCAGATTAACACATGAACCTTGAGTGTCCTCAGTAGTGTGAACACGGTGGTGATATTGTGTGAGCTGGTACAGATCGAAATCTCCTTCAAAGAGCTCCTCGACATATATTTTGTAACCTCACTAGTGCGTGTAGGTACTCGACAGCAGACTTCCAGCTTCCAGAAAGCAGGAGCAGCAGCTCCCATCTGTTGTGACAGTTATTATCAGTTTCTACTGGATTGTGTCCTTTAAAACGGCGTGCACTGATTTTCTACCTTAGTAGTTCTCAAAGTGCAGTGGTGCTCTCTATAGTTTGCGCTCAAATGCATAGATGACGATAGAGCTGCCATGCAACATGCTCTGTGTCTTGCCCAAGGTCTCTATGGCATGTGTAAAACAAACTCATGAACATATAATGAAAAGCCAGGAGCGATTAGCTGGCTCTCAGGTACATTGTCGGTGAGCTAACTGTCAACATGTCGTTGGTGGTTGCATCAGAACGTCTTTGGAGCGTCAACAAAAGCTCAGCTTTGATACGTAGCGCATCATGCTGGTAGCAACAAGTGTGGGGTGTCAGTCTGATGTTTCACATCACCAGCTTTCTTTGAAAATGAGTTGTAACGCATTGCTCTTTTGCTTCTGGCGGGAGGGCGGGACAGGAATGCGAGCAGACTTGTCACGTGAGCTTGTCCTGGGTGCTTGTAGAGTTTTATCGCAGGTTTCGGGTGGAGCAGGGAAAGACCTCTACCGCCCACGGCGTCCTGATCGATGATGTTTGACCCACTCCTGCCTTACGCTGTGAGGGCGTTACCCACTTCCTTTTTTTTTTATTTTACAGGTTCTTATCCTCAAGGATAAATTAGGATAAACTCAGAAATTAGTTGACAGGATTACAGTGCAGTGAGCATCTGTTGTGAGCTGGGACAACTTATAAAGCTGTCAACTCGCAGACAAATGACTTTTCCTCCTGAGTCATTCTGATTCAAATATTCTTACTTACTCTGTGTAATGTATTCAGAGGAGTTCTGGTGAAGTTTTTCCCTCTTCTCTGAAATCAATTCAAAGTTGTGGCTGTCAGAAGAATTGCCAAACTGGGTTTTTTGGAGCTAGGCCTTCTTTTGCCTTTATGTATTATCAATCTCAACCTCTAAATCTTTCACACAAACTTTCTCTGTGTCGGCGTGTGTCTCTATCTTCTCTGTCTGCCACATTTTCCCTCTTTTCATTCCCCTCCTGCCTTGATAGTCATTGCTTCAACCATCTACCAGAGAAAATGTCTGAGGGGGGAAAAAAAGACAATGGTTGGTAGCCACCTCCAGGGCCTTTTCATACATATACAATGACAGACAGACAGTCTCTTGGCTTTATAGGGTTTATGTTTAATTTCGTCAATTTATACGGCCTGTGAGTAGCTTTAGAAATATTGTATCAGGCACAAACTGTATTTGTGCCTGATCTGTGCAATTTGTTTTTGTGCTATTGAAGATGTAAAATGCTTGCTCAATGCTCCTGGTTCGGCTTTTTATACGCATCAAAGAAACTGTTAAAAGTTTTCAAATTATACATGAGTTTATTTAAAACTTAAAAAAAAGTTAGGACACTAATAATTTAATTGTATTTTTGAAATAACATTAATCAAAAATATGATTTCTGTTCGACTTTCGGAAAATACTCCACCCTAAATATCCATGTTATGTACAGTAAATACAGCTGCATCTGGTTCAAGTCTGAACAACGAGTCTCTGCAGCAGGAAAATCTATTATTTGATCAATAAACACATTATTATTCATGAGAAAAGCTATTTAAATGAAACACAGGCTGCTACGTGGCCGTAATGTACTTCCTTTAATCACCGCATGCACTAACTTAACTGCTGACTGTGATCGTTGCTGCTGTTTCTGCACTTTGGCCGAGAGTTGATTGACCTCATTTGAAGCCTAGTGTATATAAAAAGTAATGACGGAGGTCCGGGCCTTAGTTTAGATAAAATTCATCCCCAGGAGATTAAAGCAAAGGCCACAAGCTCTGGATCTCGGTGCTGCTCTAAGTGTGATGAGGAGACAAAACCCTGTGACCTTTGACCGGTCGAACCAAAGGCACAAATGAGATGCAGCTGGAAAAGATGTGATGTGTGATGAAGCTGCATATAAGCTGCTGTTTAGGTTCCAGCGACAGAAGACAGAAATCCATGCTCGCTAATGATCAAGTCCAAAGCGGTTTTCCTTGAGCGGATTGTCAGAGAGGCCGGGGTAGATGGAGCTGTCCAGGGTCCTGACCTTTGGAGCTGGTGAGCATCTCTGAGCTCTCCTCAAAGCACAAAGCTTTTTGAATGATTTAATTTGAGTGCAGATTTTGGTCTAATGCCATATAATACTCCAAAAAGAGAACAGCTCTTAGCCCAAATACCCATGTGACAGCAAACTTTTCACGAAAACACCACTGATAGTGCAAGTATTTCAGGCTTCTTCAGGGTGTTGTCTGAGGGTTTATAGCGCATAAAAGTCACGGCGACATAATCCAGCATGTCAATCGAGGCAGTCACGTCCCAGATCGTACCTCTCTTTGAGGTCTCATATCGACATAATTACGGAATTATTTTCAGAAGATCAGCAGCACACAGAAGATCTTGTCTAATCAAATCCTAATGACTTGTAATTTATTGAGTTGAAGCTCATGAGAGAAGTTGATAATTTTTGAATTTATTAAAGCCAGAGCATATAATAATACATACAGTATATGTTTTGGAGCAAGAGGCAATTTCTATACATATATATTTCTGATAAATCCAACCATAAATGCTAATTAAGCAAAACAACATAATTATTAGTCTTTCTGACGGTGCTAAATGAGTCCAATGTCAAATTTGTGACTGCTCAAATCTTTGTTTTATGACAGCAAACAACCCGCTGGTCTGGTTTGAGAGGCACCTGAAATATGTTCAAAGGAATTGCTGCTTTAAATTGCTGCGCATTACCCTGTGTTTATGGGAGGATGAATGTCTCAAAGAAAAGTATTAACTTGCGCGCAGCCAAAGCGACATCTTTTATTGCAGCCGGAAGAAAAGAAATGTAAACAAGAATTGCCTCCCAGCCTGGTGGGAGGTGGTGAGGCCAGTCATAGTTATCCAGAAATTCTTTCGGGCCCTGCAGCATTTTCTCTTGCATGTAGGAGCAGGAGTTTACGATTCCAGCTGTTTGTACAAGACACCTGCATATTTATATTTCCTTAGTGCCCTAATCGGGATCTAATTTACACTGATTTTGGAAACCAGGAGAGGCTTGTGTACCGATCTGCTGAATGCAAGATAGCTGGCAGTGTGAGCTCTGAAGTTCATCCCATGTATGTTATTTTTCTTTCTCACTGCTGTCCTGTCTGCATTTGCATCTCTGCTCTAAGCCACAATCCCTTTGTGAAATTGCAGAAAGGCGACAACGTGGGTTTGTCCACGAAAAGCACCTATCTCACGAGAATGGCCTCTGTGCTGCTGCCTCCTCTGAGCATTGTTGCCATTAATCAGAAAGCCATTTGAGATGCAGCATTAAACCCTCGGATGTCACAAATGTGACAAACGATGATTACCTGGGGGAAATCGATGATGATCACCGCACTATTAATGGTCCCTCTGCAGGAACAGCATCCATCGATGGGAAAATTCTGGCGAGATTCACAGACGGAGAAGAAGCTCTAATTTAGAGCAAGCTTTGTGTTGGGTGCTACGTTTTTTTTTTTTGTTTTTTTTTTACCAGCGAGGCCTGAGAAATGGCTCTGGTTGAAAAACAGACATGCTCATGTCTGCTAGCGCATGCCTTTTTTGACATCAAACAGACTAAACACAAAGACAACAAAACCTGCATTGTCTCATCCTGGCGGTGTGAATACAGTCGCTCTGTTCTGTGAGAGCAGCTGGTGACTCAGACTGTGTAGTATTGCAGATAGAAAGACAGAGAAAGGGGAGGGGAGGAAAATATTTGATAGTATATGGATGCTGTATTATAGCATGTTTACTTTTTTGTCAGGGTCAACAACATACTCACTTATCACTTGTTGCCCTTGGCGTCTCCCGGGTCAACGAGGGGCAATGAGTTCTGTGGCATTGACTGTGGAGCCATGTGTTCGTCTTCCCGTCACTCCTCTACTGGGGATAAAATCCATATGTCACCTGCAATTTATGGTCTGCCCCTTGCATGTTCCCTCGTATGAATAACTTAGCAGATGTGTGAGACTCGGTTAGATAAGGCCTTCTGTGCTTTGCATGTGTGTGTGTGTGTGTCTGTGTGTTTGTGAATGAGATCAGGTGTGTACTATACTCGAGGGCCGGTGGGGGTCTTTACTTATGCATGAGGCAGCGGTTTTTCCAGCTGATCGCTGATTTGATTTGCCACGTGGAGTCGCTCCGGAGATCTGTCTGACTGCGCGCTGGATGAAATGAGACCCTGGCAGTGACAACATTTGACATCTGTGTGCACATGTTGAGGTTCGCAGCAGCACATTCATCAGTAAGCAGTTTGTCGGAAATAGTTAGTTTGCTTTCCTTTTTGTTTCATTCGTGTTGGATTTGTCTAATTTGCTGTCACTTGATGTTAACGCTATTAACCCGGTGAACTCCTGACCTATTTGAAATCGAAACGTTATTGTATATTGTATACTTATATTGTATACGTTTTCAATATTGGATTCATGTTCATTCAACAGATGCTGAATAGACATTTTAATAGACCTTTTTAACAGGGGCTTTATTGATATTTTATATATATATATTTTTATAAGTATGTTGTTTCTATTCAGATAGCTCTTTAGAAACTAAATACTCCACTGTGATCACCAGCTAATCTCTAACTCTGGGGTTAGTAGCAGGGCATGCATTCGCTACAACACTGGGGGCCATAAAACCAAAACACTGAGCTTAAAGACTTACTGTCTTAGTGTTGGGTGCAGCTGAGGGGGACTACAGATTTGGTTGTTCATTTTCCATGGTTTTGCCACTAAAAGCAACCACAGCCACACTATCGTGTGATTTACTGTTTATTTTATCTGTTATTAGAGGGGAAAAAGCTAATCAAAACCATCACTTTTGTCAAATTATAATGTTGACTGATATTATTATCAGACAGTATGTAAACTAGATTGTTTACATGTGCTCTAATTTCTTTCCACAAAAAAAAAAGCTCATCCATAATTACTAGTGATGTGTGGATAGATAATGAAATACTTCCGATACCAAGTCTTTATGATCTAAAAATCGATTTTCAAATCAAACTATCAATACTTACGATACTTCAGTCATCCGAGGTGATGTAGGAACACAGTGGAAAGTAACTAAACCACTGAGTTCTAGCAACACAGCAAACTTTGTGAAACGCCTCAGATTAAACCACAGCAACGAGGCATTTATGATGAGGAGGACAGAAGAGGAGAGCACAGTGTCAGAATTAAGATGCAATTTTTATAGTAGTTCTTAATAGTTAAACAATAATTTATTTAAATGGTCTTATTATTTTACTAATTTCTTTTTCACAGTTTGAAACAGCATTTTCACATATTTTGTATGATTGTGTCCTGTTTGTTTTTTCTTTTATGGTATTAGCTCGGCTATGCAGTAAATGAGGCCACTACCTCAATATACTTCTGAGTTTAAAATAAATAAATAAATTACTCTGATGTCTTGTATTCTTCATGAAGCTATGATTTGATTTTGTATTTACACAAAGCATCAATATCGGATCAGTATCACCGATACCAGCCTGAATTTTACTCAGACTGGAAAGCAAATCAGTGGTATCGAACATCACTAATAATTTCTAGTAGCACCTTTCTTCTTCTCTGTCTTTGTTGGTGCATTGTTATTTTCTGTTATCATGGCACCACCTGTTGATCAGTGGAGTAATATGTTGATTCCTTCACTTGCATAAACATAACACACCTGCTATGGTGTAGCCCATAGCAGATCTGTGTTTGTTCTTGAGTGCAGGGTCGGATGTGTTGAAGAGGTGTGAGTGTATTTACAGTACGTGTTTGTGTGTGTGACAAAAGGAGAGGGATGGGCAGAGAAAGGACGGAAGGCATAAAGGGAGACATGGGTGTAAGAGAGAGGGAGGAGATTAGGGGGCGGTGAGGGCCTAAGGAAGAGAGGTGGCAGGCAATAAAGCGGCCCATCAATCTGGTAAATGAGTGTCCTTCCAGTAGAGGGTACTCTGAGGAAGGCGGCCGGCTCCGTGTTCATCGGTCAGAGGCTCAGCAGTCGTACTCCGCTACGGCACTTCCTTATTGAAGATTTTAGATGAACGGCCTGTAAATTACACCCAATTTACTTACAGTATGAACTTTTCCACCTGCTACTTATGATGTCTTTTTTTAAATTGCCCCAGTCCCCCCTTTCAGTTTATTATGGGTGGTTATTCACTGCGCCTTTTCCTGGCAGTAGCTCGCTGGACACAAACATCAACACATAGTTTATTTGTGTTGTTTGTCTGTGGATTGTTTTTCCTTTAAATTTCTTTTTTTGCCAGTGTCAGAAATTATGACTTGAATGAGTGACTTGTATGTTACCTTTTTGTTTTTACAGTCAAATGTTATACTGAGTATCTCCAGTGTAGGTCTTCTTTGGATCAAACTGTTGTGTTAAAGTTGCATCAATCTGTATTTTTTGTTAATCAAATACTGGCTCACACGACCGTATGCTTAAGAAATAACAGGTCCAGCTCTCTGGGCATGGGTTTATGTGCCTTTCAGCTCAGTCTTTTGGTTTAATGTGGGTGTGTTTTCCTTGCTCTAATTAACCTGTTATAACATAAACTGACTGTATTCTCCCTGCTCAACATCAAACTGCAGACACACACATTCGCTAATGGGCTATGGAACATAATGGAGCCAAAATATTTCCCCCAAGAGACATTACAGACCAAAAAAACAAAACAAAAACAGCGCATATAAACTTTATAATGGGATGTGTTCACAGCTTGTGTGCATTGAGCCAAAGAAGCCACCCGGTAAATGCAAGCCTAATTTTTTTAAACTCTCGTTTAGCTCTATTTAGCTCTATACTAACAACTCCTGAAAGCTTAGAGCTTAGAGCAGCAAATCCAGGTGATAATTCTCAGTTCATCACTTCACTCTATCAATTGGCTCTTTTATGGAAAGTAATTACAATGTTTTTGTTTTTTTTGGTGGTCCTACACTACTGATTGTACACCAAATGGTGCAGAGCTCTGTGACAAGAGCAGAAGGCGCAGATGGATAACCTTCATAAAAACTGGAACCTCTGAAGAGCTTTAGACGCACATTTGGAAAGGTTTTAGTGGTATTGGTTGCTAAATAAAATATTCAGCGCATTTGGAACGTGTTTGTAATTGAGTTTATTTTGTGCGGAGTAGTTGGGAGCTGTTGTCAAGGCTAAGCTTTTTCCGTGGAATTGCTTTGTGATGATACGACGCTCGGAGCGCAAAGCGAGCCAAGAGTTTGTCATTGTTGTCATGAGCATTGTGACTCCACCGCACAATCCCATAGCTGTTAGCGGTAGTGACAATGAGAGAATCGCTAATAGACTTCTGAGATGAATGTTAAGACTATTTTGTTCTCCCACTATGATATGAATGTTTGATATCCGTGTCAGTCACAGAGAAAGAACTCTACACGGATTACAGCTTAATGAATGTCTTCATAGTTTGTGTTTTCATACCAGCTACGCTAAGCAAACTCCCACACACTGGTGCTTAATGCTATTTGCTGTTATATAGTGTCTGGGCATTTTCAGACATCACGTATCTCTTGATTGCGTTCACTTCAGAAATCTGTACTTTAGAAAGCTCCCTTTTAGAGATCAATTTGGACAATTACCAAACAAGTGCTCCATCTTGGTCTTAAAGTGTAACTTTAATTAGGATGTAACTTTAATGGCGGATGAACACATGAAAATGATCTTGCACCCTTGACAGGATGCGATTTAAGAGACAGCAGAAGACTTTCACCGCCCTCAAAAATGTTACACTCCTTCAATGACTTTTAGTGAGACCGAGCAGCAGCTTGAGCAGCAACTGAGTGACCTCAGTGTGGCCGATAAAGGTGACACTGATGTACGGACATCGTCAACAAGGTTCAAACAAACTTCTTCAGCCGCCTGATTTCAGCTCACCCAGATGGCCGGCCTGGTTCAAACAGTAATTTACTCGGTGCTGTGATTGTTTTGAATAATTGCTGCGATCCCGCTGTCTGGACACACCTGTCAGTAACACACAGCTCTGTTTCTGTACCCGGCATTGGGCTCAAGGAGGCTCAGCTCTCTGTCCTACAGCGTTAAACAGTCCCACGGGGATGGACTCTCACTTCCCATCTGTTTTTCTTTTAAAAGCTGTCGTACAGGACCATCTGGCAAAGGCAAACCTGTCCTCTGCTCTGGTCAGTCTTTTCGGCTACTGTCATATCAAATCCAGCAAACTGCATTTTTAATCTGCCACTGCATAAATATTTCATTAGTTTGCTGGGATAGTTAATCTTCCATTTACGTAGTGTAGATCTTAGTTTGTTACAGCCAATCCAGTCCTTGCAGGAGACAGTTAACGTCAGCGTCTGTCATAGCCACGGAGCCACCTGCTACTCAACATAGGAGCCACGGATACTGAATAAAAGCTCACATTAGCTTTGATGCTTCTAATGTCTCCATTTTATTTAACTTACAGACATGAACATGTCTTGCTCTGATTTAACATATTCACACTCTGGAAAAAAACATTAATTTGCTGGCCAGAAAGCGAATTAGCTGCTTGGCTGCAGCACATATAACAGCATGAAAACATATGCAAATGTCACTTTCATCCGTTTGGATTCTGGTGAGGTCCTTGAGATAATTTTTGACTGTTAAAGGGATTGCTAAATATGATTCGGAACGTTTTGATTTGAGTTGGACTTTTAATTTCAGGGTATAATGACAAAAAATGGAGCGACAGATTGCTCTGCATCGCTCCTGAAGGCTACTGGGATTTTAACTAGCTTACTATAATTCTGTAACTCTTGTCCTTCATGCTGGCAATGATAGCTTCAGTGAGCTGAGCCTCAGTTAAAGTCACTTCTCCTAGGCTCAGAGGATCTTTACCCGTTTTAATACGATCTCCTCCTTCTTTAAACCACGGTAGACCATATATATCAGCCACCCTTTGAATCCTTGGGTTGGCAGAGCTGCAGAAATGATTTCTTGACTGGAGATTCAAGCATAATTCATGTCAAGACTGCATAAAGATGAGACATGTGTACAGCAGGTGGTCACAACATAACCCTCCAATGTGGTGAGACAGTCTTCCATAAAAACGACCCTCTGTTGTAATTACGACAGAGGATGGAGAGGATTCTGTGTGGATGGATGATCAAATTAATATTTACTTAATATAACCTAAAACCACATGTTTATTATTGCAACTGTTACAACAAAGTTTTAACCTTGATCTGATTCTTTCAAGCTGGGCCCAAACTACTGAGGCGTAGGTGTAACCCCATTAGCTGTGAAAACAAAATAACGGGAGGCTAAAGAAGTGGATGCGTAAATGGTTAGGGAGGCCCGATCATCAAAGGCTGCGTATTCTGGTTGATCCAGACATTACCAAAGAATCTGGGCCAAGCTTTGGTACCAAACAAGGTCCACATAAGATTTCTCCTCCAGTTGTTGGGAGGGATGAATCTGTCAACGAATAGGCCAGTTCTGTCCTGCTTTAAACCTAATCAAGTGGTTTTGGACACCCGTATATATATATAGAATAGGAACATACACTAATCCGGCATAACATCATGACCATCGTCCTAATATTGTGTTGGTTTCCCTTGTGCCTCCAAAGTGGTTGTGGCTCATCAGAGAATGAACATAGGCCTTCTGAGGGTGTCCTGTGGTGTCTGGCTACAGAATGATGTTAGTGGGGGCCTTTGGGTCCTATGGGATGGGGGAGGGGCCTCTCACCCCATAGATACTTGATCAGTTTGGGATCAAGTGAATTTGAAGGCCAGGTCATACTTTTCATTTTTTTTTGTGTGTGTGCCTGTTGGGGATAGCTTATGCCAGTATGGAGTGCCATTGCTATAAGGTGGGGGTACCTAGTCTGTTCTAGGTGGGTGCTACATGTCTAAGTGCTACATCCACATGAATGCCAGGTCTAAATGTTTCCCAGCAGCACCACTGTATTTTCGCAGGTCAATGTTATTTAGCTCACCTGTGGTTTTAATGTTGTGGCTGATCAGTGTATACTGTATTTGTTCCTGGTGGAGGAAATATTCCTGTTATCTTCAAATATATAATTGCTACGTGTAAGGAATAGCATGTTCTCTATGCAGCACCATAGCTTTAACATTATAAAAAGAGTAAAACTTTTCATAGTTTTATTCATTAACTTCTATTCTGAAAGCTTTCATTTTAACAGGCTTTGT
Organism: Mugil cephalus; assembly: GCF_022458985.1. Lineage (NCBI taxonomy): Eukaryota > Metazoa > Chordata > Actinopteri > Mugiliformes > Mugilidae > Mugil > Mugil cephalus. The sequence continues at coordinate 10,338,327 of NC_061770.1, read as the reverse complement.
CTTTCATAATGAAGCGTCTCTTTCTTCTTTCGCTGAGGAAGTTAAATATGTAGATGTACTGTACTACTGTATAATCTCCGTGTGTTGGCAAACACTCCCCGAGCACAGTATATACAGCTGGGAATGAAAATGAGTCAAGCTGGTGTGTGACAGAGTTTGGATTACAATTGTGGGCTGTGTCTATCCAGTGAGACCTACAGTGCTACAGGGAAGACAAACAGTGTGGCTTCTGGGTACATTTATATATTGGAAAGTATGTGTCTTTCAAGTGGCAGGAAAGGAACTAGAAGCGTAAAATCTGCATATCGTGAACTTAACCTCCAGCTCCAAGGGTTAGCTTGACTTACTGCGTTTAAAGCCACAGACAGATGTTCTATTTTCACTCCACCCACTCCATAGGCTTAGCCACTCATCTTCTCTCCAAGATGACAGCGTAGTCAAGGATAAATTAGTCTGACACTACACTGGCTAAACGCTGCCCATCATTTCCCATCCTGATCCACATTTACCCTGCTTCGTGTCCCTCGGTGTCAAACACGCATGGGATCACAGACCAGCTGGAGAGCACTGACTGATGAGTTTCGTGAACAGTGAGATGGCAGCAGAGGCAATGGAAGTACTCCCGGCTCTCTCCCAACATGGAGCTTCAGTGCGTCATCTGTGAGACATGCCCATACTTTCAAGGCAGATTATTCAAGTCCACCTCCAGTTCATCATCATCCTCGCTGACTCCCTGCGAACGGGTGTCCACGGGGAGCGCTTAACAACATCTGAGAATGTGTGGAAGGCGATGGCTGACAGGGATCCCATTGTCAGATTTGATCAGAGAAATTCTACGCTTAACTCTGTGCCAGGACCTTCCTCCAATCACATAATGTACAGAGAGCTTGTGAGATGCTCGGGGGAGTTGGAAGCAGTGTTGCCAGATTGGACTGACTAATAGTATCTCAGTGAGAGCCTATCATCTGATTTTACCAGTTTAATAAGGCTAAAAACTAATCATACTGGTCAACAACAGGCCATGAAATGAAATGAAGTTACATTGAACACTCACGTGAGGAAATAAAGAAATGAGGGTCCAGACTAGTTTAGTTTGGATTATTAAATTCAGATAAATAAGGTAAATAAAAAGTATAGCTGTCTATTAAATTGAAAAATAGCTCAGTAGAAAAAAACAGCAACTCTGGGAGATGTTCATTTCACCTCTGGACAAAGACAAGAAGCTTGAGGTCAACCACATTTTAGGTATGACAGCCAACAGCCAGCAGGCACATTATATTCTGTCTCCACACCAGCAGGTGGCACTAGGCTGTATTCATCAATCCATCAGAAGAGACTCTATCAACTAAAGTGAGTGGCTAGAAATCAGACCTCTCCTGACTCTGCTGTTGTACAGTTTATTCATTCAAGGTGGTATTTTTTAATGTTCAAATGAGACTCGAGGAACAAATAAAATGAGAAGAGTATTGTGTGTGTGTGTGTGTGTGTGTGTGCCCTTTTAACTTCAACTTCTGTTTACGCAACCTAATGCATGGATGTTTGCTAAGCTGACCAGCCAATTCAATGCACTGAATCGACTGAAAAGCTGCAGTCAGGGGATCTGCTATTGTCAGCGTTGCAGGACACGCCGGAAAAACCGGAGTCACAAACACCCACTGACAGCCCAACACGGGCCCACAGCTGACCGTCAGCTTGGCGTGTCACAGACTTTAATTAAAAGCTGAAACAGTTTTTCTTTGACAGCTAAATCCTTCATACATCTTTTTTTTTTTTTTTTTTTTTTGTCCATAAGAAAAGGCACAGTGCTTATGCCTGAAAGCATGTGCAGAACCACAGCCTTGGTCACTGACTCTCTAGATGCTAACCTGACCAGCTTGTGCTTGCCTTGCAGAGCCAGCTTGTCCTGTGACCAATGCTCCCTGTGCTGAATCGCCATAGTCCTTAGGGCCATATTTTCAGCTCTCTCACACAGCTGGTGAAAAGGGGTCCGAACACCACAGGAGATTCGTACTGAATGTGCCTGCTACAGTAATTTAGCCATGTTAGTTACAACAGTTTGCAGTTGTGGTGTGGATTGAAGTATCTCGACAAGTATTTGATGGTGTGGCATTATAGTTTGAACATACAAGAAAGACACAGCAAGACTGGCGGGTCAAAGGATCCTCTTATCAAATGAAAAATTGAATTATCAATGAGATGCACAACTGTAGAGTTTTCCTTTCATGATACACCTTTTACTTAAAACAACTACAATCTGGTCAAAATTAAAATTTTGTCTAATACGTTGTTTCATTTGCTGTCGATAACTATTTAACCATCTGCACTCAGGACAGAGTTTGCAGCCGCTTTATGTCAGAAAGCTAACAAATTATTACAATTTTTTATCAAGGTTTCAGCATGTAAACCGATTTGTTATCTTATCTATAATTCCAGAGTCATGTCTCATGTTTACACTATGTTTTACCACGTTAAAGCCAAACACTGCTAAATATTCAGCATTTATAATATTTATAAATGTAATCCTGTGGTTTCCTCTGATCCTATTACTCCGATTTCTGGCTGTGAAGCTTTGATGTTGACTTTAATTAGACCATTTTGCAGCACTTTTTACTTAAAAACAAAACAAAACAAAACAACAAAAAAAAAACTTTGGTGTAATCCTGGAACAGCTCCTTCTCTTGTTAAACAGTGTCTTTTAATGAACAGCAGTGCTCCTCCTCCAGCACTCTGCTACCTAACCCGACCCTGAATGCTGCAGTTGAATGGCTCTCATTGGTCATGTGCAGAGCACACTGAATCCTAAATCCTGACACTGTTCGGTGCTCTAATCCCTCTGCACTACGGAAAGAGCAAAACACCATATTAATTTCATCTTGTTTTTGGTGCCGGGGCCAATTTGGACAGCGAGGGACAGCTGCTGTTCGGCTGGCCTGAGCTTTCCTCCCATAGGATTTATGTGGGACTATCGCTGAGAAATCTGTTTAATATGACACCCCAGGCTGGAATAGGATGTGGCTGAAGCAGTTGGGATTTATAATGCAAATGCAAATGAAAATTCCCAACGCAGCAATATGTTGCTCTTTATGCTTAAATATTTACACGGTCAAATATTAGATATTTTTTTACATTTACATTTTTTTTTTTTTTTAATTAAAAACTCTAATTCCCAAATAACATATGAATTATTGGAAATCTCTCTGGCCTTCACAAAGAACTGAGGCAACACAAGTAAAAGGGATCATTAGTTTAATGTATGTGCACAAGATTAAATGATTTAAGGGCGCTTTCCTGCTGCGTCCTGGAGAGAGTCCAGTCCCCCACTTGGGGTCATCCACCACTGGCAGAGATAAACCACACAGCTCACAAACAAATGGGTAGATTTAATCCAGCCTGCAAAGACCTAACCCCGATATTTTGAAAATGGGTTCGAAATCCAACAAGCCATTAAGACGTGATTGCGCTGAGCGTGAAGCCAGACAGCAGATTTAAAACTTGAGTTTATCACTCAAACAGAGCTCAAACAAAGCCTTTTTTTTCTTCCTGTAGCACAGTGCTGTCTGTTCTGCCTTTTCATTTCCAGAGTAGACTGAAGCATTTCTTTTCTAAGCGCGACCCCCCCGGGACTATTAAAGCTCTGACAGCATTTTAAATGAGCATTGGTGGAGGATTCATCCCGCCGGCTCCTAACCAATACCATGCAATCATTCCCCAGGGCCCCACGTCCTTTTATGAATTTATGGGTAGTGTGTTTTAACGGTGTAGACACTGGGCTGTGCATGCTTAGCAGGCATGACACAACAGCACATGACTGCAGAGGTTAACGCATGAAGCTTATTGGGTCCTTTATGTCTTGTTTCGCCTGAGACCAATACAGCGTCAAAGTCAATTTGTCAGGGGAAGAAAGTCACAGCTCCCAACAGCCACCCTACAGCTCATTCTGCAGTTCTGCTTTGTGAACACAGAAAAACGAGAGATACTCTTGTTCAGAATATTGTTCTTCTGAAACCTAGAAGCCTTTTCTGTTTAATCATAAAAACTGTCTAATCGTACTAGCATATTATGGTTGAGATTTATGGATCATTGTATAGCTGTCCGATGAAACATTACAGCGGTTGTTTTAAGTTAAACACACAAATGTTAGCTCTTACGTCCAGCACCATGACAAGCATTCAGTCTTGAAGAATTACTCAAGTGGATCTTTGTGGTCAGGCTAGCGCTGGAGTGCTGGCACTAAATTGTTTACCAAGTGAAAACTTTCATGAAGGAAGCAGCAGCAGTACAGTGAGGAGGGCAAATGACCCAAAGGAGATGTGCAACCTCTCTCCCTAATTATACTTCAGTGTGTGCAGTGGTGAACGGCGGAGAGCTGTGCACTGGGATCCCTTTAATAGGCAAAGTGCGGATGAGAATTACACGAACGGCAAGAGCTCCTAGCTCTGAATATTTCAGCGGACTTCACGTTTTTGCACATGTTTAACAAGGTGAAAGGAAGATGCTTTTAGATTTTGGAAGGTTTGCTTGCATGTAATTAACAAAGCTGCCTGAGCCAGTCACAGAATGAAAATAAGCAGGTGCTTAGGATGGTCTCAACCTACTGTAAGTACAGGGCAGCAGTATGAAAGCTGTCAGCTGCTGTAGCTTGTGATGTAATTAAGTATCCCATCTGGATGACTGTCTGTCCCACCACACCACCAACAGCACACTCGATACAGGCGTACATCCCAGAGACACAGTCCAATCTTCAGGTCGTATCTTTGACATCTGGCCGATACTGAAAAAATGGTAAAAAATGGTGCAAGTCTGGTGTTAAAATGAACCCAAGGTGAATTACCATCATATTATACCATCACATTCAATACACGTGTAGTTGATTCTTTCAGCAACCTCTTTAATTGACAATTAAATCTCTTCTGCAGAGAAAACGTCTCCGTGCTTCATCCCCTGATATTTTTCTTTTTAGCTTTTGATATTTAGACTGTCAGAATGACTCTGTCATATTTAAATATTTATAATATATTTCTGGACACTCTGCTATTTTAATAATACCAGAGAAACTAAAAGCGTTTTTAGAATCAAACGAGGCAAACACGAAATATGTTCAGCCCTCATGGTTATGGACTTTTCAGCAACATAAAAACATGATGTATTTTCATTCCCCTTTCCATCTTAAAAGATTAGTTTGACATTTTTAGAAATATACTTTTATGCATAATATATATTATTAAAACTGAAGTAGATGGCAAGAGTAAGTTAATATTAAAAGGTAAGACTGTGAAAAATTAGCCTCATCTGTTTAAACCAAGTATAAAAATAGTAAATATGTCTGTGAAGATTCTCAGTCATACAGGTCATGACTATATCCAAAAAAAAAACAAAAAAAAAAAACAAGGGCAACTGGAACTTCAGTGAAACTGAAGGAGCCACTTGGAAAAAAAAAGACCAGACCAGATAGAAATCAGCTTGAGACTATATGAATATTGAATATTGTCATGAGTTGGACTGTTGACATAATGAATGGAAAATGAAAAGTGCATTGGAAAGATGACGTCATCTGCATAATATTCAGGTTTAATTGTAAGCCTGTTGAACAATAGCACTCGGATGATGCTTTATGTTTGTTTGGTTGTCAGGCACTATTGTCAGATAATCAGAGCTTTCTAAAAAAGTTCCCAGTCGAAATCAAGACTTACAAACTGACATAAACACTATTTACAAATCAGAAACTTGTAATTACGATATCTCTGGTATTACGTGAATGCTGCATATTTGCTGCCTCTGAGCAGTTGCCAAGCAACCGCCGGAGGATCCAGGAAATGTAGTAGGAAATGCCGCAAAGTAGTCCAGTAAAACCAGATTTTTCTCATTTTTAAACTTTTGTTTACTCAAGAAAAATATATCGTGCTATAGTGGTGGGTTTTAATGGATTCCTGTCCATTGGCAAGGAAGTGTAGAGTCAATGTCACACCATTGTTTAAATGATGATTGAAATCTCATGGCAGTAGATAAATAGAACATTTGGCAGGGAAAACCATTATTTGGAGATAAATAGTATAATTCTTGAAAATCCAAAAGATAAACTGATTGTCTGATCCTTCTTAGTTATGTGCCTTGTATATTTGTAGAAGGATTTTTGTCAGCTCTCCTCAGGAGTGAGCTTTGGTTGCTCTTGCTCTCCCGAGGCGGCAGAGAATAACACTTGCTTTATCCACAGGAAGCACGGATGACATAACTTTGCGACTGAAACAAGCTATTAGTGGATTCTCACCAGACAGTGGGGATGGCGGATGGCGGATGGTGTTGGCCCATCTTAAGTGTTATTACTGTAAACATGGACTTTGTACTTGTTGAAGCTTGGAGGAAGACAGGCACATTTTCACTGGTTCTTCTGTGTTTTTGAAAGGTCAGGTTGAGAAAATTAAGAAATATGAACCAATGAGATGCATCAGTTTTAAAAAAAAAATGGACAGTTTATATTCACACTGATTATTTGACATAGACAGTATTGTAAATATACTGGCCTTGTGGCTGTAACAGAGTGGACGGCCGCGAGAAGCAATGAGAAAAAAGGTGATTACTGAAGGAAAAGCCAATACCCAGCGCTATATATTCACGGTTAGAACAAGGAGCAGGACCCGGATCGATACCTCTCTCTTTCTTCACCGTCTTGCCACTCCCTCTGCTCATCACTGGGGGCTGCAGGGGAACTGAACAGCTGCAGGAGACATTAATAACGGGCCCGATTGGTGGCTCTGTGGGACACAGCACGGCAACTCTCAGTTCTGCTTGTTAGGAGGCCTTGTGCAGATCTAACGGGGGCTATGTGTCAGCAACGGGCTACGTGACATCACCTCCCAGTAGGCCAATGATGGGAGGTTTGGCAAAGTAGCAGCACTTTCAGTGGCCCTGTGAGGATGATTGTTCTGTCAAAGCACATTTATGTTAAGGTCTCCTTTGTCATTTATTAAACTGTAACAGCTAGGTTCATACTCAGTATGCTTCCACATATGTGTTTCTTTTTCCCCGCAGATTTTTGATTCAGCTAATCTTTTTGTAAAACAAAGGCACTTTGGTTGTTAATTTAGCTGTAGACTTATTCATGTGAGTTTCAGGTGGGCATCACACACATTAGGGGTGTCAATATGGCAATATATCATTATATCACAATGTATCGTATCGTGACTCAAGTATCGTGATACGTATCGTATCGTCAAGTCCTTGCCAATACCCACCCTAACACACATATGCTCGCACTAGTCATTCAGACATGAAGAAGCCACATAGAGGAGCGGTTTTCAAGAAAATTCAATATATACAATGTTCTGGATGAGAATCTTAACAAACACGATGCTACCCCCAATGTTCCTGTTATCTTTTATGTTTATGTTGTTTTGCAGACTAAGAAAGGCCTCATTCACTTAAAGCTCATGAATTCATCACGTCGGCAGTTCACAGCAGCAGTTTCTAAATGCAAAAGAAATGATAATACTGATGCTGAAATACACGAAAAGTATTGGTTTTTCAGATTTATATCTGCAATCAAATGGCAAAACAGATCACTGAATACAGCAACGGACAAAATGGGATTCTGATTATAACCTGGAGTATAACCAATTATCAGAAACATCTAAAAACACAATCTCAGAAAATCTGATTCATAACCTGAAGGACACTGTTCTTTCCACGTACGTCGAAGGTCTCAATCGACTCCCAACAAGGAAATTTTCTTTCTGTTTCCAGAGCGGCAGCCTCAGTACTTGTTTATTCTTTGTCATCTGGCTTTGATTTTCCAGCACAATACCATGTGAGTGCAGAGTTGTGATGGAGCCAACTCAAACAATCACACATTCATGCAGCAAACAACGACATGACTACTTTTCTTTAATAATGAATGTGTGGTTTGACCATCAGGGCTGCTGTCTGATTAAAATTTGAATATACGGTGGATTTTACGTAAGAGGTTGGATCAGGCAAATATATGCAGAATTATTCTGTATTTGACATTATTCATCTGAATGCAGCTTTATTCTCAGTGAGTCATAATAATAGGTCATATTGATTAAATAATGGGTTTTATTTAATATATAAATTTGGACACCAAATCACTTTTCTCTACCTCTAAATCCCACAATTCTAAGTGAAGACAGTCACATCATGGACTATAATATGTTTGCTGTAGTGACGGAGTGGATGCAGTCAGTGTTGCTGCATAAATAAAATTAAAAGTCAAACTGCCTTGATAACTCAAGTGGCCTCTTTGGGTTAAAGGCTGTTTTATGAGACTTCTGTGAGGAAAACTAGAATCGTCAGTCTCTTTGATTTCTTGCCTTGTACCATGTATCTTGCACTGGATTGCATATTTTTACTGTTAGGTCTTTAAAGCAGCTGTAAACAACATTTTGATTATCTATAATATGAAAGGAGCCTCTGGCATTTTTCCTTATTCCTTATTCCTTATTTTCAGTTTTAGAAAGAGAAAAAAAAAAAAAAACGTAAAGACCCACTGTACATTACCTGCTCTGTACTAAAAAAAAAAAAAAAAAAAGAGGCACAGTTAAAGACCAGGTGGTGAACACAGTGAAGCGCTTAGCAGCGAATATTTCCCTCAAGAGTTAGTGGAGATAAAACAGAAGCTAAAAGGAGAGAGAATATTGCTCTTAAATTTGTCAGGCAGCCAGAGGCAACGCTCTAAATGAATGATAATGTTGTTATCTGCCGGATGTGTAAACAGGAAACGGTTTGTTAATGAGTTTGCTTTATCAACTTAAAAGGTGAGAGTATGTCAGTGTCGTGTTTGCAGATTGTTGCCGCCGCCACAAGTGGCCAAAACCAAAGAAAATAGAATTTTTGTCAGCCCACTGTGTAAGCAGGGAAATGTAGTTCATCATAATAAGAGCTTAAGTGTGTTTCGTGCATCGTGCATGCGCAGGAACCACTTTTAAATACAACTTTAACCTGACTCGTTAAGAACTAAGAAAGGAGGTTTTCTGTGTAAACCTTGAGACACCCTATGGTTTTTACAGGCTCTGGTGAATCAGCCGTTTGCTTTTATTCTTTTAACTCTACGGTGTGCTGCAGGACAGAGAATCATCTCCACTATAGATACAACTTATATGTTTATGTAGATAATTTAAGCATTTTAAAAGAATACCTGGTTAGATTCTTATAAATAAACTCATTATGGTCAGTACTTAGATGAGATTGTTGGCTACTATAGTTCACTTGCAGGAGATTTTATCCTCTGAATGACTTTATCCTGATCACAATAAAAAATAAACTGTGAGATAAATTACCACACTGAGGATGCAGTTTTTATGCAGCACCACGTGAATTCGCTGTCACTCACTGAATGAGCAAGTCTCACGGGGATACAGACGTTTACTGCCGGGATTCATATTTGCTAACATCACATGCAGCACAGCGATCCATTCACCTTGTAATCATGCAGGAGCCTCCCGGCCCCCATCACACACACAGGCTGATGCACAGAACCTGCGACAGGTGTCACGTGATCCTTTCTCATCTTGCCCCTGTGATGCTCAACACTTAACAGGGTTTTGTTGGTGCGGTGGCTGGGTGGCTGGACGATTTAGCACGTTCCTGTGTGTGTCAGTTCGTGTTGGTGTGTCACCGTGTAGGTGTGTGTCAGTTTGTCAGCGGCGGCGCCTACGGGACACGAACACGTGGGGCCACAGTCAGCTCGGTGTGGATGAATTACAGCAGGCTCCTGCGTTGTAGAACGCTAGTGTATTTCTGTGCTCGCTGCTGTGCCCGTCCAGGAACACTGACTCAGATAAGTGGTGGCTCTCATGCTGTAAAGAGTGTATAGGAGGGGCAGGGGGGTTTTGGGGGGGCCAAAGAGATGTAAGAAGTGGCAAACCAACTCAGTGTGCAGTTAACATTCCCCATCCAGCTCGCAGGCAAGATTTCACGCTTGCTGTAGGAGAGGGCTCTTACCATTGACTGATCGGTGAGTCACTCCACTCTGATACAGAAAGCATCTGTGTGAGTGACATTAATGCAACGTGGATTTCTGAGTTTTCATAACCTTAATGCAACATTATAGTCTGCTCATAGGAAGCTTTGAGAATGAGTAAATCTTTTAATAGAAGAACAGAAGCCCTATATAAATATATTTCTATTCTTGAATATTCAAATAAAAATAAGTTTGATGTTACTGTAAGATTCATTATTGTGATTGTGATGGAAACTGAGAGTATTACTGGCAGGGTGGCCACGCTGTGTTTAGAGTTATAGAAGCAGTAATAAAATGACCATTAGCTTACCATCAGAGTTGTCATCTCCTGCGAAAATGGGAGTTTTATTCTGGATTGCCATATGTCTGTTGGTAACCATATGCACCGATCAGGCATAACATTATGACCACCTTCCTAATATTGTGTAGGTCTCCCTTGTGCCATGAAAAAAGAATGGAGAATGGACATGGGCCTTCTGAGGTTGTCCTGTGGTATCAGGTAACAGAATGTTGTTGCCGTTTTTAGTACCAGTTTAGGATCTAGTGAATTCGGAGGTCAGGTCAACACCTTGTGCTTTTTTTTTTTGAGTTGTTCCTAAACTGTTCTGGTCTAGGTGGGTGGTACATCAATGCCAGGTCCAAAGATTTCCTAACAGAACACTGAATTGTCACAAGATGGTCAACGTTATTTACTTCTACTGTCAGTAGTCATAATGTTATGCCTGATCCGTGTGTGGCAGATGCCACCAAAATACAACTGTAAAACATTTACTTTAACCTCAGAATGCTTCTCTCAGTGAGCATTAGGGGAGATTTATTGTTCTCCGTGGTTCGAGAAGAAGAGAATGCAACACATACAACAGTAAGTAGATTTGAGAGGATGGCAAAGGACCGAAAATGATTTGTGGAAATGAGGGTTCATTTCCTGCTTTGGAGAAAATAGCGCTTATTAAACATAGAGCTCATTTACATGTATGAGTCACAAAATCATTTTCCTGTGCATTGTCAGTGCAGTAACTCAAGGCTGTACATCACTGTGATGTCTTATACTAGGCCTCTGGGCTGTCTGTTTGGTGCTTCGCTGGAACAATTCATACAGCGAACTGTCCTATTTACTGAAGATAATATGCTTTATTCTTTGTCTTTTGCTTTTCACTTTCATGTGTCTGTTGCTCTCTTTTTGTGGCAAGAGTGTGTTTAAAGTGTGCCCAAACCACTTAAATCACAAAATGACATTTTGTTTAGAATATTTTAATAATTCTGACACATATAGCTCAATAAAACGTGGATCTATCAAATGTGAAATGTACTGTAAGAGCCAAACACAATGTGTGTGTGTCCCTGAAACCAAATGTGCGTTTGCTGCTGGTGCTCCATCTGGTGGCTTGTAGGGTTGAGTAACTTACAGCATACAAGAAATTACTGTAGAGGACACTGTCTCTGTTCTCCACATAACTGCTGTGTTATGCCACCTCTGTGAAATGCACCACCCACCAGAGCCCATAATGTCTTTTTTTAGGTCAATTACTGCTCTGAAAATCCAAGGGCACACAGGGAGAAATGCTTCTAAATGGGCTCTAACTCTAATGTGTTCATTAACTTTAAGTATAGAGGTGTGGAGCTCCCCTTCTGGGGTTTTACTGTTATGTGCTGTTAAATATAATCTCTATAAAAGGAAAAGCACTGGTGGATTTTTTATTAAATATTCCTCTGAGATTTGAAAACTAACCAATAGTAAAAAAGTGGTTAATCAGAGAAAATAACTAAAATTTAACAAGAATACACCCAGAAGTGTTGTTATGGATTGATATGCATTCACTCCCAAACAGCTATTAGATTTCATGTACTAAACTGCTGCAGGCAGAGATTTGAATCGTATATTTAATGGGTTGTTTCTGTGTGTCTTTCCAAATTATAGGATGAGCCCCTCAGGTCAGTAGACCCGTGCTGATTGGAGACATGTTCTAGGGACGACACATCAGACACCATGAAAGGGTTAGGAGCCAACCGCAGTCGTCACCTGTCTGACTCGTGTGAACCAGCGGGATGTCCACAGAAGCCTCTGTGTCCTTTGAACTCTGACCCTCACAGCGCCTTTCTGTTGAGCCCCACCATAAACCACTATGGCACTCTGGACCCCCACCTCCATCAGTGCTCTCCGACCAGCCCTACCAACTTGACGCCTGACTGTCTGCTGCCTTTCAGCCAGATGTCCAACAGCAGCACCTTCCCCCGTCTGCATTTTACCTCCCAGGCAGACCAGGTTGACTGTTCCCAGGCCTGTATGGCCGGCGGTGGAGTGGTTCAGGGCAGCAGGGCAGGCACACTATCCACCTCTTTGTCTATGGGCATGGGCTTGGGTCTAGGCCTGACCGGTGCGCCTATGATCACCAGTGGATCAGCCACCATCTCCTCTGCAGCAGCAGCCAAGATGAATCGGCTACCCTCCAACCTTCTGGATCAGCTAGAGAGGCACCTGCCCCTGCAGCATGATGGCTTCAGTACGCTTCAGTTCCATAGAGGACGTATGTCAAAGCAACGCAGTGAGAGTCCAGGACGCATACGCCACCTGATGCACTCTGTGCAGAAGCTATTTGCCAAGTCTCAGTCCTTGGAAAACTCTGCAATCAAAGGCAGCATGAACGGGCGCTCTGCTGGAGGAATGACTGGAACTACAGGAAGTGGGGAGGATGGTGGCAGACCGACCCGAAGAAGCAAGAGTAAAGACAGGGCCAAAACTGAGGGGCCAAAGCAGAGACCTAGACCTAATACACTTGGCCTCTGGAGCTCAGATGATGCCCTGGACACTGACGCTACCAAAGCTGGCACTATTGCTGTAGGTTACCGCAACCCGTTGAGCATGATGACTCTGGGCAGAGCGGTGTCAGACAGCCAGGCCGCTCCAAGGCATATTCCACAGGGCTACAACACAATTTCTGCACATACTCTCAAGACCTCGAAAAGCAGCAGTGACCTCAAGTTCCTGGCATGCCCAGCCACACAGGTAGGATCCAAGGAAGAGGAGGGAAGATCTAGGAGAAGCAAGGATGATATACTGGTTAAGAGGGGCTCCTGGTCCACTCTCACCCTCAGCCAGGCCAGGCAAGTGTTGCAGAAGGGCTCTGCTACAGTCAACAGGACCCTGCTTAAGACAAAATCATGCCACCAAGACCTGGCACAACACTTCCTTCAGGTAGGAGGGCCAGTGAGTATTCATCTTCATCATCATTCCTTAGTCTGCATGGATTTATTTTCTATAATTTCTCCGGTGACTCTTATTTTATTGGTCAGTTTTGAGCACTAATCAGTTCCTTCCCGATAATTTACAATCAAATCTTGTTTAACAACATTATTTATGGTCACATTTAGAGACTTTCCTCACAAATCCGTCACACCACGCCTTTTTTAAATACCATTGTCAAGAAAAAACAAAAAATACACACAGTGCCTATAAGTGAACTCTCGAAATATTTCCATAACACAGTTTCACAACAATCTCTTCATGCAACTCAGGTCCCAGTGGGGGACTGGGCAGGAACTCTGGGTCGAGGACGGGGCAAAGGACCTGAGATTCCTTGTCGAAGGATGCGCAGTGGCAGCTACGTGAAAGCCATGGGAGACTTGGAAGACAGCGAGGACTCCGAGGGAAGCCCAAAACCTTCCCCCAAATCTGCAGCTCGTCGTCAGAGCTACCTGAAGGCCACCCAGCAATCCCTGAGTGAGCAGCAGCCACCACCACCTCCACGCAAGTGAGTCGCACAGTATAGAGAATCAGAGTCACACTGGAATTATGACTTTGGTTGTGATCATTGTTTTGTCATAGCTGGGTTTGTGCTCTTTTCTTTACATTCATTAAAACATAGGCCGACACTAATGGAGCATTTGTTAATATTGAGCGGAGAAGGCTTTTAATGTCCACAAAGATTGTCAGTAGGTGGCAGCATCCTGTCACAAATAATTGTGGGGATATATGGAAAAACAAGCTCATATGAACTCTGGGGGCCATAAATTAAATGCAGTATCATCTTTATTTGCTGCAAAAGCAATAGGAGGTGAATTTTTGCCATGTGTTTTACTCCTACATCCACACGGACAGGCCTCGTTGCTACGCTCTCATGCGGGAGGATTATCTGTGGTCTCCTCTGCAGAGTGCATGCTCTATGCAGCATCTGAGGTCAGTGCCATCTATAGGCAGGCAGTGTGGCAACCCTCCCACCCTCACTTGTCCCACCACTACTACCCACCACCTTTTTTTGTCTAACGATCCCAGTACTTTTCCTCTCTACCCTCAGTTCCATCTCTCGCCTTGCAGGTACCCTGAGTGGTGTGTTAGTATTTGACTCTTATCTGCTTCTCAAACCCTGATTTCATAACATGCAAATTTTCCATGGAAATCACTCCAGCACACCATGTTGCTTAGCGCGCACACATTTCCACTACAACACCAGCTGTCAAACTGGCGAGCCAGAACAGAGGAAATGAATTTAAATATCAATTAAAAGCAAATTTATAAATCTTCTGTCCAGCAGCATTGCTCATAATCTTTATTTCCTCTGTGCTGCCATTTTAAACCCTACCACGTATCACTGTCCACACATCTCAGACGTATTTAATTTTGAAATACCCAGGAGAACTTCTCAGAAAGTGATTCAAAGTTTCTCCTGGATATCATTAATTAAACACAGCTCTCACTTATTACAGTCTCTGACTTCTGGGAAGCTGATTATAACGTTCACTTCCACAGCACCCTGCCGTCCCTGAAAGAGCTGTCCACTAATCGGAGCCTAGATAACTTAGACTGCCTGGTGGGCCCTTTGGAGGCGCCCCCACGCCACAGGAACAACGATTTCAGCCAATGCTCTGGCACACTTGGCAGAGGCTCTGGTGCTCAGGTATGTCTGTGATCTTATCAAATGTGCTACCGTGGATGTTTTCGATCTGACGGGAATGTAGTTTGTGTGTTGTGTGTCAGTTGAACTGTGAAGTCATTGCTGTAAAGAAGAGGGACAAAATAATAGAAAAAACTGCTGGAGATCAAATAGGAAAAAACAACTACTACCTGTATAAAAATGATCTATTATCTATTAACACACTGTTTTAGTTAGGTAGGTGTTAACAAGGCGTACCTAATAAAGTGGCAACTGATTCATACCCATTTAGAAATAGCTAATTGCAAACTTTTGGAGATCCACTGGCCTTAAGCAAGTTAAAAGTGAATGTAGTATAATCACGTGGGATGAGTAAAAAGACACATCAGCACAACCCTGCAATGACAAGGCTAGTGTTAGAGAATATTTTAACCTCTGTGACTGCATAGATGACATTTAAACCAGACAGGAATAAGGCAGAGGAACAAAAAAGATGACTGAATGTCCATTTGTAACATAAACCATATTATGCCACTTGATCAAACATTTCAGAGGATGCAATTATGTTTACAATTACTTAATTTAAATCCCCAGAAAAAAAAATAAATGGGTTTTTTCACAATTCAAGCAATATTGAAATAAAAAAGACATATTTTTTTCCAACAACGTGGTGTCTATCTTGATTCTTTGGTAAAAGAAGGGGTAGGTAGCAACCAAGTACATTTTCTCATGTGAAGTAGAGTCTTGTTGTTTACTAATTTTAATTTTTCCTTCCTACGCCATCTGTCATTTCTGGCTCCCTGTTATTTATTGTGTGACTCAAGGCGAGGCTGAAGACACAGGTTGAGAACCACCGCACTAAACTATGTAAAAGTATAAAAGGCAGTTTTAACTAGTTCTAACACTAAAATGCAGTGCACACATTCATTAACAGGTACCAACTTATTGCAGAATATTACTTTTCGTCTGTTTTTCTTAAATGAGATTTTGAATCCATGACGTCTACTTGTAACTGAATATGATAAGATTTAGTGTAGTATAAAAACATTGCCACTTTCACTTTCATGTTAAAATCACTGAGCACCTCTTCCACCACACAGTATAAATGTGTCAAATGCATGTTTATCAGTCTGCCCTCTGCCCTCAGCGTGTGAGTCTGCACACGTTCTTTCAGGTATGCGGGCAGGGCTGTGGACACTCTGTACCTTACTGCGAGGCGGAGTCGCAGGCGGTGGAGGCTCTGGATCTGCCTGCGCCTACGTGCTTCCGGTCGCGAAGCCACAGCTACCTGAGGGCCATCCAGGCGGGCTGCTCCCAGGATGAAGATACGGCTTCTGTGGACTCGGAGTCACCACCACCCACCGCTGCAAACTACAGCTACAGCTCCAACACCCGTGAGTACCAGTGAGGGGAAGACAGTGTTAACAGTTCTAAAAATAATAGCAGAAATGGAGGAAACAACTGACTTTAAATATGATATCCACATATCTTTTTACTTAGCTTATAGCAAAACAAAGACTTTGATAGGAATAAATCATGCAAGGAAATAGGGCAATTTATGAAATGTTACTGTGTATGTGTAGCTCATAGAATGCACAAAGAACATGAACACTGATTTTCTACACAAGAAGCTCCAGCAAGACGTTTCTCCAGCTCTGTCTTTAACGATGAACACTCACAACAAATTATTCACACAGCAACTGAATATTGCAAGTAGCTCTCTTCTGAATCTATGGCTAAATGATCGCAAGAAAGGTACAAGAACACTTTCTCACAAAATCAGTGCTATTGCAAAATGTTTTTTTGTTATTTTTTTGTCATTCAGCCACCACCACAAATGTGTTTTTTATTTTGGAGAATAAGATCTGACATAAATATAACAAATATGGCTATAAATCCTTGTCCGTTATGTTTCCACTGAGCATTCTTTTTTTTTTCTACTTACAATAAAGTTCAAGATATTTTTGAGTGATATTGGCATAAAAACGTAAATAAACAGGAATATGTTTTGTTTTTTCTTTAAGAAAAGTTCAGAGAGCCTGTTCATGTGTGGTATTGAATCATAAGTTCATGGTTACAAGCATTTCAAAAGTTGACCAAAATTATACCAAAATTCAGTGATATGTACACACCATGTTTTCTGCCTGGGATAACTATATGACAAATTCATATATTCATTCATGTGTTTCATAATTCATTCATATGCCTAAATGCATTAAAAGCCTTTATTTATATTGGACCCAATATGCCTCGTAGAATGTGTGTTATTATCTTATTTCACCAGTTTCTTGCAAAAATATTTGACGAAAGATTGATAGACCTGTATATTCATGCTATACATGCACATAAAATATTCCATTTAAAAATATTTTGTATGATTTTTTGTTTTGATGAAGTTTTGTTTCGATGTCTTGGTTGTTATAAGATTTTTTTAGTGAGGTAAACAGAGAGAAAACCACTCAGATAAACACAAATGAAACCTAAAGCATTCCAGTATACCAGTCATGCACTAAATCCTATTTCTTTAACATAGTTGAGAGAACTGTTGATTCAACTGTGTTTATGTTGGAGGCTGTGGTTAGTATTGTACTTGACTGTGTTGTACCAACACATGCTTTTATTATTTTGACAACCAAATTTCAGTGGGTTAAGATAACAGAAGCATGATGGTGTATAATTCAGCACAGTTTAACCACAAACTACGTCCAGTTGAATTGCCACTTTTTTATTTTTTTTTATTTTAGAATACATTTATTTTCACCAGTGTACCCAGTGAACTGAAAAGTGTACTTGAACATTATGTATTTATAAAATGCTGTGTATGATTTCATTTATTGGTGATGAAATGATGTGAAAACTCGATCCAGATACAACTCTGTTGATGGGGTAACAGCAGATCAGTCACAGTAGTCTGGAGGTGTGGTGCTTTTTATGTCTAGACCCGAGTCTGTTCCCGCGGCGCCACAGACGAAATGAAACGCACCTACCGTGACACATTCACCGACAACGTAATACTTAGACTTAAACCAATCACCGGCGAGCTCGGTGAGCTCGAGGCCCAGAGCTGTCCAATCAGAGAGCAGAGGGTCTGTTACGGAGAAAACGTGGACTTCCAATCCTCGTCGTCAAGGGCGTGTACTACAAATCTTTTCTTCACGGCGTCGTTGTGTTTCTTACGGCAGGACACAGTAGTCCGTCTGCATCTTGTCTGCGCTTCATGAATGAGCGGAAAATAAGGACTTTCGAGTCACCCGTGACACAGTAAGGCTTTTTTTTATCGCTTCCCCCCCGGCTAAACGTCAATGTGCTGACTGACTGTCAGTTGTTGTCGGAGCGCTAGCAACAGTAGGCTAAGGGGTGCTAACGTTAACGGTGTGGTGGGTTGACTAGCTGCTAGCTAACGTGGATGAAGAAAGAGGATGAAACCTAATGCAGACTGTCTCTGGGCAGCATGCGAGGCTGGTGGGTAGTAGCGTGGCTGCTGCTGATGATGGCGATTGCGTGGTGGCAATGAGGCGGAAAGCAGCCTCTTTGTTGCTGCCCTCGTATCAACTACATGACGCCTGGGGCTACTGAGCGTCAAAAGCCCCGTGTGAGCGTCTACTGGTCTACTGGCTAGTAGTAGCACAAGCTAACAGTAGCAGAGGCGTCTACAACCTCGATGCCGGGGCTAGTTTGGCTAACCAAACAGATAGCTGACATCGGCTAAAGCATTAAGTTAAAATCCGATCTTAATTTGCCAAATCAGCTTATTTAGAGAGGTTTGTCCTAACCCCTAACCCAAACCCTATCATTCATTCAAATGGGGAAATTATCTCAAAATATCTGCGTTAAATGCTTCAAATTGAACTGACTGGGTAATCAATTCACTTGGTGGTGTTTTTTTTTTTTTTTTTTTTTTTTTTGGATTAACATCATGGGTTAGAAGAAGTCAGGTAACTGTGCTCTCTTTTCCCAGACCGAACATGTGACAGTGATGCGTGTCCAGAGGCATGAAGTTAGCAATGAATCACGTTCACGTCATTTATTATTCTAAATGCAATCAAATCTGAGCCTTCCAAAGGTCTTTTATCAGACTTTTCCTTCGGTTCAAGTTCAAAGTGTTGTTTTCATTGCTTATATCTTGCTAATATAAGTAAGCAAGGTACTTCTTTTTTATATTTTATACATATTTCTTTTTTAAATGTCATGCGTTGATGTGGTTAGTTCCTGTTCATCTACCTTCTAACCCCCTAACCTCATCTGACAAAACAGCAGTGGCTATTTTGGTCTACAGTTTCATGTGCCATTTTTATTCATCTGCCATGTGCTAAAACCTGAGGACATGATCAATAATTTATCAGCTTCCTGCTGCACTTTGTAGTGCTTTGCAGTTAGGATACTTTACTAGGCTTTTATAAGGACCACCTGACACAAGAAGGATGTGCACACAAAAGGACTGTCGCATCACAACCACAGCAATATTATCTACATCCGTTTTCTGTGTGCACCGACGCTGGTGTTTATATTGGCTGGAAGAGTATCAAGTTAGAAATGGCTTTAAAGAGACTTTGTGACAGGTGCTTTGTGTTAACTAATTCACTGGCGACTCACTGTAGCAACAAGGCGTTTTCATTGTATTTAGAACTACATTACACAAGATGTGGTAGTGTCAGTGTATCACCGTGAATAGACTGTGAGTCATCAGTGTTATACACTCTTCCTCTCATACTCATTGATGAGGTAATCTCTTGACTAAATGGGCGAAGCAACTGCAGCTTAACAGCAGACATGCCTCCTAATGATGGATGTTTCTGAACATAGTTCGACAGAAAAGTAAAGGCCAATCCATTTCCTGCACTAATAGCTGGCCTTTATTTGAGAACTTTGTTGCAAAGTTGTTTGAAAAAATATACTTCATATAACATCAAGTTAAGATATTAATCCATACTGAAAAGCATGTTTAGTCTGTTACACCAAGTTAGATAGATTGTAATTGTATTTTTTGGTTTGGTAATTTATTTTAGAGCTTAAAAAGAGAAAAACATTAAAATATTCCACCTCTATTTGCTGACTTTCTGTTTTAGTTGGATAAAACACAATTTGATGGCGTCATCTTGAGGGTCACGAAATTTAGGACGGATATTTTTTCAGTGTTTTCTTACTTATTGCTCGGTTATCTGTTCAGATTATCAGCCATCCAGGTCTTGGAAGGCAAATGGAACTGTTCAGAAGTCACGTGAATGAAACCCCCTCAAGAAACCTCAAATAAGTCCTGCTACGTTTGTTTAAGCTTTCTTTTTTCGTGTAATCACCAGGTAATTTGACTGTTAAATTATGTATTTTGTTGTCAGACGTCAGTGTAGTTTCTAGCCAGGATTATGTCTAAAACATATTCTGTACATCAGACACTGACAACCATTAGCATGAATATTTCCAGCATTATTTAAGCTGTGGCACTTGCGGATATTTTTGGGGGGATTTTCGCATCCTGGAACATTTGACCTCAGAGACACGTGGCATGTGTCTTTACATTAGCTGATTAAGCGCTAACCCAGACTGCCCCAGTCCAAGAAGTCAGATGAGGAACAGCAGGCGGTCTTATATATCAGACTATGCCGCACATGAGAATGCACAAAACAAGTCTCCAGCACTGTAAAGGTTTCACTAAATTATTGGATTTTTGTCTCAATCTGAATGGCTGTTCTCAAGGCAAGTTCTTCTTTCTCTCTATAGACTATTACATTTACGTTTGTATTACTAGCCAGAGCCATGTAGAACAGGTCAACAGAAAACAACCATCACTGTTTGTTTACATTATGTATTTGTTGGTTTTCTCACACTCAGTCTCTGTGTTGTGTAAGCTGTCAACGATTTTTTTCCTGTTGTCAGCAATACTGGCTAAAGGCCGCATATTTTCTGTCTCAACAGACAGCTCTCTCTGTCCTTAAGTCTGTCTGCCCTGCCCAGGTGTTTGCTGTCTCTTACCTCACACCTAAGAACTTGTTGTTTTTATTCATTATGCATTGGTGAAAACACCATTTAATCCATAAAATATAGGGCAGCAACTTTACACTGCCATTAACTGGCTTGACCGAACTGTTTTTTTTATTAAGCTTTCTTTGCTTCTGTTATTACATTTAAGATCTTTTGGATGCAAAATCCCTGTGTAAATATATTTAAAATTCCAACAGTTTTCCCACGCAATGCAAACACATCAGTCATTTGAATATGATGACCATGGGGCTGATTCACATGCTAAGACACAATGTGAATTGAATGCCTATTTTTCCAGATAACCGAGCAGTGGCCAGCTTTTTGGGGACATTTAAATAGGCAACACTTTGCCCATTGATGCCGTCGTTTGCTCTGTGTGTCGGTCATGTGTCCCAATAGTTCATTATGACTCTCAGCCTGCTGTGCAGTAATGCTGGCTAATCTTGGTCAGAGCTTCTGCTACTGCCTCTTTTCATGATACTTGGCTCATACCCAGAGTTCCTCAGAGGTTCATCCTCACTGAGCTACACCGTGTGCTTTGCTTTTATGTATATAGGGCTTTCTTCAGGCGCTTCAGTAGAAGTGGAACTACACCGTCTCCCCTCGATGTTCATTCTGTTACCTAATTAACAGGCTGGACTGTAAGTTAAATAACTCCAGAGTAATCAAAAAATTAAATCCCAAAACAGGACATCAAACTGTGTCACCCAAAATGGAAAAAGAAACTATGTGTGCCTTTTTATAAAAACACAACTAATGGCAATGGTACACGGCAGCAAATATAGTCAGTCCTGTACTAAAGTTTTAGCCTGGTGTGGAGGATCCATTAGTGGTCATCTGATAGCCTTCAGACAGACCTGCTGATGGAACTAGAGGATATTATGGGTCAGAGACTGCATAGCTTTCATAAGTGAAGCAATTTAGTTATTATTTGATGATCATAGTGGTGTTGACAACACTGAAATTGATCTTAATTGTTTTCAGAGCAGCAGACCTCCTTTGTGCCCCTGAGAGCTTATAGACAGCTGCAGCTGCTGTCCACATAACTCGTCAACATGTCAATGGGATTTCTCAGTCACATTCTTCTGGCATTTTCTCCATCAATGGTTGGACTATGAATGCAAAAGTAAATACATTAAAAAAAAAATGAACTAAAATCAGTCCATTGTTTTTTTAAGAGGTCAACATTATTTACATTATTAGTGGGATCTTTCTTCACTGTAAATCATTGAATATAAAAAAAATGAAATATTGTTATAATAGTGTATTACGTGAAATTGTGAAATGTGTTGCTCCTCGTTCTTGAAGTACACATTATATCTGCAGTTCCACATTGTGGAGAATTCAGCTGTTAATGAGCTTAATGTTTCTGTTGTTTGAGACCAAACCCAAAAAACATAAAGAATATTGGAATTTTTTGCCAAAAGGCCATGTCTGCTGGAAATATTCCGGATATTTATACAAGTAGCCGTTTTCATCTGCTTGCTTTGCCTAAAAATTGGTTAAAAAATGTTTCCCTATATGTTAAACTTATATTGACATCACAAGCCCAGATACTACAGCCACTTTACTTTCAGTTTGACCAACTATGCAGTGGACTGTTTGTCCATTCGTTCACTGCTTAGAGCTTGATTGTGATGAAGGGAAGTATGATAATTGAAGCTAAGATGTCCGTAAGTGTTTGAAGAAGTAAAAGTAGAGTGCTCAGCAGGCACTGACCCAGTGGTCCAGGGTCTGGGAAGCTCATCTATCTCCTAATCCCCTCTTGGCTCTATGCCCTTAGATAGGGAGTTCACACCACATATTGCAATAGAACAGCGAAACAGATTGTGCTCTTTGCAAAGTGTGACTAATCTGCAATTAGCCCACTTCACTATGGCTGAATGTTCGTAAATGGTATTAACCTATTTGCGGTTGCCATTGTTCATAAATTGTGGTATTGTAGAGCAAAGGGAGAATTGCACACGTGTGATTAACTGTTGACAGATATTTGGCTCGAGATCATCTTCATAGCTCTGTGTGTGTGCACAGGAGACACAGAGCAGCCTCGTAGACACAACAAATGCAGCGGAGGCATGTGTTGAGAGGATTTAACAAGACACATTAATTGACTTTGGGAATGTCATGCATCTGTGCTATGAGTGCTGCAAGAAGTGGCTCTTTCTCTGGGAATAAACACTCTCTTTTGTTCTCGAAGATGTTTAGTGAGGCGAGAGTGTGACTCCAGGCCAGGGGTGCATGAGCGACACATAAAGTATGCTGTGGATTCCACAGCCATGTTTGTGTATGTTGGTGGGATTTAATGAAGGCTTTGCTGGTGCTGTGAGTCACTGGCCGATGATGGAAGTGCAGTGCCCTCAGAATTACAGGGTGTTAGGTTGCTATTTAGATTGAAACCACTACCGGAGAAAATAAACACTATATTTTCATTATTGATCCAAAGTGGGGAGCCAGGAATTACTTGGGCAGCTAATTTTAAAGATATCTTTCATCCGTCCATGTGTCTGGGAATGCTGTAATTTGGCAGAAGTATTTGCTACTGTGTGTTTTGCAGCATTTTCAACCATATGTTGCAGATTAGCATGCAGTTTAGCATCTCTTCCCTCAATTCTCGAAGAAAGCCTGCGGTTTTTCCTGTTTCTCATGCCTTTGGTCTGTAGTTCGCTCTGTATCGTCACCACAACCCTGCAGTCACATTTGTGAAGGAGAACGAGGCACTGGTCCCATTCCTGCTCTCTGACTCAGATTGTATTTGCTCAGTGATAACCACTTTCAGGCCTCATTACAGTTTCTGTTGAGTCCCAGAATATGAAACCTTCATATAAAGTTGCTCTATGGTCACTGGTGTCTCTACAAAAAAAATAAAAATTTTAAAAAAAAAATTCTTTTTGAATTAAACACTTACAGCTGGCAAAAAGTTACTTTTAAAAAAACGATTTGAGTTGAGTGTGCAAAGTTAAAAGGTTAAATGTTACTAATTGGTCACACAAAGTAAACAAATTGAGCGCACAAGGAAATGAGCATGAGAAATATTTTATGTTCTTATTCTGAAATACCACCAGACACAAGGTCGTCACTTGCAACAATAATAATAACAATGGAATGACTATATTTCTTTGAATAATCTTCACAGCACGTACTGAAAATAGAAACAGGTACATGCAAAGGGAACAACAGGCCCCCAGTTAAGTTTCTGTGGATCCATACTTCCTGGAACTGTTACATTGAAGAGAGCTATCAGCAGAGAAGCCAGAGTTGTCCTCTCTGACAGTCCCCAGAGCAAGAGGACTATGAAGGTGTGGCATGTAAAGGGAGATCTCTAGAGACACACTGACGTCAATGGAAAACAACCACTAGCAACAATACGTTACAGGAAGCACACAGGTTGCTTTGAGTGCAGCCTGATGCAGGCAGCAATAAGGGCAAAGTACAGATACGTTTTACAGATAGGGCTTGTTAATGGTGTTATGATTTGGCACTGCACTGGGAGCAGTTTGCTTAAGTGCGTTAGCATGGTTCAATGTTACTCTTGCTTGTTTTGTTTCTGATGTTGAAAGTGATGACGAACACATTTCTCATTCCAAGTCCTTGTGTTCTTTTGTTTGGTGTCTCCTTCTGTCAACAGTCAGCAATAGGAAGGCTCCTCCTCCAGTCCCACCGCGGACCACCTCTAAGCCCCTCATCTCAGTGACGTTGCAGAGCAGCACAGAGTCGGCCCAAGACACATACCTTGACCAGCAGGACCGCGGCAGCGAGGCCAACAGCCAGTCGGGGCGCAGCAATTCCTCAGACAGCCTCTGTAGCTTACGCACGGGCAGCCTGGCTAAGGGCACCCAGCGCCCACTGCTCCCTGCACCTGCTGCAGGCCCCATACCTCCTGTTCCAGCCCCTCGTGAGCTCCCTCCCACCACCACCACTTCCACATCTACTCAACCCCATCATGAAACCGTGAGCATTGGTATCACCCTAGAGCCGCCCCCAACCGCCCCCAAGAGGAAACTGTCCTCTATTGGAATTCAAGTAGGTTTTTTTTCTTTCAATATTGAGACATGATCGTGCAGTAAAAAGACTAAAGCCACTCGTACAGTTGCGTTTAACATTCCCTTTTGCACGTTTCTTCAGGTGGATTGCGTTTTGCCGATTCCAAGAGAGGAACCACTACCACTGGCTACCCCTTTAAAGTTTCAGTCGATTGGAGTTCAAGTTGAGAACGGCAGGCCGTAAGTATAAACAGCCTTCACAAGCTTGTTGCACAGACAAGATGTAGTCGATCAGAAATATTATTTTAGAAGAGAATATATTAACTTGTACATGTTGTAATGGCTTCGTTAGTATTGTTGTTTTTTTGCAGAGTTTTAATAGTTTATTTTCAAACGGGGTCTTTAAAAAAACTACAAAGACCTCTGTCTCAAACCTGTATACACGTTGCTACATAAGTGTCGATAGGAGGGATAAGATAAGAAAGGTTTTATTGATCTGCGATAGGTGAGGGTTCAGACATCATGACTGAAGGCCAAGAATTTAGTCTGAAAGAGGCACTAGTGTCTTAAAGGTTACACAAGTATAAGTCTTTTTAGGGAAAGGGAAAGAGTAGTGCATAAGCCACACTGAGGTGCCCCTGAGAAAGGCCTCAAACTCCAACTGCTCCAGTGTGTTCAGTGGTTGGAAGGTCAGTCTGTGGTTGAAGGGAGCAGCTTCCAGATTTAACTGTGCTAGTGCGAATGGAAAGAGAGCAAGGCTGTTAGCCGTATTTTGCTGGTTAAATAAATGCTGAAAATGTAAGCATATATATATTTTCTATGTAAAAATATACACTATGTTGACAGTGCAGGAAAATAATAGTAATTTGACCACTGCCAGGACTTCTTTGTCTGCATTTTCCCTCCATAACAGCACATTCTCATCATTATTTCATCCCTGTTGCTGCTGCATCTGCAGTGAGTGGCTGAGGTCATTGAGCAGTCAGCCTGGCAGCAGCACAGCAGCAGAGGACTCTGATTGATTTCCTTTTACTCTTGTTTTGACTGTAGCGAGCTGAACATAGTGAGAAACTGGCCATTTAACTTTTGCAGAGCACTGTAATTTCCTTTAATCACGTTTGTTTGACAGCCTGCTTCTTTTTCTACTGCTCATTATCTTGGAAACCAGCGGTCCGTTAAGCTTTTATGCTGTATACCTGGTTTATTGCTAATTTACTGCTACATCCTCTGTGCTTCTTGGCAGTAAATGATAATGCAGAGCCAGCTGCCACGAGGTCCTGTCAATAGGGCTGGGCAGTATGACCAAAAATGTGTATCACAGTATTTTTCAAAATTCTGATGGTACCATGGTATTTATTTATTTATTTTTACAGTGTCATTTATTTTGAGATATTTATTAACATTTAAACATATTGAAAATACTAGGTCTGTAATGTTGGAACGTCAATAGCAGCGCGACCAGCTACCGTAATAATTGTAGTCTGCGTGCAACTTTTTTTTTCCCTCATTCATAAAAATTCATTTTCAGGGACAGGTCATCCAGAACGGTGACTGTCCCCTGAAATTGGGGACGTCTGGTCACCCTAAAAATCCCTAAAAATACCCGACACAGCATATAAGTCCTCTCGCGTTCTGCTGCCTCATTTCTCGGACCTTTCCATTTTTCACCACCCTTTGCAGTGACACAGTCGCACCATGCGTGTTCAGAAGCGCTACATTGAAAATGGTCCAGTCAGAAACAGTGTCTCGCGGCACAGCGTTCTGAACGCTGCGTAAGCAAGTACACCGGTATGCCAGTATATTAAATATTCATCATCATTCAGAGAAAAAAAAAGACAGAATTTGGTTTGAACGGGTATACCGCCCAGCCCTACCTGTCAGTTAAACTCGCTCACCTCAAACTTTAGTCTGTAAAGTATTTGCCCTGTTCCTTGTTATCTTGTTGTTTTTTTGCGTGTCACAAGCTTTTGGTTATGCGTGTCTCTGCAGCCTCAGCCGGGACAGCAGCATGGCCTCCAGACAAAATACAATGACTGAGCCTCAGGAGCCCCAGGATTCCACAGCTACAGAAAACAACACAGCCAACTGCAACAGTCAGACAGCGAACGCCACTGCACCAAACGGACAGGACAAAGCCATGGAACAGCAGCCCCTTAAACACACCTCAGCCTCATCCAGGATATCCACCTCACCTCCAGAGACTCTGGACCCAGCTTTAGACCCGTCCTCGCTGCCGCCGCCGGACCCCAGCCTCGAATCCGGAAACTGCAGCTCCCAGGGAGATGCTACTCAGTCCGGCACGCCGGCTTGTCTCCGAGACGGGAACTGGTTTCTGAAGCTGCTACAGGCAGAAACGGGCCGCATGGAGGGCTGGTGTCAACAGATGGATCAGGAGACCAAAGACAACAAGCTCTCAGAGGAGGGTAAGCGCCCATTCACTTTTGCCATGGATCTTGTGCCCAATTAAAATTCAAACTAGGTATATAAAGACGTGTCTGTTAGATTTGTCACAAAGGTCATTGCAGTGCATTTCAGTTTTCCCAGGCAACATGCAAATCCTAGCTGGATATGATCTTATTATGCCTTTCACTCCCATGCACCCATACAGATCAGTGCTCTCTGTGTCACTCATATCACTCAGTGGTAAAATGGATTATGGGTCACATAAATGCTACAACAGTTTTGTATGTGTACAATCTTTATTATGTTACTTTAGTGAGATGGGATTTGAGACGACTAATTTCGGAAGTATGTATTTACTTTAACTAGTCTGCCTGTTACGTATGAAGCAACTGAAAATGTAAATGTAGTATTATTTTATTTCTTAAAATAACTTTATTTTCATATGAAGTCCACAAAAAGATAACAGATAAGATAATCCTTTAATTCATCCCAGAGTGGGAAACTTTCAAGGAAATAAGTGAAATGGGTCCAGTAGCTTTTTGTAGATCGGACATCACAATGTGCTTCTCAACAACAGTCAGAAGAAAGACATAAAAAGAGACACAGCCATGATAAAGCACAGTAGATGTCATGAATTGATGCGTCTGAAGTTTAGACATGGGGACTAGGTCAGCTTTCTTCTTTGTTGACCATAGACTGGGAGACAAACACTCATTACTGCTATTGACCCACAGTGATGCAGCTCATAAGAGTGGAGATAAGGTTTATTTTTGCCGTAATAGAGCAGCCACAGTCATTTCACTTTTTCATCTCCCAGAATACCACTCAGGCTTTTAGGCAGATCAATCTCTGCAGTGTCTTAAATATGGATGAGCTAGAAGCAGAGTAGCAGTTAAAGCTCCTTCAGATCATCGTCCCTCCTCCTCCTCCTCCTCCTCCTCTCTGAGGACCTGAATTATGAATTTCCATTTACATGCAAATATTAGGTGGAAAAAAGCTGTAAAAAGAGTCACCTGTTTAATGTTACAGAATGTTAAATGTTAGTATACATATTTAATCGCTAGACAACAGGAATAAATTCTGCATAGTCAGCCCTCCTAGATGTAGCTCTCTAACTCCTCCATGCTGTCATGTCAAACTTTTATCAGGTTGTTGATGGTCTCTCTCTCTGTTGTAGTCTTGGGGACGATCCGCAGTGCAGTAGGCAGCGCTCAGCTCCTCATATCACAGAAGTTTGAGCAGTTCAGAGGGCTCTGTAATGAGAACCTGGTAAGTGGCTTCATTGCTTCCAGCCGAATCTCTCTCTGTCTCTACAGTTCACTCTGCTCAGCTGACTGTTTTTGTCCTTACTGATCCATTTACTTTTGTCTTCTTTGTGCCAACATCATTTATCCTACACAAACTAACAAGCAGAAATAGTTTCATTAAGTTACAGAGAGGAAATTATCCTTTCAAGCAGAAATATAAATGCCCCTTCCACCATGATGG
This sequence comes from Mugil cephalus, assembly GCF_022458985.1. Lineage (NCBI taxonomy): Eukaryota > Metazoa > Chordata > Actinopteri > Mugiliformes > Mugilidae > Mugil > Mugil cephalus. Next base: position 10,309,639 of record NC_061770.1, on the reverse strand, counting down.
ACGTTCACTTGGCCCACTTGACTCAATATGTGACATTGTGTTTTACAAGAAGTCTAACATTGTTGAAACTTCTCTGAAGTTTTATTATGTCAGATGCATTTGTTGGAACGGAGGTGCGTGTGTGTCTATTCATTTATCACTTTGTACTATCCCAATTTGCTTCCACTAGAACTTAAACGCCAACCCACGGCCAACAGCGCAGGACCTCGCTGGGTTCTGGGATCTGCTACAACTCTCAATAGAAGACATCAGCATGAAGTTTGATGAGCTCTACCAGCTGAAAGCCAACAACTGGCAACTTCCTGAGAAGTCAGAGAAGGTGACGTGTGTTGCCAAATGAATTTAATTAGAATTTAGTCCAAATGAAACCTACATTTAATGACAAATCACTAACCAATAATGTCTGTCTGGATTCATTTTGAAAATATTCTGCCCTATATACAAGCATAAAGGTGTTGATGAATCAAAATGGCTTATAAGTGGCACTGTGTGAACACTGCTGGATGTGTCTTCACGCTGTGCTTTGCTCCTCTTCTCTCTTGACATAATTTCTTCAGGATGAAAATAAGCAGCTTCCATCATCTGTGCCAAAGAAGCAGTCAAAGCCCCGGCTGTCAGCAGGGAAGGACCGGAGCGTAGACTCTGCTGTGGACAAGCAGCGGCAAGAAGCCAGAAAGCGGTTGATGGCAGCGAAGAGGGCAGCATCAGTGCGGCAAAACTCCGCCACGGAAAGTGCTGACAGCATCGAAATCTACGTCCCAGAGGCCCAGACTCGCCTCTGAGAGCAAACCAGCACCGATCACAGAGAATAATCCTGACGCTCATCAGACATTCATTGACACAAACACAAACCTGAGACGAACACAGAGAAACGGATGCACAGAGGTTGATCCCTCACAGCAGCACAGCTGATGACACGAGACACGTTGGGATCACTGGGCACCGCAGTAACCCAGAATAATGCAGTTCATCAACCTGCTGCTGTGGAACAGAAACAACCTGGACAGATGTTTAATACTATTATTGTTATTATTATTATTATTGTTATTATTGACATTATAATAATTATTATCTCCTAAAGTATTTCAAGACTGTCTTAATTGTGCAAGTATCTTGGATAAGGACATTCTGTACCTTGTGAGCTGAAGAATCTTGGTATCCTAGAAGTTTACTCTCTTTAAACTCCCTTCACTGCTGAGTCTACCGGCAAGTTGTGGCTGCCTGGTTTACGAGCTGAGCTACCATCCACACACACTCAGGACACACATGCAGGTGTACTCGCTGTCCACAGAGTCTTCCTGTTCTCTCTTTGTATTAGGCTGCCACTCGTTGGGTGTGGTGTGTACACTTTACTGTGTAAAACAAAAAAAAAAAAGGAAAAAAAGTAAGATGGCGTTAATGTACTCAGAGGTTTAAAATGCAGAGAACCAGAGGAAGGCAGTAGCATATATATTATAAATATCACACTATTACAATGTTCATTTTGTAAATGTTGTATACCAGATTATTTGTTAGAAAGAGGTCAGTGTTCAGTACCAAGGTAGTTTTTTATAGATCGAGTACATTTACTGTCATGATATATTAGCACTTGATGCAATCATTCACTCCACCTCTCTATCCTCCTCTCTTTTTCACAGACATTCACTACACAGCCTATTACCCACTGTTGAAGTCTTACATTTGGTTTGTTTTTGCAAAGGTTTGAGAGGAATGACTGGCCAGCCAGTGAGCTTTAGTGGAATGTATGTAATGTATGCATTTACAGCTCGTGTTGACTTGATCACTGCACTTTCCATTCACCTCAGATCAAGTTCGCCCACCATTTGTTTTCCTGACCATTCTGACTTTCACTGCATCCTCCTGTGATGTAGGGGACCAAGACATTCACCACTTGATGCGGCATTCCCATTCAACCGGTGTGTGATAGGGTGGGGGTTTACTTGCTAATGGAAAGGAAATGGAATAGCATAGCAATAATAAAAAACATAAGCGCGAGCAATGCAGTAGGTACCCGGTCTTAAATTATTTAACTAACGTTTCCAGTGGGACTTTCTTAGCATGAAGGATGAATGTTTATTTCCTCTGTGATCTTTCCTTGAAATGACAAACCTCAGGTTGAACAGTAAAAACCACTATTGATGACATATTTATTATATAACCGCTCACGAATTGGCCAAATGCAGAAAACCTTTGCCAAATATTCCATATGACTCCCACTTAGGGGAGAAAAGTAGGGTTTGGTGAGATTTGTTGCAGCAGGATTAACGTGACTTCTAAAATCGGTTTCCTTCTTTCCGCTTTCTAGCAGCTTAGACTCCCACCCTCGTCTTATGAAGAATCAAGAACTGTGGTACTTAATTTTTTATTTAAATTTTAATGTCATTTTAATTTTTACACATTTTGTGACCGTCATTGGAAATTAGGTCAACACAAACTTGTCTTGACTTGTGTAATTCTAATAATTAATGGTGCTTGCGAGGGATTGCGCGTTGTGCCAAGATGGCAGCGATCATACCGTTTTAGTCTCATTGGATGAAGCTTTTATTTAAAGTGGTTATTTTGTTTAATCTGCGCGTGGACTCAGCTGCCTGTGTGCGGACTCCTAGCTAAGTTTGTGCTTGCATCTCACTCCAGCTGCACTATGCCTTGTCTGTGTTAACTCATGACACTTTGATGATGGGACTGGGATATTTTCCAAGTTTCCAAAACAGGAACTTGGAAACACGAGTGCCAAGGGTACATGAGTGGAACATGGCATAGTAGATAATCATGCACAAGTGTAGGTGTGTAGGTTGATTTCTTAGTTGTTGTTTTTTTTTTTGTGGTCTTTTTTTTTTTTTTTTTTTTAATTTTAAGTAAGAGCTGGCTCTCCCCCTACTGGTCAGTCCTTGTGTGACACTCCAGACACCATCTTCTGCTCCATTTTGAGTCATTTAGTTTAGTTTCATCAAACCAGATATGGAGTTGGACTGGGAATGCTGACACAACACTGCGTTGTTGATTTTCTTATTCTCTTATTTGTATTGCATCAACAATGGACATGTGCATTTCATTGTCCAAAGAAATCATTAAACATCCCTTTGCTACATGTCCTGGTCATCATTCTTGCTGCGTTGTTTTAATGCACTCATTCATGACACGGTGGTAATATTAGCTGCTGAGTTAATATTACATGCAAATGAATCATAAGCAGTAGACTAGATCTCTTACTGTTACTGTGTAATCTCTAAAAGCATGGCCTTCCTACTTTAAAAAAAAAAAAAAAAAAGATACAAAGATCCTTGCCGGTGAATTTTCAGTATTCCTTTAAATGGGTCTTGCAAATGATCTGAAGCTTTTTAATCTGTGTGAGGCATTCAGGGTATGTGCGAGCTTGGAATTGTGGCAAATGGTGGAAAGTTCCTTTTTCATAGAGCATCCTTTGAGAGGCGGATCCCTTTATTTGCCTGCATAAGTGAACTTCTAAAGAGAGCAAGACCTGATCAGGGACCTTCAGACAGTTTGTTTACCAGTACTTCCTGAGTTTCAAAGGGCTACAAAATGGACAAACGATGACTAGAGCGCGCAACTCTGGAGCCAGATCATGTGGATGTGGTACTCGAGCCGCCGCGTCGATGAAGCAAAGTTCTCCTGCTGAGAGGTTGCAAGAATTTACAGAATTGTCAGACACAGTCGCCTTGAAAATCTTTGGAGTGAATACTGGGTCTTTGGGTGTGCTGGGTGGACAGAAACACGGTCTCAAAATCATTAGTCTGTTCTGACCTTGCCCAAGTGGCCACGTGTCCGCTATCCTCTCAGAGATCCAGCTAGGAAAATGAGCAAAAACTAAGTAGTTCCAGATTATCTTGTACTGATAAACATTATTTTACAAAATAAGCACATATCTTACAGACGAAGGGTTGTTTAATGTTATGGTGTATTAGTTAGACACTGTGAGGCTAGTTTCTTTTATGAGAATAAACACTTGTGACTGCAATGAGTTCTGTGGCATATTTTCTGTATTTCAATAAGCTGTAGAATTAAACAGGGGATGCCGCTCTATTTTGATATGCATGTATGTTTTTCCTTGGGTGTATGTTTAAACAAATTACCTCAACTCTATTTAATATGTTGTTCATGGATTTGCAGCAGAAAAATAGTGTGTAGAAGACATCTCTATGTGATCCCGAAGCCTTTTTTTTTTTTAAATTAATTATTGTTTTGCCCAGATGTTTTTAACTTAAAATAAAACAAGGGTCAGTAAAAACATCATATGGTCCACCTTACTATGCAGTTGTAGAAAAGAATCCTCATCCTAGCAATAAGAAACATAACAGAGGGAGAATGAAGACACCCACTGGATGGCTAATGTGGATACCATATGTGCATGTACTGTATGTGTGTGTTTAATACACGCTGATGTTATTTTAGGTCTCTTATGACGGACTAAAGTAAGGAATCCAATATTTTTTAGGAGCTTTTTGTTTCCTATTTCAGCATGACAATGTCATCACGCGCAACACGAAAACCATGTGGTGTGGAACGACTGGACATGCAGGGTCTGTAACCCAGTAAACATTTACTTGTTTTCTTATTGATATTTTAGGTCGTTGGTGCATATACAAAAATCAAAACATAGCCTGTCAGTGCAGTCTTCGGTGCCGTAGTATTTAAACTCTTGTAGTTTTCACTACTTCTTTTCTTAAGTGACTGTATTTTAAGATCTTTCAGAACAGTCTCTGTTTTTGTTCAATGCAGTCACAAAGTCCAAGACACGTGTCCATTATCAGGTCGTGGTATGTCTAAAAACAAAGATTAAACGAAGGCAACTGGTCTTATTTGAGTGTTGAAGATGTTTCACCACTCAACCAAGAACCTGCTTAAAATGTAAATGAACAGTGAAGATCTTTTTTGTTTGTTTTTTAGAAGGAATGTCTGAAACAAAAGTTCAGCTACCTTGCATTTAGATTTTGCTCATCAGCCTTTCCTCCACAGTCATTCCTCCTCCTGTTATTGTGCATGTGCCTCACTAGAAGCAAATATCTGCAGCCAAGACTACAACATTTGCTATGGAACGCCCCCTGCACTGTAGACTGTGTAACAGCAGTGTTTATACTCTGGATTTTTGTGAGATGATAACAATCATGTGGCTGCAATGTCCACATACCATTGACCATAGCGTGTAGAAACAAGAGATAGGGAATGAACGTCATGACGAAAGATACGGAAAGCTGCTGCTCATGTATGAGCTACAACTATCTATTTAAACACATGCAGTCTAACACCTCCTACCTGTCAAATGAATTAATAATAATAATAATAATAATAATAATAATAACTATGTTGCATTTTTTAAAAGTAAGGTACTTGTAAGTATTTGCATTTTAAATTAGTCATGTTCATTACTTTTACCATTACTTTCAGTTGTGTAATGGAGTATTATCACACAATTATAAAATATCTACAGCCAATTTATGTAGTTCACTATGTTTGATCCCTTAGACCCCTGGAAATACAGGAGTGTGTTTAAAAATGGTTGTAATTCCTGCACGCTTTCACCAGTTTGGATGTAACAGACATCCAATTAACGCAGGAACTTTACACTTTACACAGATATTCATATAAAATATTATATTGGCTACTGTGTACACAAAAAATGTGTCAGAGGCCATATACATATTGACCTAATAGTATATATAAGTGTGTCACAATAGGCATAAAAAAATTATAGTTGAAAAAGTGGGCATATTAATTCCAGTAACCAACTTGAAAAAGCATATTTAATTTTTACTTGATTAGTTGGTGCAGTCAAGTACACTGAAGCCGCTGCCAACAGACTTTATTTTGAAATACACAACCGGAAACCTCCATGACTGCAGCAGTGAGCTTCCGGTGTCAAAAACCACGGAGGAGGAGCCAACCGTCAGAGACGACAGCGAAGAAGAAGAAGAAGGCGTCGACTCTAGTGGCGGTGCAAGTGAACTGATGACACCACTGTAACAAAGACAAACGCCGAATATCTCTGGCACCTGCCCTCTCATTGGTAAGTCCAAAACATTCATAGGATAGTCCCAAGTGTTTTGCAACAGGTTTCCTGCTCAAACGCCGCTTATTTGAGTGAAAGCAGAAGTAATGAAGTTTACAGGCCAATAGTTTCCTAGTTAATGTGGCAGCTAGAGCTGTACTGTATGCGGGAGGAAGAAGGTGACACTACTTCTGCTAGATGACAATGTTCATACGAGGATGTGAGAAATGTTGAACCGATGTTTTGCTTCTTCAGCTCTGACTCTGTGGCTTTGACCTGAACATATTTAGGCGGCTAAGGAAGAAGCATCCCTGCTTGAACATCAGATGAACCTGTTAAAGGAGGATGCGGATATCTGTGGGCGTCATAACTTCTCTTTAAATATATTAGCCAACTTCACTAAGGCCATCAAGTGAATGGGCCCCATAAGATTAGCGGGTGCATGTATTATTTCAAAGGAAATAGCTCATCTGGTATACCAGTCATTTAGCTGTTTGACTAAAACATGATTTCTAAATTGATACAATCACACAATGATCATCAAATGCATCATCAATGAAGGCGATATGTACCAAGAAAATATTTGCAAGGCTGTCTTAATAAAAATGCTTTAATCCTCTGTGTTATTTGGCTCAGGTTTCCCTATTTAGAAAGTCTTGATTGTTGTTGTTATTACATAATAATGCTGAATGTCTTAATTTCTCCCTTTTTACACAATTATGACCGTAACGTTTGCTGTCGTGTAACTGTATGTGCATCGTTGTGATCTGCTGTATCCTCAGGCAGCGTCTGGCATGTTGCAACAAATTCCCCAGTGACAAGAGCTCGCTGCCCCCAAACCAGCATCATCATGGCCGCCAGACAGAAGAAACCTGTGGCTGCTTCAGACGGTTCGACTGAGTCCAGAAGGGCGGACCTGAGAGCCAAGGAGAAGAAATGCTGTGAGTGGTTTGTGTTTCTGTTCTGAGCTCTGAAGGTGACTTGTGAAAACTGTGCCTCCAACCTGATCTTAATGTCTCTTAATGATTTAACCTTAACTGTGCTGTTATTTAATATGATGCAGTGACACTGGGCTGTAAATCAAATTGGTTCAGTACGTACCCTCGTTGGCCACGAGTTAAGAAATATGATAAGGTGTCAGTAGGCACTGATTGACTGAGATAGATGACATTGTTAAACCTGTGACACACTTCCTGTTGTTATTATTAGTATATACAGTTTGGGGTTGCATTACGTAACGTAATAGTGTATGAGAAGAATGTCAGCGAGCTGGGTTTAGTTTTGTCTTCTCGGTCAGGCTGTCAGGAATCTTTAATTGGGAACGTGGGACGGCTCTAAGATTCATGAACCTGTTCTTGGCAGCCGTGAGCCTTGAAAATGTCGACATCTCTTCAATCTCGAGTCAAGTCTGTTCTCGCCAGGTCTTTGTTTTGTCAGATTCCTCTTCCCTGAGCTAAAGATGGCCTTTCATAAACACTGAAAGAAAAGGGAGAAGAGACTCTGTCAGGATATTTTCCATTTCATCTTCCAGCCAGCGAGGTCACGCTGGATTACTAAACTGCGTTGCTAAGTAATAGAACTTTGAGAAACATTAACCAGAAGCCCAGAGATGACGGTGGCATGACGGAAATGTTAGAAATTCACCAGCTAGGGGATTCTGCAGAGGTGACATTGGATTATTACACAACAGTCCCACGCCTTGCTGTCAGTGTATACTCTGTGTGTTTATGTGCATATTTGTGTTTACAGTATTCCTGTCTGCCCTTTTATTTGGAATGTGACATTTTAGAAACGACAGGCTGGTCTTAAAGGAACCTTGCCTCCTTAAAGTCTCAAATCATGTCGGTGTTTGTCTGCTTCTTTTAGCCTGGGCCTCCTACATGACCAACTCTCCGACTGTGATTGTGATGATTGGGTTGCCCGCCAGGGGGAAAACCTACATGTCCAAGAAACTAACTCGCTACCTCAACTGGATTGGAGTGCCGACGAAGGGTCAGTACGGAGCCGAGATGGGTTAGAGCTTCATGCTCATTTGATTTGTCCTCAGGAAGACATTCCAGGGATATTTCCTGTGTAAACTACAATCGTTCATGTGTAGGATGATTAAATCAGGGTGGTGCTTTGTGAAAAACGCAGTAGCCCTGAGACACACAATTCTATCCAAAATCTTTAGCTTATGGCAAAAAGGATTTATATGTGGTTAGAATTACGCCAACAGCTTGTTACATAGCTCTGCTAGTGGTTGCATGTCACACAGGAGAACTGGTTTGGCAGGTTCACTTTAACTAAAGGTCCCCACCTTGACACAGTATATGCTTTTGTGAGTGTCGTTGCATGTCTTCCTCTGACTCTTCCTTCTGTCTTGGTTCTCTTGCAGTATTTAATCTTGGAGTCTATAGGAGAGAAGCAGTTAAGTCGTATAAGTCCTATGACTTCTTCAGACATGACAATAAAGAAGCAATGGAAATTAGAAAGTGAGTAGGACAATTGCATTCTATATAAAACCCGCTTGGAGCAGTAGACTCGTTTTCTCTTCTGGTACCAAGCACCTGTTTCCTCTCGTATTTATCAGTCATGCAAATGAATTTTTTTATGTTTTATTTAGCATTTTCCCCCTTTAATGTTTCCAGACAGTGTGCCTTGGTGGCGCTCAAAGATGTCAAGGCCTATCTGAGCGAGGAGGGAGGCCAGATCGCTGTAAGGACCTGAAAAATAAACCACGTGTGCAGTGGTTGTCGATGCATCTTCCACTACAGTTGGATTTACGTTGATTATACTGTGTTGTCTGTCAGGTCTTTGATGCCACCAACACAACCAGAGAAAGGAGAGAACTGATCCTTAACTTCGCAAAGGACAATGCGTACAAGGTCAGAATCATGTTCACGTCTTTGTTATCTGAGGTAATTGTACTCATGGGCGTTTTGTTTAATACTACACTCTGCTCTGCCTCCAACGGTTATAAGGAAATGTTGGATTTTACAACTCTCACGGTCACAAGGGACCGATTCACATATCGGTTGGCATGGCGACTTGTGGTTGCCATTACGTCACGTCCCGTTTCTATAAATAACTTAAATCAAACTTATGGACACTTGAACATACATCAACAGTACTGTAACAGCCTACAGTGACTGAACTATCCTTATTTTAGTGTTTAAGTGAGCTCTAATGACCTTTACTGCAGCCAGTCACCAGGGGGAGCTCTACTTCTTTTGGTTTCACTTCAAAGAGCTGTTCCACTGTCTATATTTATATAGTCTGTGGTCAGGAAAAACAACACAACAGATGTTTTATCTTTTTGTCAGATTCGTTTTATCTTTTAGTTCAGGAATTTAAGATATATATCTAAATAATTTGATTCACATTAATTTGAGTACTGTTCATTTTTAAAAGTCGTCTCAAACCCATTTTCATTCCTTGATGTTTTATTTTCTATTGTTTCTATTGTTATACTGTATTGGTTTTACTGTTTTTATTGCTATCATTGTTTTGTTTTTTAACACTGAGTTTAGTATTTAGAGCTGAATATAAAGTTCTCTCTTTCCTCAGGTGTTTTTCGTTGAGTCAATATGTGACGATCCAGACGTGATTGCTGAAAACATTATGGTAAGTATATTTTTGTGTTTTAATTATCGTCAAACTTTTGCCGTTTGAATTAAAACAAACAAACAAAAAAAACTCATTGTGAATCTTTTTCTGCAAATGTCTCAAAGGATGTGAAGGTGTCTAGCCCAGACTACCCTGAGAGGAACAGAGAGAGCGTCATGGAGGATTTCCTGAAGAGAATAGAGTGTTACAAAGTGACCTACAAACCTTTAGATCCAGATGAACATGACAAGTAAGAAGATATTAATACTTCTTGCCACTAACATAATTTTAAAAAAAAACTTGGTATCTGTTTAAGGCCAGTGTGGATCTGTTTGTGAAAGAACATGTACTTCCAGAAATTGCCCAGCAGGTGGAAATGGGAGCTCATTTGTAAATTTAAGCCAATGATCAAAGGTCATAACTCTGAACTCCTGCCAGCTGATTTAACTGTGGGTGGATTATTTGCTCAATTTATTGATTAACTAAAACAATTAGTAGATTTGTAGTAACCCTGCAGAGACTAAGATCGTACATTTCACTTTTAATTGAAATGAAAGGTAACAGTTGTGGACTTTGTCATGTCTGTAACTTGTGACCTCGTGATCAAGTTACTGACACAGAATGTCCTGAGATATTTAGACTACACCTAAGGTACAAGATGTCCCCACTTTACCCTTGAGTCACTGTTCAGTGTCTTCAGTTGCACGCTGCCTGTAATAATATTGTCTCATTTCTTTTTATCTTTTCGCTGTGACCTACAGAAACCTGTCCTTCATCCAGGTCATCAATGTCGGCCGTCGCTTCTTGGTCAACAGGGTGCAGGACTACATCCAAAGCAAGATAGTCTACTACCTCATGAACATCCACGTGCACTCCCACTCCATCTACCTCTGTCGACACGGAGAGAGCCATCACAACGTGGAGGGACGCATCGGGGGCGACTCTGAGCTGTCAGAGAGAGGGAAACAGGTGCTGAGTTAATTTGTTTCTTCGAAAATCTTTTCTGCAGAAGTTAGAAGAGTTGAATATAAAGCTAGCCGGTTAACTCAAGGACATGGACTGTAAACAAGGGGTAGCTAACAGACTCTGGTTAATCCACCAATCAGCACCTCTAGAGCTGGCTAATGAAAATGTTATGTCTCAAACTATTCCTTTAATATGAGGTTACAAATTCATGTTGTTCTGCGATATACAACAAAGCTCATGCAACATAGTGTAGGATCTCATTTACGGTCAAATTTAGTAAAATTCTGTTGAATCAAACAGATTTCGTGACCTCATTTTGATTTATTTAATGCACTTAACTTCTGAGATGTGTTTAGGCTTCAGTTCTCAAGCATAAAAGTCTCCTCCATGTATTGTGTTTAACAGTTCGCAGCAGTGCTGAGGGGCTTTGTGGAAGAGCACCAGCTGACAGACCTCAAAGTTTGGACCAGCCAGCTGAGACGCACCATTCAGACGGCAGAGGAGCTGGGCGTTCCCTACGAGCAGTGGAAGATCCTTAATGAAATAGATGCTGTGAGTCCTCTGATACGTCACTGATGGATGGATGGGCCCTGTGAACCCTGTCGCAAACCTCTCTGTTATTTCTTTGTGTTTCAGGGAGTGTGTGAAGAGATGTCGTATAAGATGATTGAGGAAAAGTACCCAGAGGAGTTTGCCATGAGAGACCAGGACAAGTATCATTACCGTTACCCTGGTGGAGAGGTAAAGGGCTTCTTTCTCACAGGGAGAGATGTTTGGCTGATAGAGACTCTGTTTTGTTAAATAGGAAAATTCACAAGTTACAGTCCGTTACAGATGTTTAGTGTGAGTCAGCTGATCTAGTGATAACCTGCTGCAACCTGCATCGAACCTGGAGGAGCGAAGAATACATTCATGATCATTGTTGCGAAGGGGTTTTGGAAATAACGGTGCAGAGAAAAATGAGGGGAATGGTGCCAAGGATATGACACATTTATATGCAACCAAAAAGTGAGCGAACCTTCCCCTGCTCTGTCATTTAACCATATGATTTCTCCGTCTCTCTCTCTCTAGTCCTACCAGGACCTGGTGCAGCGATTGGAGCCGGTCATCATGGAACTGGAGCGTCAGGGCAACGTTCTGGTCATCTGTCATCAGGCCGTCATGCGCTGCTTGCTCGCATATTTCCTGGACAAAGGCGCAGGTACAGAAACTGTGACATAACATTACATATTTACAGCGCTGCGGGGTCCTGGTCGTCTGATCAATGTTGTGCATCTAGAAATTCTGGTGCCAATTTATGCAAGTGATGACTGTGCTTAAAGAAAGGGGCCCAGGGAAGTAATTCAAGGCCACAAAATCCGTGGAGAGATATTTAGGATGACCTTAACAGCAGTATGTCAGGATAACAGCATGACGGGACAGCTGAGGAAACATGAAATACCTTCCTCATGTACCATTACATTTAGATAATGTTGTGACCATGGAAAATGTGTTTTTTATATTCACTGCTGTTAAATGTCAGATTAAGGGTTGTATGGTTAAATAACACACAGCTGCACAAGCCTTGTCCAACATGGATACATTTTCTAAGATAAGCACCAGACAATAGCAGAATAATCAGAGAAATAATAGCAAACTTTTTCTTTGTCAGCTTTGTCAACAAACCTTGCTCTGTGTTCCTGACTCCTCTGTCTGGATCAGGCTGAACTGAGTGGTATGTGAGTCGGATGTTAATCTGTGTTTCTTCACCTTAAGCCGTAAGCTGCTGCAAAGACCCTCTAAGAATAGAAAACAATCAGTTACTTCAACACGCTCCAACGCCACGGCCTTGTTTGTTAATGCCACCACACGGGGGAGCCAAATGCAAAACAATTTAAATTCCCTGCTCCATTTCTTCCACTGTCTGTGCAGCACAAACACTTGTTTACCAACTAAACAGATATTCATCTGACCATCATGGAAGCGGACCCAAACACAGACATCCCATCGCTATATAAGTGAGGCTGGGGTTCCCTAGAACTTATCAGACAGTTGTTTCATTGGTTTTTATCACGATAAACATGTGAGGCAAGAAAGTCTCAAGAGAGAGTTGAGTTACTATTTATAATAACTCCAGAGATCATGAGCACATACCCGTCCCTCAGCACCAGTCACACTATGAAAAGCTCATATCATGATTACTGTGACCAAAACTATCACGGTATTGTTGAAATGTGCTTAAAATTTTCAAAAAGTACTTATATACACACACTGAAGTAATTTAACCAAATTTTATTTTCAAAAAAAAAAAAAAAAAAAAGAAGAGCACAATGAACTGGAGGATGTAGTAGCCATATCATCACTGGGTTTGCTTTCTGCACGCCCACTCTGTAAATAATGGAAAAGCAAATTTATTATTATTATTATCTGACTGAGACACACACATTAACGTTACTTCTGTAAAAACAAAACGCACAACGTTTTCTTTTCAAAATTTACCGGATCTGTGTCAGACTTCCTGTTTGTTTATTGTTTATTTCAAGGATCCCCATTCGAAAGGCATATTCGAATATTCATATTCGAAACGGAGCAGAGCCAGTACGGGAATTTATAATTAAATTGCAGCGTTTGTACACAACAACAGAAACCGTGACATTCTCCACTATTCCTAAGTCCCCACACGGTGCATCTAGCTACATGTTAACTTACCTTGTACTCGCTGTATAGTTGTGGGTGGAGTTCATGGAGGTGGCTCATCAGATTCCAAGTGTTACCTGCGCCTTTATAGGTACCTCCCGCCATGTTTTCAGAGCAGACTGCACGCCAGCGTCTGCGGGAGTAAGAGCTGCCGCCTCTCCAGAAATGAGCCGTATCATCGTGAATTATTCCGTGCGGTAATCAGACACGGTTTAATGATGATGAAACGGTAACACTAACCGTCGGGAATTTTATCACGGTTTATCATGAAACCGGTAATCGTTACATAACTTCTCCAGGACCATTACGGCAAATGGAGTCGCTGACTAACATCCTAAATAACAAGGGCCAAGTGATAGGGCGGGGGATTGGAAATGTTACGTGCGTCACAGTTGGTGGGTGTGTTCCAGAGCTGTCAAGCATGTGAAGCATGGAGTTCATCATATTTGGCTGAATTATTGTTATTTTTGTTTTATAACAGTGTCTTCAACAGCCGTTTCATTTATTCGTGTGGACATGATGGTGCACCTTTGCGTCAGCTGTTTTCCGTCACATTCACAGCGACCTCCTGCCATCACATTCACACTCACTGCACTGGGAATATGTTAAAGAAGGGGGCAAATAATGAAATAAACGCGTCTAAATGCGCGAGAAACGACGACCATGAGCAGGAAACACTGTCAGAAAAATACCGTCATAAATCCAAGCCTCGAGTGGGCAAAGGCAGACAGCGGAGGACGTGGGTGCTGCTCCAGCGTCCCTTGGATGACTGCGCAAACCAAAGTGTGGGTGCTGCTCTTACTGGAATCTTGCCCCACCGCGCCCCCACCCATGGAGCGTATAGCAGCGCAAACTAAACACAGCAACATGTCCTCTACCTCAACCAGCGCAGCAAAAGCCTTCCAGGTGTCCACAGGCGTGGACCTCTAACATCAGAGAAAAGTCCACAAATATGCAGCAGAATTAAAAAAACATGACCCGAGTAAAACCACAGCGCAGAATGCACAGACGTAGTCATTCTTTATTTTTGTTGCCGCAGACGATCTTCCCTATTTGAAGTGTCCCCTGCACGCTGTTCTGAAGCTCACCCCTGTGGCTTACGGTAAGCCCCCACGCGCTTCATAAATCCTCAAAATCTTCCTTTGTTTTTTGTTTCCTTTTGTTGTGATGCGTTTGTGCCTTCTCGCCCTCCTCCAGGTTGCAAAGTGGACATGTTTGACCTGAAGGTGGAGGCTGTCAACACTCACAGGGACAGGCCACTGGTAAGAAGCTGATCTTTTTAATCCGCTGCGTCACTGACGGTTTTTCTCAGAGGTCGCCACCGTGCAGCCTGCTCAGCGTAATGTGTGTGGAATCTTAAAAACTATTTTAAGGACTCAAACCTAAATTATACACCTCACATTTTCTCGTTCAGTTTTCAGAAGCTACATCGCTTTTTTCAACATCTCAGTTAAGTAGCTGCACAAAATAAATCGGGGCCTTCCACATGATGCCTTTTGTAGTCATTTCCTAATCGGCGAGGTCCATATCTGTTGTCTGCTCGTAGAGTTTGTCCTGATTAGTGGCAAACGTTTAAACACAGACAGAGTGGGTGTGAACTCATAAACACACTTACTGACAAACCCCTTGTTAACTGTGGGGAGGGATATCCTGTCTGCAGAGACCAGCGCGACAATGGCTTTTCTATTTATGGCTTTTGTTTCATTGGTTGTTTTTGTGTCGCTGTCTTCACACACACACACACACACACACACGGGACACGGTGATCTCAGACAGAGCAGAGCTTTATGTGGTGTAACATAATAAATGTCTCAGTCGGTCCACTTTCCTCATCTGTTTTTGTTTTGTTTTGTGTTGTTGTTTTCCAGAATAAAGTCCAAACAGACAACGTGCCGGCAGGTTTCTTCCGAAGGAACAGCTTCACTCCGCTGTCCAGCCAAGACCAGATTAAACGGCCTCGTCTTTACAGCATGGGCAACCCTCCACATGCCCGCATGTCTCAGCCCCCCACTTTACCCAGCATGCAGTGCTCCGAGGCGTCTGAAGGGCCAGAACTGCTACAAAGCGAGGTCAGTGTCTGTGACATTGGTGATAGCAGGGAATTCAGCTCCATACAACTGAAGTTCATGAATTCACCTGTTTTATGATGTTGTTTCATCTCTAATGAGTTTTTAATATTTGCAACATCATATAAAAGACACCCAGGAAGCTCAGGATTTTCTTTCTTTCTTTATCTATTTACTTGGGGAGCCCGAGGTGATTAAATGTGGACCAAAGGGAGGTGGCGCGGGTCAAACCTGTCAGTAAAGCCAGGCATGAACCCAGACGTACCTCTGTTTGGAACTGATATCTTTGTGATCATGGAATTATTTTCAAAACAACTCTAGCATGCTGGTCAGATGGATTGGATTTAGCTAAACGAATCATAATGATTGCATTAGTACGTTCATCTTTTGTAAACAGTCCGTGATCTTCCGTCTAGTTTGAATCTGTGTTCACAGATCACTTGTAAAATGAGGGAAAATTATTTTGCCTTTTTTAATTAATTGATTGGAGGTTGTAGAATGTATGCTCACGCTCTATTTTAACTGTTCCCAGTGTTTATTTGAGGCCACTTTTAAAGGAAATGATGCTCAGCTTTCTATATTGATGTTCATGGCAAAATTCTGGGGTATTTGTGTGTTGTTCCTTGTGCTCTCTGGCACAAAATGACCTTTAATAACATTGCTGCACTTTGAATCCTGAAAAGAGGCATAGAAAGAGTGTCTCACTACATCTTATGACCTCAGATTTCACTATTAGCTCAGGTTCAGCCTCTGCCAGTGAAAACAAACGATGTTTCCGTTCATACGGTCTGCTTTCTCTCCCTCCCTCGTAGGACTCTCTGAACGGGTTCAGCGCTGTAGATTCGGATGAGTGTGTTCGGAGTTGAGGGAGAAACAGGTATTTTGCTCTCCTTCCTCTCATCTGTCTCAGGGAATGTCTTTGGTCTGTCCTTTAAATCATTTAACTGTCTTGTTTTGACGTTTGATCCAGGCTTTCCTCCACCCTGGTGTATCATTACTCCTGAGGACCAGCAGTGAAACACCAACCAGCTTCAGCCATTAAGTTCATGAGCACTGTATTACACACCGCACCTGTGTAACCTTGTGTGTCATCTCTTCGTTTTTTTTTTTTTTTTAGCTGGATAGCAAAGGTTTGTTTGCTTGAGTATGTGTGTGCACACACAGTTAGGTCCAAACGTTGATTGGACACCGACACACTTTTTTTGTTGCTGTTTTAGACTCTCTGCTTTCATTTGGGTTTAGTTTTAGCGATTACATTTGAGCCCATGATTATAGGGGTTTAAGTATCAAAATGCTGGTAATTCCTCCACCTTTCCTCCAGTTTGGATGGGAATACCCACAAACTAAAGCTGAGAGTCTATATCTTTTTCAGGGACAAATGTTTTTTTGTTTTTTTTTGGTAACGGCTAAAATAACAACAAAACTTAGTGTCCAAACTAATGTGCACTTCATTCTGGACGGTTGTCCGTGTGACAAAGATTGTTAGTAAAAACACTCTGACTGTCCGTACGTTAGTTCTAACACACTCCACGTGGTTATGATGGGTCCCGGTCGTATTTAGCTGTAGATGTAGAACATGTTGATTGTGACTAGTATACCTCAGTGGAAGCTACTGCCTTCATCCTTAGCGAAATGAGTGCCTCTCATGAAGGAAGCCTTAATTTGTTTTTAGATTGTTTCCTTGTCTCAAATTTAAACATTCCTCTATAATGTGCATCGTTCTTCTGGTGATAATGACAGATGTTATGAAGTTTAATTTAAGCGTATGATAACTGCAGTTTAGTACGCAGACAAAATGTGGATCGATTGTGAATGAAAATGTGTAACGATTAAGTTCCTCTGTGATAATTGTTTCATTCTTCTCTTATAAGATGTCTACTTTAGCCTGTTGTTGTCTTCTTAATAATATAACGTATTCTGCTATGATAATGCAAAGCAAATTTGAAACAAACACTGCAAGCAAACACTGATGCCAGCAGTTCAGAGTATGCAAATGTTCAACATAGAGAACATATGTTGGTGTGATTTAAGTAAGCTTTAGTTTCCTCACAAGAAAAGAACTAATCACTTTGTGTACTGATACGACACTGTAGCGCTACATTCACAGTATCCAAATGGATCACATCCATTCACTTTGTTTTAGGACCAGGAATAAAGAAGTGCCTTTTATTTAAAGGAATGATTCCCCTGAATCAAACTATTGGAAATACATTTGGATGTCTTTAAAAAGCATTTACGTTATTGCACCTCTGTGAAATAGAATAAAGTGAATTTTGCACAATTTTTTTCTTGTCTTCCTGAGATTATTTTTGGTCTTAATTTGATGTGAGCTCATTGGGAGTATCCTTCCTGTCTGCTAAGCTCCAGAGCCAGACGCATATCGTCCGACACAAACAAGTGACTTCAAATCTGAAAAGAAAATGTTAAAGATGTCATATGTGAATATGACACCTTTCACATTTCTACAACTCTTTCTTGTCATTCAGGCAGTGATGTAACATGTGTGTAACCTTTTACCACACCCTGTTCTGCATTTAATAATGACCAGATGCTTTTCAAGTTTAATTGAGTTTTGTTACCAGCATTATTCCATCTGAGTTCTATAGAAAACAGACAGGAAAAACAGGCACGCGCCTCCAGTTCAGATTTTCTTTTCCCCTCATCCTTTAAATGGAAGTGATTTACTGCTTCTGAGTGAGTCATCATGGAAATGGAGGAGGAAAGAAGCTAAACAATCATCAGTATTTCAGAGAACTTTATTCTGAGTTGTTTTGATGCTTGTTAGGTCCTTGAATGAAGATTAAAAGCTCTGGATAAGTCTCACACTGATTACAGTGACTGCAGCTATTTGAAAGATTAAATCATCACATCGTCATTCTGATGTTTGACTAGTTAATAAAAAAAAAGTCTGAGTACACGTCTGAGTAACATCCAAACCCCAAAGTTTTCCAGCATAACATGGTTATGTGGCCGGTCGGTGTGTATTTTTAGTTACTGCTTCAGCTGCCATTATATTGTCCTACTTAATTAAGTCACACTCAATCTGTGGCTAACACAACGTGTCAAAGATCTTGTTTTATTACCTCCTGAGTCAGTGTCCACAATCATTTACTTACTGTAGATTTCAGGTTGTTTATACTTGCACTGCACTTTTCCACTCTGTAATGATCCGTCTGATGATCAGTCGTTTGTGACTATTGTAAAACGTTCCTGAAACCCTTCAAAGCATCACAAACAACATGTGGCCATTAAACTATGAAACACATATTAGCTTGACTTGCTGGTCTTGTTGAATAAAAGCCACACTTCATATGCTCATAAGCTGCCAGCTCTTCAGCCACAAGCAGTCAGATCACTTAATTAAACGCTCTTTAATAAGCCTGAGAGGGTGTGTGCTGAAACAGAAAGAAGAAAGATTCATGGTGAGACCCTTTCGAGACTCGCCAGTCCCGCTGTGATGAAAGATCGAATAATTTAAGTACCACAGATGTGGCAGCCACTGCTCAAAATACTGATTACGTGTAGCGCAGTAATCATTTCACGCACACATGGCAATCTGAAACTTTTTTTTTTTTATCGTCACATCGGGGCAGTCAGATGTGAGTGCTGCTTCCATCATCACTGGCGGGATGCACAGTCGCTCACAAAACTATGTGGGCAAAGCTGTTATGACTCTGCGACCATCACTGCAGGAAACCCAGATGAGTTGTAAAATACAAACTGAAGAAAAAAAAAATAAAAATAGAAAGGGAATCATAACAACTTTGATGGAAGAGACTGGAAAATCTGATCTGGCCAATAGTCAGACGCAGAGGGGGGAAATTAGAGTACAAAAGCCAAAAACGTGTTCCAGACAAATGAAATATAAATAGAAAATACAGATTTAGTGGATAAGTGCAGACCAAATACATGCAGTTGCCAGTTTCTTTGTTAAAGACAGCTAATATATAATAGTCTAGTGCAGCTTCACCGAAAGAGTTTTAAGCTGTTGTTGAGTCGTTGATGAACTGTGTTGTGTTTAGTCAACCCTCATTGACTTAAATGTGTTAAAATAACAGATGCAGAAATCATTATAATGCCAGTTCAGCTATATTCTCCATCATGAGGGGGAGATTTAGTGCAGGCGTGGTTGAGACTAGACGGTGCTGGTGTTTGCTGTGTACTTAATAATAAACTAGTTTCTGTTACTTAAAGCCCTGTTTGTGCAATCAGATTTGTGAAAGGTTTAGGGTTGCTTGTCATTAGATTGTGAAGACATATTAATGGGCCAAATTAACAAAACTCTTACATCTGAAGAAACCGTTTACAGTGATTAATGACAGGACTAATCTTTGAGGTTTCCTGTAAATGTCAAAGATGATGGTTTGATTAATATTAAGGTTGATTTCACTTGTGATAACAATACGTGTAACAACACACACACACACACACACAACCAGTCAAAAGTTTGGACACACCGTCTCATTTTTATTTTCATGACTATTTACATTGTAGATTCTCACACAGAGACACTGCGGGTGGAACCAAAGATCTCAGATATGGACTCATCAGACCAAAGAACAGATTTCCACTTGGCTCAAACAAATCAAATCAAAAAAAAAAAAAAAAAAAAAAAAAAAAAAACAAATCTCTCTGCTTGTTGTTTTTTCCTTAGCGGTGCTTTCTTAGCAGCTATTCGGCCATAAAGACCTGATTAACAGTCTCCTCTGGGCTCTGATCTGAGGTGCTGACTGGTTGTGACAGTTGTCACATTGTCAATTTGACAGCTGTTAGAACGAGTCCCAACCTGATTTCTGCACAACTGATGGACCCAACCCCATCAAGAAAGCAAGAAATTCCACAAATGAACAATGACAAGGCACACCTGTGACGTGAAAACCATTTCAGGTGACCGCGTCACGAAGCTCATTGAGAGGTTTGACTACTTTGAGGAATCAAAATCCATGTAAATCTGTATTTAGCTACTTAACATTGATTTCTTTACTACATAAGTCCAAATATCAAAGTCTCCACATTATGCGGCCTCTTCTCCGTCCTTTTGTTTACATACGTGAAATGTATGTATGTGAAGTGTAATTTAAATCAGCTGGCGTCCTGGGCTGGGCCAACTCTCCTCTATAAATGGCTTCTGCAGTTACCTCCCGCCATATTCTTCGGAGGATTTCTCTGACGCGCGTCTCAACACGGACCACAATCATGAAGAGCATCGGCCGGAATATTCTAGTTTTATGGTTTACGTTACAAGCTTCAGGTAAATTTAAAAAGAGAAATATGAAACAAATCGCTCAGAATAGCATCGTTTTATTTCTCTTATTGTTTTCTTTATCTTAAAAAAAACAGCCCAGCTACAGAAGGACTGTCCTACACCGACGGAGTATCCTCAGACCAGACTGAACAACAAGTACACCTCCAGACAGAAATACAGCAGCGGAGAAAAAGTTTATTACGACTGTGCAGAGGACTTCACTCCATCCAAAGGCAGCCGAGCTGTGCAATGTAAAGATGGAAAGTGGACCAAACTGACTCTGAAATGCGAAAGTAAGAACTGCCTTTATTTATTATGCATTTGGGGAACAGTCGTCTGGAGAGGCGTTTAAATGTAAAGAAGTAGATTTCACCGAGAGGACATAATGTGACTAAAACCGTTTGAGAACAGAAGCACCGTATCGCCCTCTACCGGCCTAATAATAATATAATCCCCAGAATATCCAGAAATGGATTTTTATTTATGTAGCTTTGGTTCGAAATTGCAATCAGACTTTATACAGATTAAAGTGTGGTTATTATAGGCATCTGCATTTTATATTTATATTTACAGCTAAACCATTACAGCATGAAGTTGACCCAGAAATAGGTGCGGTTACCATCATGATACTGACATAAATTTGTATTGATGATGATCATCATATAACTTTCTAACTCACTTTTTAGACAGTTATATGATTTGAATTGTGTTAACTCCCAAGTTCTAACGAATAATAAACCCATTAGAAAATAAGTGATCACATATCACTTGGAGCGGCTTTGGCTCAGTAGGTAGAGCGGGTTGTCCAACCGAAGGGTTAGTGGTTCGATCCCCCGAGTGTGCCATATGCCGAAGTGTCCTTGAGCAAGACACTGAGCCCCCATTTGCTCCAAGTGCAACTGGCACTGGTGTGTGCTTGTGTGAGCGAATGGGTGAATGTGTCTCTGACTGTAAAAGCGCTTTGAGTAGGTAGAAAAGCGCTATATAAGGGCAAGACCATATAGGATTACCCACATTGTCAATGGCAGATGTAGACCAGTTCAAATAGACTTTTCTTCCTACAATACATGCTCTTCTTAGGTTTATTTAGTTTGTCTATTTTTCATGTGTAGTCCGTAATCAAACAGGCTGCTCTGAGACCCAGTCTGACTGAATACGGAACATAAACGTGGGATCATTAACCTCAACCAACTACTCAGAAGACCACCACAGCCCCTTTAAATACACACTGTCGTTTTCCTCACCTGGAAATTCAAATGTCCCCCTTGAATCTTATCCTGGTGTCCCTTTACTTCCGTTCTGACAGAGCAATCATGTGGCAATGCTGGTGAACTGCTTAACGGGCAGTTCCAGTACGAGGGGAATACGTTCGTCGGCGAGAAAGTTTACGCCATATGCAATGAGGGGTAAGTTTTCCCTGAAATGTCTCCTAAAATTTCAGTGTAAGACAGTTGACCTTATATTGGCCTGTATCTACCTGTTGACAGATACACCCTGAAAGGACTGAACTACATGACATGCAAGAAGTCCGGTTGGACCGGTGAATTTCCAACTTGTGAAGGTGGGCAGCAGTAAATTGTATTTAATACTATCCATGGCTCAGTATTATTCCATAAAATGCATCATTGCAATAACTGAAGAGTTGACGTTAGTGGGCGGTGACGTCGACAATGAGTAACTACCCTCTGAACTTGAGGAACAATGGAACGAGTCTTTTTTAAATCCCTTAATCTCCTTCTCCATTTTATCAAAAATGGAGATATTCAGTGTAAAGTCATACATGTGGCAATATTGACGGAATGCAACAGAGTCAATCATTTAGATTACGACAGGTTTGAAATGTGTCACGTTTTCCTCATGTTGCAAGATTAACGTGACTTTTACCCAATACCTGCTGAGCTGGCATTTTCAGTCAATTCTCAGATGTTAAAACTCTTTTGAGGAAGTTTATACAGCAGTAATGGATTAGATTTTTTTTTTTTTCCATTTACTCAGCAGCATAAAATGGTTCCATTGCTTCAACATAAATGACTTATAACATCTGTAGGCCCAACTTTGCTGCTCCATGAACATTTTTTACTGACTTTGCCATTTTCATTAAATCTGATTTCCTCCTCAGAGGGAGAGGCCACCTGCTCTCCTCCAGCAGTGGCCAACGCTGTGCAGCAAGCCGAAAATGTCTCGGTGTACCAGGTGGGGGAGGAGGCGACCTTCACCTGCAGTCGGGGGTTCCAGCTGGATGGAGCTCAGCGGATCAAGTGTGGCCCCGATGGCCAGTGGCAGCCCCAACCCCCTCGATGCCTTCCCTCGCCCGATGATACTCGGCAATCATCTGGCAGAACGAGTGAGTTCAGAATTCTACCGGAAAGCCAATTATCTAGTTTAGCACGATGACAAATAGGCCCAACCTCGGTTCTCGTCTGACCTGTTCCTCCCTGGGAAGCCTCTCCAGCAGGTGGATGTGGCGTCCCGCTAGTTGCCAGGGACTCCAAAGCCAGACTCGCCGACAGGTACATCACAAAGACGTCTTTTTCCTCTGGAGAGAAGGTCTACTTCACGTGCGACATCGGACACGCCCCAGCAGGCGGCAGCAGGGGTCGAATGTGTAAAAACGGAAAATGGACACCACTGACGCTCAAATGTGAACGTAAGGGCATTTCAACACCTTGTGTGAAACTTTTTATTAATGCTTCTGTGCATTTCTAAATACTCAACCAGACTGTACTTGAACAAGACCATGAGGGTGAAAATGGATTTCTTTTTAGTCACTTATTCAACAAAATCTCAACTGCTGGCTTTTTTTTTTTCTTCCTTCTTATTTTGGCTAATCTGCCTACAGCACTTTGTCCCAAAAGGCAATGCATTCAGTGGCAAAAGGAGAAAGTCTTTCTCCTGATACACTTCTTATTCCAGTGCAGATCCAGTTTGTGCTCTTAGTTTCAGATTATAGACACTAGCACTCCAACACCAAGGAACTACCTCCAGATTCTGTGAATTCTGGGCTCCTTTTCAGACTTCTCTTGGCATCAAGCGGTCATGTCTTTGATTTCATTTGCAGGCCTTGGCCTCATTTTGACCACTTGTTTGGAATCTATGCAACTTGCCGAAGGATCTTTCCTTTCAGTGGAATGATTTAGAGATTATTCTAAATGCACCAGCAGACTCGTGGGAACCCGGAACCTTTTCTCTTAAAGCCTTAGAATCTTTCTTTAGTTGTTGGCGCTATAACACCATGTGCTGGATTCCACCTGTTGCTCCCTAAAGAGGTTCCTGGGACTCTGATTCAATTTAGTTTTTCTTGATTTGAAGTTGTGATAAATGTAGGGGTGTGTTTACCTTTTTATTTTTGAAAATTACCATAAAATGTTCCATTTCTTTGGGTATATCAACTTTTACTTTAGAGGATCAATTGGCTAAAAGCCTTAGATGCCTTGATTTTTAGCCTCATCACTTAATAATTTTTAAATTGCAATTAACTAACATACAGACTTCTTACATCAAAGTGCACTCTCTGCTACCTGAGGGTAGTTTAAAATGAACATGATCTACTGGTCACCTAATTTGAGCTAGTGTGTCATATAAAATGGTGAAAGATATTAAATGGACTGGTTGCAGTACATGTAAATGATGTATGACCCATTCAATGGTAATGATTGTGTCAGTCATTTCCATTGCACTGGACATAAATATTAAAACTTTTATGTATTGTGTGTCAAAAGGGAAGCTTTGTGGCTCTCCGGGAGAGATTCTAAATGGACAATTTGTCTATACTGGATTAGAGTTCGGAGACACTGCAACAGCCATCTGTGATGAGGGGTAAGGCAGTTTAATAAAAAGTTGTACTGTACTTTTCAATCACTGCAATTGTGACTATACATTTCCTGTTATCAGGTACACTCTTGTAGGAAAGGCGACCAGAACTTGCATGAATAACGGCTGGGATGGACGTGTTCCTGTTTGCGAGGGTACAATGGATTTTTGGACACTTTTTTTTTTTTTTTTGGTGTGTGCACAGTTTATTACATGGCCATTTATTTTCTTTAATCTCTTCGGGGCCAAAACTATTGTATTTCCTGCAGCTGTGGTGTGCGAAGAGCCTCCAGAGGAGACGAATGCAGAGAGGCGAGGCCCTGAGGAGCCCCCTTACACGTACAGGAGTGTGCTTCAGTACCAGTGTCGTGTGGGAACCCTCGTTGGACAGAAGCAGATCTGGTGCACCAAGGATGGCACATGGAGCGCACCCACTCCACAGTGCAAAGGTCAGAAATCCTACTTGTAGTAACGCGATGACATTTATAAAAGTTTAATTCTGCTTATGACAAAAATACTGAATAATAGGTGGGTTATTTTTCCTTAAAGAAATTACTTGTCCGCCACCAAATGTCGCCAACGCCTTCTGGACGGGAGCCCAGAATCGGGTATTTGAACACAGGGATGTGATATCCATCGATTGTGCCTGGGGTTACACCCTGAGGGGGCCGAGCACCCTTACCTGTTATGAGGGCCTGTGGTCCCCAGGTCTTCCCCAGTGTCATCCCTCACGTAAGTAATAATCTTTTTCCTTTTTATAAGGAACTTACTTAACTAATGGCATTAAAATTCTGTCTTTTTTTTTTTTTTTTTCCAGCACGTTCCAGCTGGAGGAGATATTACTGAAACTTTATTCAGTCCAACCTGCTTAAACCAATGAGTAGAGGATGAAAATGATCTAAGCTAACTAACAATGCAATGCTAATGTTCTTTAAACCAATCTTTAATAATGCACCGTGATATTTTTCTCCTAAAATTGTTTATATCGTCGTATCATTATACAGACATTAAAATATGTTTGAAATGAAGCTGAAGTACAGTATGTTTATTTTGATAAGTGTCTTGGGCAGTGACAAGTACAAACTTGTTTCATTCACCTCTGTACATAAGTTTTTTTTCTTTTTTTTTCTTTTTTTTTACAGTTGATAATGTTATGTGTATCATCTCTATAGACTAAACAGTGAGTGAGCATTTCATGAACAAACAAGCTACAATGGGGAAAAAAATAAGAACACCAATTCCATTCATTTAAAAAGACAATACAAAAAAAATCCAGACATTTCTTTACATGAGCATTAAACATTTCAAGTGCAAATATCATTATCAACTCCGATACATCATAGCAAACTCTCGTTTTAAAAGGCAACAATTTAAAAAAAAAAAAAAAAAAAACGAACAAAAACAAATCCGGTTGCAGGAAAGAAGTCGATTCTGGTTGAAGAGGTGGGGGCTTATTTCTTTTTCTGAGTGAGGGCACATGGATTGAGTGAACGCACTTTGTTGCGCGTATGTAAATATGTGAGTCTGACTTCTAGAATCAGACTGAGAACTTCTAGTCACTTCCTCGGCCCTTTGTCATCCTAAACTTTTTATATTTTTGTACACAATACGAAGTGAACTATCCCACTTATTTTTATTTACATGAGTGGATACTCCCCCCCCCCATCATTTACATATAAATGATTCAGTTGACGGATAAATATCCACGTTAAGTCACTTGCCCACTGACCATCAAGTCATCTACACCAATCTGACTGCAGTGGTGGAATAGCACGTAGATTTTTAGGGGAAATGTGCTTATTCCCTTTCATGCTTTCAAGAGTCCTGGTGTCACTGGCTTTGTTTCTGTGTGTAATATTTCTTCAACATGATTGAAACTATTCTGATTAGAGACTCCAACTTAACGCTGATTAAAATGATCTCATGTGCCTACATGCCACAAAACATCGATAATAACTTTGTCTGCTGTGCAGAGTTGAATCTGCCATAATTGTTACTTTTGAACGACGTGGGCAGCAACGTTGAGTTCATCTTTGTCACGTTTCGTCTACAGAATAAATTCAAACTACTGGTTGTTTAGAGACGTATGTCCCTCCTGGAAACTCATCACAGTTTGATCCATGTGGGACAAACATCTGCTGAAGCAAAGTACTTATGCCAAAAAGGGAGAAACATGAT
Source organism: Mugil cephalus (assembly GCF_022458985.1). Lineage (NCBI taxonomy): Eukaryota > Metazoa > Chordata > Actinopteri > Mugiliformes > Mugilidae > Mugil > Mugil cephalus. Next base: position 10,283,106 of record NC_061770.1, on the reverse strand, counting down.
TACAGGGTTATTTTTTTTTTTCTTATTCAATAAATTATTACACCACTTCAGTCTAAACACTCCTAATCAAGCCAATCTGTTCTGATTGATGTGGGTACAAATGTAAATGTAACAAATGTGAGGTCACCAGGAGGTTGTTTGCATGGGCGCCCTGATCCCACTAATAAGAAAAAAGGCCTAATCAGAATAAGTTGTCAAACCTTGATACATTCAATAGGAAAACACTAGCGCGGTAGTAAAAGCTTGATGCTATGGTATTTGTGGTTGGAATTAATACATTCGTTCTGTCCATGTTTTCCCCACACAGGGTCAACATCAGGATTTTCATGGTTCTGGGATGGTTGGAAACATGGTGGTAGAAGTTGTTTGAAGGAATTTGGTGGGGAAAATGTCTTTCTCCGTGCATTAATGTCAAAGTCCACTTATATCTTATTGCATAACTTTATTTAGCATCCATGTTATGTCGGAGTCTCCAATCAGATTTATTTTAATTGGGTTGAAAAAATAAACGTAGCCACTGTGCATGATTAAATAGTCTGGCATCTAAAAGCTCTAAAAACCAGAGCTTGTTTTTTCGTGAGACGTCGGTGAGATTTAAAGACGCTGTAGGCAGATTTTATTGTCTGGACAGGGGGCAGGCTAACTACTTTCCACTCTTAACCGTTTTTATTGAATGTCAACACTCGACTGCCCCATATTTCAGGGAAGAGTTTTAACTAATTCTCTGCAAAAGCAAATAAGCACATTACCCAACACGTTGAAACGTTTTTTTCTCAATTTAAATCAAGCGATTTAAATTATTTTACCCTGTTTTTTCTTTTTTTGTTTTCACACCAAATACTGTTTACTATTCCTTTTAGAGTAACTACAGTTAAGTTTTCTGCCTATTTAACACAATGAGCCTCAACAAGACCGCAGCCCAAACCAAGTTTCCTTGTGCGTCACAAATGAATTGTCATTCATTGCGCTAACAAAAAAAAAAAAAAAAAAAAATGATGACACATTCTAAATGTAGTGCACAAAACGTGACCCGGTCTTTGGAAGAGCTGTCTTCATTGGGACAGAACTAAATGCGAGGGGGGGTGGGGGTTGGTTGGTTACTGGGTGTCTTTGGATTTGAGATTGGTGGAACATCTGGGGCGGAAAGTGATTTTAATTTTAGGGGGTGGTGGGTGCCCTGCGTAAATAAATTAGGATTAAATAATTTAACCCTCGTCTAATTTATTTTCATTATTTACAAGACTGAAATAAAAACACTACAAAACTGATATTCCATAGACAGGCAAATGTGAGACTATTGAGTTACCGGGTGTAAGAACTATTTCAGATTCGGAGCTTCCCTTTGTTTCAAACCTACAGATTATTAGTGTGTAGAATACATCAGAAAGACAATATGAGACTGAAGAATTAAAGTGACCTTTTAAAAGAAGCAGCAAACATAATGTCCCTCAAAGACATTTCCCACTAAACATCACATTATCTTATTTCTGTGGCCTCTCACAATAATCAGCTGAATTATCTCCCAAATGTCCACTGTGTTCTCGGAATGATAAACCACCCCTTTTTGTATTTGCCTTAAGCTGAAAAGAGCAACAGAAACGATGTGAGGGCTGGAAAACCGCTGGTACAGTCTAAACAGACGGAACAAAAACATAGATGAACTGTTTTAACAGTGAAACCGCTCTAAGAGCTCAAATAGTCAGGCTCTGAGTGACCTGGAACGCAGCCGTCACGTGAACTTTACAACTGCTCCTCCTCGAGGACAGCACACAGACAACGAAGATGGAACCAGAGTTACACAACACTTGCACAACACGTACAGTCATACTTAATGGTAGGAGATGGGGCTGGAACTCGGGCCGTTCATTTAAGCAAACACAATAACAGGCTCCATCAAGCTCAAACCGCACACACACATACACGCGTGCACACACACACACACAAAACGTCACTCCTACCATCTGAAACAGGAGTTCCTGTTGTTTCTTTGTGGCTTCTTTTTACACATCACAACAGAAACCAAACCCACTCACATACTTTACATCCCCGCCTAATTGCTCGAGCTCGGGAAGTGCAGACCTGTGCTGAACGGAAACCGACAAATGGTGTGGGGTATTTCTCAGGTCTGCGTAGTGTTTATTGGCAAAGCCTATGGAAAATAAGAAGGCAAACATACTAGTACGGTCGGTGTGTTTAAGTCCTGTGAGTGTTAGGGGACGTGGCCTGTAAGGTGGAGGGGGATGCTGGGGGAGGGGTGGCGATCCGGTGCGTCAGCGGCCGCGTGGCTTTTACTTATATGGTCGCAGGAAAGCGGACACTTTGCTGCTTATGAGTCGTATGAAGGAGCGGGGAAGCATCTCGTTGGACTCCCGAGTGGTGTACTTAAAGTAGTTGTTTGGGTGAGCCAGCACATCAAAAAGAGTCTTAATCAGTTTTTTATCCTGCGGGGAGGAACAAACCTCGGTTAACCATTCAAACACATATTTCAGCTCTTAATAACTGTCTCCGTTACGTTTGAACTTGTTACATAATACTGGAAAACAAGTTACACAACTGTAGGACAACAATTACAGTACAACTGGACCGTTTCACTCATGCAACGGTAGGCTTTGTTTGGCCTCACAATGCCTTTGATGAACAGTTATTCCTCAACTAAATCACCCCTCTCTGCTGGTCTACCAAATGCCAGTGATACAGTGACACAGTAATGGTGGGCGAGCTCACCTTGAGGATTTCTTGGTGGTTTTCTGAGGCGTAGAGTCTGCCATCTCGCACAATGTCCTCTACGAGCTGTTCATAATCCTCTGAATTCGGGAAAAAAAAACACAAAACATAATTAGCACAAGTCGTCTGGAGTCATTTGGAACGCAACATGCATATAAAATACACAAACCTGGCACAAGAACCGGAGGAGTCACAGACCTTTGTCTGATAGCTGTGCGTTACACCAGGGGCGCCAAACATGTGGCATGAATTTTTAACTGCAGTTTCTCGATAAAATTAAACGCTGTTCCCAATTTATCCATGGTTTTAGTAAGAGCAGCGGACAGAACATAAAAGCCAGAACTAAACAGCAGACAGCAATGTGCTGGAATTGTGTTTATCTCATGTCACACAATAATCTAAACAATATCCTGTGTTCTAAGTGTGTGTGTGTGAGTTAGAGGTTTGAGACGAAAGTGCTGGAATTGTACCTTTTTTTTTTTAATAATTAGGAAATCTCAGTTTGTTCATGAAATAAAAACAGAGTTCCTAAAATCTTGAACGCCTCCTTAAGTGTGACATGAAGCCATATTTTAAAATTTTTAAGGATTTTAAACTCCTGTAGTCTGCAGATAGTTTAAACTGTGCATGTTTGTGTTTCTAATTTTTTTACTTATCAATCAAGGAAATAAATAACTAAAAATAACAGTTTATGTCTGCACAATATAAAACATATCTTATGTTTTAATGAAAAAAAAAGTCAATTGGTTGATAACGATAATGATTTATAGATTATCTAATACTGAGAGCAGTATCATTCTCTGCAGTTGTGAACATTTATTCCTCTCCTCCAGCTGGTTTCAGGTGGAGTCTAAAGTTTCAGAGATAGATGTCTGAAGATCCGCTCCAATAAAACCAAATAGGTTTGTGGTTGTTGTTTTTCTTACAGTTCATAGTGTGACACAACATTAGAGGACGTACCATCATAAGTAACGTAGGGGATCTGAAAGCCCCTGGCACTGTTGGCCTCATTGGACTTGAAGTTAATCCAGAGACGTCTGGAGCGAGCTGTGAAGGCGATGGGCCGCTCGTAGGTCTGACACGTCTCATAGGTGGTGATGGACGTAGCCGACCCTTGGAGGAGCACAGGAAGAACACCGAGGGTCAGATTCACTGGTCAATTAACAACAAATTCCTAGGAAACCAGAAAGAGGGACACTCACAGTTCTTCCTCATAACCAGCACGTCTCCACACTCATCCTCTGAAGGCAGGAAAATCTCTGGCACCACGATAAGGATTTTGCGTTTGCTGGGTGGATTGATGTTCCAGATGCACTCCACGTTAGCGGGATAATTGCCAGGGTAGTTCGGTGACTCAATGTAACCCATGAACTCTCCCATCTCACCACCGCATTGCCTGTCTAGACGTACACAAGCACACCGGATTAGCCTCAAGCTCACGCCGAAGAAATGTAAACACACAAAAACAGTAATTTTCCTACTCACTCTTGCACTGTGAGACGCTCGTGGCACCGTCAAAATCAGTGGTGGTGTTTCCCGGACAGGAGATGCAGTAGTTCTGTCTAAACTCTGTCTGATAGGTTCCCACTGGGCAGCGGATACACCGGTGCACCGTGGTATTGTAGTAGTGACCCGGGGAACACTGAACTGCAGGGAAATAATGAAAGAAAAAAATGTTTAAATTAAGAAGTTTATTTAGGAGCATTATTTGAGCATTATGTAAAAAAAGGAAAAAAGAAAACAGTCTGACCTTTGACTTCACAGTCATGGAAAGAGCTGGCACCTTCCCGCTTTGTGCTCAGGCCTCCTCCACAGGGGAAGCAGAGGGTCCTTCCCAAATCCGGCTGGTAGGAGCCTTGAGGGCACGGCTGACAGGGTTTGAACCCATCGCTGGAGAAGTACCCGGTAGGACACTGACCTAGATTTGATTGGAGAAAAAAAAAAAAAAAAGGTTCAGTAGGGATGGCAACCCTTCACTAGACTACAAACATATATATTCAACATGGTGCCCAGGTTACCTGCACATGATGAGATATTTCGTGCCCCAACAGGTCCATGGCCATCGCTGCCAGGACAGAGGTCACAGGCCAGTTGCCCCTCCCTCTCCTGGAAAGTTCCAGGTGGACACTGAACGCAACGCTCCTGCTCGCCGTGGTAGTAAGACCCCGACAGACATCTGACTGAGAGAACATCCAGAACAATTCTAGTCACAGGTGAGCACTTAACGTCTATTAACATAGATGCATGACAGAACAATCTTAATCTTAATTTCACACAAATTATGCACACCGATAGATGTTACCCTCCTAGCTCTTAAATCTAATACCAGCCCCAATGATCTGAAATCACCGGTCCAGCTCTCTGGTCTTACCACATCGCCCACTGTCCCTCTCCCAGCCTGGGCCACAGTTCTCCGGAACAGGAGCCGCTTGGGGAAGTTTTTGAGCCACCTCATATTCCAAACCGGCAACCCGGATCAGGAAGCGCTCCTGATTGATGGACTTCTTCAGAGCCTTGATGTAAGTCTTAACCTGCTTCTCCATGCGCTGTCTCAGGCAGCTCAGATTGCAGCTCCCTGGTTATGAGTCAAAACATAACAATACAAAATCGAAATTGCTCAACTGTACAGCACCGGCTCTAACAGCTGTCAGGTTTAGTCGAAAGGAGGTGGCTGACCTGTGGTGTCTCCGGGTTTGACCTCAGCTTCCAGCTCCAAAGTAATGCGCGTTACCTCTTTGTTAGAGGGGTTGCGAGCACGTCGCCCTTTGGATCTCTTGGAGGAGTCACATTTGAGGTTGACAAACGTCACCAGGCAATTGCTGCAGGGCTGCCCCCCACCTGTAGGGGCAAGATATCTCATAATGAATGAGGGAAAATATACTTGCTTACCCCATTCTCATAAGAATAAGACTCCTACCTCACAGGGCAAATATGACACGGAAATCTCATTTAGAATTTGAATGAAGATTAACCTGGTCCTAGTGTGCGCCCCCTGTCCTCTGTCCTTCCGGTGACCTTAGGGTGCAGGTGACATTTGGCGTTTTTGATCTTGAAAGAAGCCGTCTGCTTCACTGGAGGGGCCAGAGTCTCTACAGACAAAGACAGCCAAGTGGGCAGGAGGACACTGAAACATCACAGAGACTAGCACTACACAGACAGCTGTCTGTCGGAGTAGTTCATGTGGAAGGGATTTGCACCTAAAAAGAAGAATCAACAAAAGGAGCGGGTAACGAACCTATGCAGCTCTGACTGCTGCTGGAGTTGAGCCTGGCAGGAGACTTCCCTCTGAGAATCGGGATACCACAGCTGACTGAGTAGCTGTTATCAGACTCTGCACAAACAAAATAACTTATTAATACACAGCAGTTGGAACTGTGAATGCACCTCGCCCGCGGTTGACGTACCTGCCAGATAGTGAGCCTTAGAAGCACAGGTGAGAGAGCAGCTCTCTTTCTTGCCCGTCTTGCTGCAAGTCAGAGTGGCCTTTGGTGCCACCAGACCAGGAGCACATTTCACCAGCTCTGAGAGAGAATAAGGACCCCGTAGTGAATCACACACTCCTGACAATGAAAGCTGAGAGAAACGTTGCGAGCCGTAGTTGAGTGTGTGTCAGCAACTTGGCCACATGGGGGCAGTGCTGCTACATACCAACGCAGTCTTTCTTGTTCCAGTGCAGCTTGTACCCTGGTGGACAGGTACACTCGTAGCTCCCCAGAGTGTTGATGCAGCCATATTTACAACCTCCTCGATTTATACTGCACTCATCAATATCTGAGAATAGGTTTGTTAAAATGCAAAGATTCGTGAATAAGCATTAAAGGGGCAATTGTGAATGCATACCTGGACTCTAATAGATGACAGTGTCTGAGAGAAGAACAGATTTTATTTAAAACCGACATCAGAAACACCAAGAGAAAAATCCAGTAAAATCACGCTGAGCTGAAGAGAAAACAGTACAGCTGCGAGAGAGGAGTTTCCGTGAGTTCAATTCTTCCTGTCAGAGTCCCATCCAAGGAAGATTAATGTGTTCGCGTGTAAACAGAAGTGATTTCTTGTTTTGAAGTCACCCACATTTCAATTTCATGGTCAGAATTTCTCTGCTCTTCAGGGAGGAAGACTTGTGGTAAGCAGTAAAATATAATCACCTTTTCAAACACACGCTGAGCTAAAACCACTAAAAGCATCCGGGATCCAGATGCAGGCTGGCTGCAATCGATGCCAGACAGAAAATTAGTTTAAGCGAGCTAGAGCTGAGGATTCGGCAGGCTGCAGACGAGCGACGGAGACACCAGAGGAGAGACGAGAGATAATGGCAGTGATAGATGATCTGGCCCGCTGATATGAAATGCTCTTCCTTGTCTGGTTCAATTATTCACCCTGAATAAAAAGAGTCTGCATGCCTCTGCACTCCCTCAAGCAGATGATGACTTCATCAAGAGCGCTCGGCCGACGTGCAGCCAAAGCTGCATGGAAATGTTGTGAGGGACGTGCAGCTTTTCCCGCGCATCACAGCGCTCGATTTAAAGGACAAAGAACTCTAATGAATGTCTGATGGAGGCGTCGCTCATCTGCCAGCGACTGTTGTTTTGAATTCTTTGTTCCTCCCATACTTGAAATGTAACCAAACAGACCCAGCGTTTCTCTTTTCCTCCGCATGCTCGTACAGACGGGCGCAGGGACGAGCCAAGCAAAGAAAAGACTCAACAACTGCTTTGTGTCATGCGGAGGGGTTTCAGGATGAGTTAGAGAGTTCGTGGAAATGTCGTCATCTTGAAATTTTAATCAGTTTTTCTGAGCTTATTCATCAACAACTCCCAGGCCAAACAATGAATGCTGATGGAAGTTTTTAAGAGGAATTTTTCCCCAAGCTCAATCTGGGCAGCTTTTCTATATTTTATTATTCCAATAAATCTTTAATTGTTAAGATATCAACTTGAGTCTTGTGTATGTTTTGGAGGATTAAACAGCCTTTTTCTAAGATCTGTGTACACACATATTTCTCGGTATAACAAGAATCCATTTCTCTTAAGCTGGTCGGATCAAATGATGTAAATAAAATAAAATAAAATACTTGCATTGTATTCGTAGTATTTAGTCGCAAGGGCTCGGGGTCTATTTTCTTACCCGATAAGCAGAAATGAGCAGATTGTTTTGCTAGCTGAGAGGGAGAATGGCTGGCTATACTCTCACCAGGGAGGAATGTTGACAGGCCTCGGCACAATGCTTGACAGCAGGTCACTGATATAATTGGGTTTGTTTAGGGTGAGTCTATTGTTAAACACTGAACACAGCTCTCTGCGTTGTTTGGCAGCTATATTTCGGCTGATAAACCACACAGGGAATAACATAACCTTGCTCGTGGCCAGGATTGAAGAAAGTACAACGGGGAGCACCATAAATCTCTGGGGTTATCTAACAGTTCCGACAGCGCCGATGAAAAGCGAGGGGGAAATCATTCATCACTGGCTCTCTCAACAATGGCGTGGAGAGTCATTTACGTCTGACCATCCTCTCTCCTCTCAGCAGCTCAGTGCGGCCCGATCACAGTCCATCATGCGAGTAAAAGCCTTACAAATCCAATTGTCGCACATTTGTTCCCTCAGCTGACAGCTAATACAGCTACCCGTGTGGGGAATGGATTCAATGAACCTATTCAACTTTTCTGAGATATAGAGAGATATGTAATTCAATAAATATATACAGCCGGTGGATGACATAAAAGTAATCCCATTAAATAAATAATGAAATCCATCAGCACTGTAATTACCTCTCAGCAAAGTGTTTAACAACATGTTGTGTTAAAGGCATCTGCACTTTTAAAATATATTTGTGTATATAGTTGGTGGTAATTGAGATAATAACAGGAAAGATTTGCATAATATGCAAGAAAGCCACTCAGACAATAATGAGGTATACTTTCACCTTTTTTTTTTTTTGTATAACTGAGGGTGTAACTCAGAGCACTGTTGTTTTCACATGTACAAGCTCTCTAAACTCAGTCCATTCAGTTGCAACACTCCTGATCAGTAGACCTGTCAAACTACGCACGGAAACTACAGAGCAAATCACCAGCTCTGTATTTCGACCGCATATGCCTCTCTATGTCTCAACTACTGTGAGGCCCTGAGGCGCTGGAGACAGCAGCAGATTCTAACTGGCGATACACACTCCATCAAAGCCCCACCGCAACACCATGATGTGCTCCGACGGGCCTCTTAGCAGATCTGAAGCACCCCACGGACACCTCCACCCCCCCTCGGCACCAAATGCCGTTTCTCTGCTTCGGAGTACAGTAGTTAGTTGGTAATTTTTTTGATGGACAAGGTCGTACTCAGTCTTGACAAACTAATTTTCACGACATTAGTTCACATTTTAGTCCATTATGTACAGCACACCCTGCCAAAAGTTTACATTACTGCCCACTGTGGTGCTGGTCCTTAGATGGATTTCCTGCCTTCCAGGCTGCCACCTGTTTTAGCTCATTTGAAAATCAACTTGCGGAGACTCAAAACTCACTTGTGATGGGTAATCCATCAGAGCGAGCATCTAGATCAATTTTGTTTTACAATGCAGCTGCACGCAGGGACTTTTGTGTTATTTCTAAAGGAAGCTGTGACATGCGGATTTGGGAGTCAGGTGGAGAGAAAAGATGAACCACAGCGACTGTGAAAAATATAGTGTTTGTGTCTTGAACAGAGGACACTCTGATAAGCTGTGAAGATGCTTCTTGTTGACTGGTGAAGCTGATTTTTCACACGTTATGTAACCACACCAAGAGTATACCCCTACGCCAACAGCTGTGTGAGGCTGGTCTTAAACAAATGTGAACACTTTCAGTGTTTGGACCCCTTAGTACAGGCACATCTACTGGGACTTGAAGGTTTTTGGTCATAAACCAAAGTGTTGGACAAATTTACACTTTGGTACAGTTGTAGGAAGTCAAGAGCCACCTAAAATGATTACAGTTCATCCTGAAGGGAACATAAATGTCCTAACCTAATTCCATGGTAAACTACATAACGTTATTTAGGACATTTCAGTCAGAGTTACAAATGCAAACACTATGGCGGCAATATATGGGAAATGAAAGGATCACCAAAGTCATGGGATGCATCCTCAAGGGACTTTTTTTTGGACAATAAGACGCTACAAAATAACTAAAATCCAAACTAAAAGATGTTTGTGGGCAGTTTACTGTAGAAATACAAGTCTCCAGTACAAATTTAAATTATTTTAACTGTCAATGAGCTTTCTAGTGCTCTGCTTTCCTGCTAAATAGAAGATGAATTAATGGAGGGTTAGCAAAGAGGAGTGGGATGAAGAGAAAGAGTGATGGGCCGGTGATTTACAGCCCAGCACAAGTAGTGGGGGGTAAAAGATGTGCGCGCTCACCTCCGCAGTGCGCCAGGCCGTAGAGGACATAGCCTTTGTGACAAAGACACTGGAAACTGCCGGCAGAGTTGACACAGAAGTGGTCGCAAGCACGGTCGAAGGAGCATTCATCAATATCTGTATAGACAGAAAGACACACACAGTCAAGAACTTCTCAGACACTTCAACACATTACAACAAAGACCCCTCAGCCTTCAATCAGGGCTCTCCCACCGTCCTATCATGGCACGTACTCCTGTTTTCGTCTTCTGCATTGTATTCTTTGTTTGTCAAGAATTGCAGTGGGTCAAATCGCATGTTACAAAAAAAAAGAAAGGGCCTCTTCAAAGGAAGATGTCTTCTCTTTGGTGCTTGGTACAGCGATTGACCTACTGCAGTCACGTAGTTTTCCATTTCGATGGCCTGAAATGAAATTTTCCAAGTATTTTTGAAATAACGAGCGGCCACAGCGGGATTCAAAAGAAAGTCTTCTTTTCAGCTGATAATAGGAGCTGGGGGGCTTTCTTCTCCTCTCCCCGTAGAAGCTGCCAATCATTTTCATTTTTCTCAGCCATACCATGGGTGACACATTTGTTAGAAGCACCATAATTATCACTGTAAAACAACTGATCACACTAACGGTAAAAAGATAATAATAAATCATGTGTGTCAGAGTGTGAATGCAGATATGAAGCAGTCAGTTTTCAGTGGCTGTGGTCTTTCTCACTGTCCTCATCACACCTGTAAATCTACATTTCTTAACTGTCAGCAGACCTCTCTCTTTTTTTTTTTTTTTTTTTGGCTTGCTCCTCTCATGCATCCCCATGGGTTGCTTAAATGTCATGGGCACGCAGACCATGACGACGGAAACATGAAGCTAGAGGAGACTGATGACATTTGTTTTTGTTATGATCAAAGTTTCCTTTAATGTCAGTAATAATCTGTGTCAAGCCCAGGCAGCTCATGCTGAGAGAAAATGGGGATGTGCTTCAACTTCGCTGGATGTCTAATTGGCTAATTTAAGAAAGGTTCCCCTGGATTTTCCCAGGAATATTGCGCTTTCATCCGCTCCATCTGAACCTCCTCTGGGTTATGAGGTAGTGCCAGCTGCCATCAAACAGATGACGCAGGTTTTTCACAGCAATTACAGGAGTTCGGTTAAATAATGGGCTGCAGAGCAGAAACCAAGAAGACGGACTGATAGACGTCTGCACACAGGTTTTCACAAAAGATGCACATGTTCACACTGGGCATAATCCTCCATAGACCGTACAGGTGAACTGAATAGCTGAGGTTAATACTTGGCAGGAATGAAAGCTTATTAATTTACAAAGCTGTGCTCAAAGCTTTGAAGGAGGTCCATACGCTCATGTTCAAAAGTTGGAAAAACATCAAAACATCTCGATGCTCCATCTTATCTAGACAAATACATCAACTTATGCAAAAATGAATACCACTTACAAAGGAACTGCCAAAGTGACCACAAATAACGTTTCTGAAATGTAACAGAACAAGCTCATGCAGTACTTGCGGTTCATCTCCGGTGGAGGCCTCTGAAGATGCCTAGGAGCGGCGGTGGATGAGAGCTACGTGGGTCGGCACATGCTTTGTGAGGCATTACAAAAGTGACAGTTTGGCAGATTAAGGATAAACTTTACTCAAGCACACTTTTAGACCCTCTGAGAATTAGGCGTGGTACTTGAGTTTATCCTCCAAAAATGTTGCAATAAGTGCCGCCAAAGGCAATTTTGCAACTGATCATTATATTGTTTCGCGTTGTGCCACGCTCCAGATTAGGTTGTGTGCAGAGCGCGAAGACGTCTAGGACTCCTCCAACCCTTATTTACAAGGTGGCTATGGTGAGGTATGCAGTGGGTGGGCGAGATGACACCATCATGAGGTGATGTACACTATGTACGTGCAAAGAGAAAACAGTCACGTCGCCGCCTTGCACTCCTTAACCTGACCGACGGGCTAAGATGGAAATCACAAATCAGCCTTAAACTCCAGCGGCACTCAAAATAAAATGGCAAGGCCTCAAAGCGCAGGCGCTTGCACTGGCGAAAAACAGTCAGTCAGGTCTATTGAACATCTCCGCGGGGGCTTCGTTGGGATTAAGAAGATGAGAAGGAAAGTGTGGAGGTTGTCGTGGGCGGAGGAATGCTGACAGGGTTCAGCAGACAAGTCCCATCCTGACTTCTGGGTCATGGTCCACTGACAGCAGAGAAACACCATGACTATTTAAACCAAGATAAACCCAGAGTTCAGTTTACACATCTCAACACCTCGCAAGCGCCTATTTAAGTGTAACAGATACCCGAGAGCGCCTCAACACCCGACCAAGAACCAGAAACTATTTACAAAACCATGAGTAGCGTGGCTGTAAATTCACTGCAGGTGCACCCTAAGCTTCGTAATCTTTCAGCTCGGGGTTTCTACTCACAAATAAAAGGCACGATGGGATTATTGTATGGCCTAGAGACGCAATCATGTCTAGGAAGTTGAAAGGTACACTGAAAGGATTTTTGCACAAGGAAATCATCGTGCGAGGACAGGCCAACAATCTCTACTAGAAACTACAGAAAATAAATGCATTTAATTATAAAACATGGTCACTATCAGCAGTCGAGTATCAGAAATTCATATTAAATTCATATTAAAAGTGGGTTTCATGAACATTTTTTTGCTACTCAGACACATAACCTTTATCCTGCCTTGATGTAAATTCATTATGTATTATGGGAAATGTAGGATCTAGAACTTGCCCCACATTAAGAACTAAAAATAAGGATATTTAGGCCCCTGCTGCTTCGATTCTAATCATGTTCCTTTCAGTATGTCTCTTGTAGATCCTCCTACTCTCAGGAAATGCAATTAAAAATCATGTATAACAATAACAGATGTGTGTACTAGTGCCAAAGATAAAATCCCAGGCAGCTATCAGAAGAGAAATAATTACATTTCACCTTTACCGAGAGGCATTTATTTTGCATTGCTCTTCCAAGGGTAAGAAAAACAAAATCGGGAATGAGAACAGAGGATAAGAGGCAGACAGGTGACTCAGTGGTGCAGAGTGCGTGTGAACCTGGCAACACCTCACTCAACATCAGGTGAGCTTTATCGCAACCCTTCCCTCCAGACAAAACACGCAGCACCATACAAGGACAACCCCGCTCCAAAGTTGACCGGGTGCAACAGCACATGGCCGAGTTGGTTAAGGCACGGTGCCACGGAAAACAAGCGCCGATATACATTCCTACATGCAACGGGCAACAGTTGCATTGTTTGTCTCAGAGAAAGCAAACGACAGGCACCGCACCAAAAATAGATCTGAAGAGACAAGGAAGTGGCGGCGGAGCGCAGTGACACGGGGTATGTTTTCATTCAGCGCATAGGCTGCTTTACACACAGCGCAGAGAGCGGTGTGCTTCAGCGGAGCAATTCTAAACCCATTGCATGACACTGATGTCTAGCAGGCTGGATATTGATTGACCACATCAATAAAGAAAAGAGAATAAAGAATTGCGAGTCATCTGTTTTTCCACTCGGAGAGGCTGAGCTCGGCTCCACAGTTCTCGCCCGCCTGTCTTCTTTCAGCAGATGTTTCTGTAGTGGCTTGATTTCCTCCAAGAAACAGAAGTTTTAGAGTCGGGGCTTTAATTTCCCACACCTGTGTTCGGGCATGGCAAACTCCTTTTGTTGTTGTGCAGCTAAACCTCCTCCATACCTCTATACCTCCTGCTGAGGGATGGCTACCACCAAGTGTACACAAACAGAGGCCTGCTTTGCCTTATCTGCAGGCAAGAAACCACTGGGAGCTTATTTTCTTCGTGCCGCTAGGAGGGCACAGCTGGTGTATAACTCCTACTGTTTCACGTTAAAAACGTCGACCTAATAAAGTGCTTTGGAGCATTAGTTTTACGTAAGTGGCAAAGGCTAATGAAAGGTGTTACCTACCTTGACAGGTTCTCTCGTTGGTTAGCAGCTTGTAGCCTTTCTTGCAGCTGCACTCAAAGCTACCCACTGTGTTTCGACACACGTGGTCACACCCCCCGTTGTTGAGGCGACACTCGTCAATGTCTATGGACAGAAAAATCCTAGTGAGGAGTGGGAACAATCAAAAGGTAAAAGTGAAGGACAGAATTCCATTTACAAGTCAAGGAGATGTGCAGCGGCATTCATTTTTTCCTGCTTTTCCTGATCATGTCAAAGACGTTACTAAAGCTAAAAGGAAACCGCAGAGTCAGGTCATTTGATGGAGGTTCATCACCGCGAGGAGCTGAAATAAAAATACTGATTACGGCCACTGGTTTAACAACTAAAGTTAAAGCTGTTCAACCTGAACTGAGAGGTGGAGATATATGTGCACAAGGATCGTTAGGCTAACGGTGCAAAGTGGCTTAGCTGTGCTTCCAAAAACTGGAAATGAGCTGCAAGGAGTTCCTTATTGGCCCTCAGATGGACTAAACCCAGTTTGCGTGTGGCTTTAATGGGCTGCAGCTCTCGCACGACAAAGCCTCGCAGCAGTAAAGTTTCTGAATCATCATTGTCCACCTCCTTCCGATTACCCCGCTTTTATTTCGTGGGGCCGATACTCAATCGATATGTCATGTGTTGATCTTTGCTTTTGATGGTGCTCTGCCTTCAAAAGCCTCGCTGATTAATTCTGACTCATCATAATCATCATCACCAATGAGGCGTCTTTCTCTTGAGGGAGTCTTCATCATCTGGTTAAAATAACCACATGAGAAATGGAATTAAATAATCTGTTCCTTGCTTCATCTTCGTCTCCGCTCCTCAGAAGTGTGTGGCCTGAAGCGAGCTCCTGTCTTCTTGTGCCAGTGCTGCCTGGGTTTGTTTTCCTCTCGTTTCCTCTCAGACCAGACTAATAGAAGCCAATGTACTTTTATCAGAGTTGTTTGTGCAACATTACGAGCCATAGAAAGCAGACGGATTTCTATCCCTCCTTTTCTGGACACGCAGATTGTCCTCATTCTCCCCCAATTCTTCTACTCCCTGTCTGTAGTGGCTTTGCCCCCCCAAAGCCTGTTAATACGACTCGGAGCAAGTTTTGGGAACGATTTAGAAGACAATAAATAGAAAACATTCTCTTGCTCGTGTTGAGGATGCTCTGCTCACACTCTCAGATATGAGGATGATGATAATGCAGAGGAAACACTGTCAGGGACAGAGGAGATTAATCCGGCGACAGCTGGACAGGTGCAGCTTGAACGCTGCCTGGAACCGTGGGCGGCAGGTGGGTTACCTTTGCAGGTCTTGCGGTCCGGCTGCAGAGTGAAGCCAACGGGACAGCTGCAGCGGACTCCTGTCACTGAATCATGACATGTGCTATCGCAGCCGCCATTGTTCACTGCGCAGGTCTCTGCAGGGAAACAAGCACTCATTCAGAAGACAAACTCCACAGCGCAATACACAGTGGAAGCCGACCTACTTATTTTTGAAAAAAAAAAAAAGTACACATGCATACTGGCAACACTGGAAACATTAGAAGATACACTATTACATATGTTCCCCAATATACACCACTCTCATTTGTGAGGATTAGAAGAACAGCAGGTGATCCGTGGTAGAGAGGAAGAAGGAGGAAACAAAGGCAGAACTGTCATAAATGCGTGAGCTGAGTGATATTAACAGCAGGGGGCCGAACAGTTGTTTATGACTAATAAAAGGAGACAGTTATTAG
The DNA here is from genome assembly GCF_022458985.1 of Mugil cephalus. Lineage (NCBI taxonomy): Eukaryota > Metazoa > Chordata > Actinopteri > Mugiliformes > Mugilidae > Mugil > Mugil cephalus. The sequence continues at coordinate 10,267,307 of NC_061770.1, read as the reverse complement.
GAAATATTATAGTTAACAGCCAAACATAGATTGCTCATTTGTGCATGGGTAATAACAAGGTAAGTGGAAGCATGCTTCTCATTGGTCAAGGTGAATTTTGACCTCCAAACATCCTTTGCAGGACATCCGTCTCCCCTCCATCATGATGTTACCGTTTTCACCTCCAGACACACGCAGGCAAAAACCGCCACTTTTTCCCGGTTTTGACAAAACCTCCCAGGCATTTTGGGGATAAAAAAGCAATTTCAGCTACCTGGCCCAGCGTTGGCTGACTGATCTGAAAAAGGGAGGTAGTCCGTCAAGACAGGATGGCTGAGGTCTCTTCTCTAGACAGTGACAAATTTCACAGAGGCTTTCATTTTAAGCACCGGTACAGAAGGAATTTGCTCTCACACCAGAGAACAGTGTGTGCCTCACTAGTATCTGGCAGCTTTGAAGAAAGTCCCGAACACTTCAGAAGAAAAAAAAACAAAACAAACACAAACAAAGAAAGTCTTTTGTGACCTGGAACAATCACTTTGATTTGCTGTAAAACAACCGGTCATCTACACAGCTCATCACTTCTCTCTAATGGGCTGTAGGAGGCTGGCTGGCTGGCTGGCAGCGCCTCTAAAAAGGAGTCAGAGCAGCTGGGCCAGTCCACGACTTCACACTGGAAAGGAGATGGCAGCTCACACGTGGCACTGAAGGGGGAATGCAGCTGCACTGTTTTTTTTTTTTTGTGTTTGTTTTTTTTATATATAGATGAGGAACCCTTTGGGAAACACCTAATCCTCTTCACTTAAAACTGCCAGAAGGGGCCATAAGAAGAACAGGCTCTTCCCCTCAAATGCAAAACGTAACAGTAGAATTATGTATCAAAGCAAAGCGATGAAGTACTGTGTTTTATAGCCGTTGTATGACAGCAGCCAGTAGATGATGCTGGACACGGCTAAACGCGGTGTATCGATATACCGGGACAAATTTTAAATGAAGAGGGGGCTAAAAAGCTCCCCACCATGAAAAATTACTTCAACTTGGAAATAACTCATAAACATTCCTGTGAATGTTGCTTGACATTTAGCTCTACTCTTGACACTCTTTGATATCCAACTGTATACATTTTTACATCCTTCCTGGCACGTTCCAACATCTGCCTGCCGGTTTACTGTATGTTGTCATGATTTAGACCATCTCCCTAGGTTTTTGTACTGCTTTCCCAGCAGATTAATCACTGAATTTGAAAGTCATCATTTATAGTAATTGTAAATATATGTTCTTAAACTTATACTCTACGTGAATATTTGTGCTTGGAGTGTGACTGTGCAACTTTTGGGTGAAGAACCCCCGTCCCTTCTAAAGGCACGGACACTACAAACATCAAAGAACATCTCCTCCTGCATTTGAACACAACGCAAAGACCTCAGCCCGTTGTGTTACAGTGTGTCCACAAACTGGACATTCCGTGGCAGCGTAAAAAGAAATAACCACTCCAAGTAACCGTTAGCTGAGAGACTAGGAAGCTGTGAACGCTGTGTGAGCCCTGAACTGCATCATTTCATTACTTGTTACTTCTTTTGTTTTTTCTTGTACACGGTTTCTGTAAACTGAGCAGCCAATCAGAGTGATCCCTAACCAGCTTGTTCTGCCACAGACTGGTGGTTAATCAGCGAAAAGTCAGTTTAACTATCAGCAACGGCGCAGGACACGAACGGAAAAACTAGGACCACAGATGCTCTCCACTGGTTTGACACCGGAAAAACAGTTGACCATTAGTTTGGCAGAACAAGGCCCCAAAGCACCATTATTTAATCAAGTAAACTCAGAGAATGACTACTGGATAAAACTGACATTCACATTCATTTAAGACAGAACAACCGTATACTGTACTACTACTGCAAAGGTGACATGTTTTTTTTTTTTTTGTGGCCCGCCTCCATTATTCTGTCTACTACCTGCAGTCGGCAGAACATGGTGATTCTGCGTCTGATCCTTGTAGGAGAACAGTAGCTGGAGTGTGATACCCCAGCCCCAACCCAGACTTGTGAGTGTAGCACTGTAGGTTCACATAATTGCAAAGTGTGAGCGGAGACAGTTGGCAGACGAGACGATAAGACGGTGTCGGGACTTGCCTCCAAAGTGCTTAGTCAGGCAGCCATCTCACCAAACTGTAATGATCATGTGTTAAGAGAGCAAAGAAACATTTTTGACATTATGGTTTTGTGAAGACAGGGGAGGGACGCGCGCTCTGGTATGTGCGTCAGTTTGTGTGTCTTGGATGCACACCAGCCACATCTACAGCGCACTGGCTCAGGACGTGCAATTACAGTAACAGCGGGGCCGACTCCTGTAAATATTCTCCGAAGTGATTCAGAGGACATTCGGTCTAATGCTGAGCCTCGTAGTATGTGTTCCATGCAGGGAGGTTCAGACAGTGTACATAATCTTTTAACAGAAGCCACATGATTTCTAGCTGCGGCACTTCTTGATTTACATCAGGACTGTTGACAAGCGGCTTGTCATCAGCCATTTATGACGACCGCAAGCTAAATGCATGAAAGGGTAAGCGGACAGGATTCCCAAAAAGCCACCAGACAGAGCCTCGTTGGGTGTGTCGAACACTGGGAATAGATGAACTTGGTGGAAAACGTTTTAATATTTAAGGAAATGCCGGATATTCTTGACCAAAGAGCGAACATGCAGTTAGAATAAGTTGCTCAGAAGGAGTCGTCAGAGGAAAATCCAACTGAAGCACAGAGGTGAATGCTCTCTCATTAACATAAACCACACAATAAGGAAAGAAAGGTGTGAATACGACACTGGTTTTGGTGACAATAACAGGAGATTTGGAGACAAACCTGTTTGCAGCAAGCAAAATATATCTTTCTCCTTATGTTTCTATTTCTGACGTAAAAAAAACTGAAACTAGGCCATGAAATCTTGAAATAGGTCACACTGTTTTGCTGTAGCGTGTGTGTAACACAGTGTTCCCGTACGTACAGTAGCGCCAACTAGTAACTTAAAATACTACTGTTTCACTTCTTACCTTGAGCAGGCTACTCCTCTGAGAACAAGCCTCCTCCCTCAGTCTCTAACGCGGTGTAATTAAATCGTAAATCTCTTTGATGTATCAGGGGTTTGATACGTCTTCGCAGATTTATGAGTTTATTTTTCCTGGCATCGTTGCCATCTCTATTAAAACACGGCTCATCTTGAAAATTAGGCCGAACTCCATTAGTAATATTATCAAGTAAGGTTTCCTCCGTTTTCCTCCCCAACACATGTGCGCGCCATTGTTCGTTTTACTGGAAATGTAGTGAAACTAATTGCTTTTGGACACAAAATAGAAGAAGAAACTCCCCCAACTGATTATTTTCAGCCTTGCCTGACACAAAATTACAATGCATGTTGGGAGGGATCCTGTGTTTTATCTTTCGTGTGCTGAATCATGGACACGTTATTGGCTCCTTCAACGGAGCTAATAGGCCGTGACGATGGAGTTCGGGAACACCGCGGCTAGAGTGCTTGAAACAGAGCAGGCTTAATTTCGCTCATTTCAGTCATGTCAAAACACAAACAAAGCCAAAAGTCTTTGGTCTGTCTCTTAAAAAGCCATCACGGTTAAACTGATGATGTTTTGGAGTGGAGATAAAGACTACTTGACCTCGTTCTAATAATATCCTCATTCAAAAAAATCACTCAAGCTGCAGAATATTCTTTTTATAGTATATCCGTGTAAAAATATTCCATTACATACACGGGCCCTGCGCTGAAAGGCCTATTTAAGAAAAGTATAAATACTCAAATGTCAAATGACTGATATTGGAAGTGTTTTATTACCATCCATCTTAATATCAGATGTTTAATTAATGCAGATACACACATGAGCAGCGTGTTTCTGGCTTAGCTGGTCAAAGTGAAGGGAGTTCTGACTCGATTTATGTTCATTACTTTGATTTGTTTTTGTACAAACACAGATAATTTAACATCTCTGAGCCTTGAACGCTTATCTAAATGAAACCATCTGAGACGTTTAGAAGGGAAATGCCTCTATGTTGTAACTGCTCGTAACTCACAGACATCTGAGGTTTTTGTGAGTTGTCTTAGCTGTCAGATAAATCTAGCAGAGGAGAGGCGGTGATGGGGGTGGTGGTGGGGATGGGAGGGGAGGCGGGGGAGGGGGGGGGGTGACAACGTTGCTTCTTAAAGTTGAAGTGTAAAATGCATTAGTAAAGATACTGGAGCACAATCTGTCCTCGAGTAGATGTACTTGGTGACAAGATTAACTTCGCCATTTGTCAGCATTAGATACAGTACACGATCATCCCTTTGAATAACGCTGCTGGTCGGAGGCTCCCCGTTCCCAGCTGTGTTTTGAAAAGGTGCGATTTGACACTAGCAGTGGTTGTTATTGAGAGGGCATTCACAGAAGGAAGAGGAAGGTGGTGGAGGAGTCAGAGGTCAAGGGTCAGAAGGATGATGCCCCTGTGGGGAGGGGAAGGGCCTGATCAGTGTCTGCTAGGTCAGCTTCCTCTACTCCCCACACCCACAGACCCCCAGAGAGAGGAGTCAGAGCAATGCATATTTACCATTAGGGAACAGCTGTGGGGCAGCCTGGGACTGGACACTTCTCTCCCTCTCCCCTGCATGCACACACACACACACGCACGCGCACATTGTAAAAACACCACTTTACTTCTCCGGTACACTTGAACCACACAGCATTCATGTGTTATGTAAGAAAATAACTAATTCGATGTGTTACAGTGTGCGTCCACCTTATTCCCAGCGACGTGGTGCTTTCTGCAAGACCACTTGTAGCTTCCCTTCTTTGAGATGTTTGGATAAATAAATAATGCATGAGCGCAGATTCACACTTTAATGTGTGTATACCAGACTTTTGCAGCAGAAGAATGGGAGGACATCATGAAGAAGTGGCCTTAAAACATTTAAAGCGTGCAGCGACCCCCGGGGACGAAAACTAAAGTTAATGATAAAGTGCCAAATGCTGCAGTTCCTCAAGTGGCCACTTGAGGCGTGAACTCAAAGTGAGTCAATCCCGAAAGACGTTTGTGTTAAAATGCTTTACAGCAGAAATTAATGTGTTTACAGCCTGGTAAATAAAGAAATACATTTAGAAAAGTCATATTTATGATTTATTATTAATTATTACTATTAATAATTAAGTCCAGGGCTGCTTTCACGTGGAAAGTTGGGTGGAGGTTGCGATGGCCTGAGCCAATGCAGGAAATCTATGTGTGACGTCACGGGGTCCTTGTCCATCATCATGTACGGTCCACATTTAACTACCGTTGTGATGCTAAACAGTACATTAAGGGTTTATCTGTGCCCATGGTAATACATTATTTTAAATAACAGCATTAAATATTATATTGTATTTATTTAAATCCAGATGTAGCAGTCTTGTTCTGGTAGATGATGGAAACCGCGACCTTTTCCATTTATATTGGACACACTGTTGACTGAGCAAGTTTAGCTTAATTGTTGGTGTAGCCACATCCAGCTCAGCTTGTACTGATCTTTGTAATATTTTGGAAAAAGCAAAGTAAGATGTGTTCTGGTCAGGCCACTTGTTCAGGTTGTCCACTCATTACTCAGCTTCATCCCATTTATAGTGTGACAAGCTGTATTTGTACATCATTTATATCCGAGAAAGCTAAAACAGAAAACTGCGGCAGTGCCCTGGCAGTCGGAGGGGAGTAAGGTGGACAGCATGGATAATAAGGGACTACTTCTCCTGCATTAAAAAAAAAAATTAATGTTCATCTATGCCCGCAGGAGGGGATAATGACATGAGAGAATGACATTATGTAGTTGCAAAAGAAAAGAAAGCCTCTTACCCGTAACAACTGAACAGACAGCAGTAATTACTTTCCAAATCCTGACAGAAAACTGGTAATGACAGTTCTTTGTCTAAATTGAAAACGGTGACATCTCAAGACAAAAGTGTTACCTTGCAGCATGCAGTCATGCAAATATCCTGCACGCAGCGCAGGCAAAAGGGCAGTTTTGTTGTTTGCGTGTGACATGAGGCTTTCGCTAGTTAGTGAGAGCACTGTGAGCCTCGACAGACAGAGCAAGTGGTGGTTAGTGCTGCAAGCATAAAGTCAGGGACATTCATGTCTGCGCTTTTATGGTCTCTTTTATGGTCAGACCATTGCAGAATTAATGTTGTTAGGTTGTTATGTCAAGTCTCTAAACACTGGCAGTCCCCCAGCTGTGTAACTGATGTGCTGTCACTAAAAAGCATCTCAGAAGGCATTAAGTGCCTTTTTTGTGTTCACCTTCTGTACAGTTGATGTCAATTTGAGTCTAATTGACTGACTTTTAATTCACTAAACTGTGCAAGTGAAGCTTGACCAAAGAATCTCATTTCTACAGACCTCTGAGCAGATATTCGGCTTTACATATCGCGTGCGCTCAGAGATGATATATGAGACGACATATTAAAGGTGGAGCTTTTGCCTCGGTAAAACAGAAAATGGCCATTTGCGTGTCTATTAGGATCCCCCATTGCTATCGGCTACATAATCCTTCAAAGGGATAATTTCAAAATAAAGGTGGTAACTGAAGCATGTATTCTTCGCACTGGTCATTCTGGCATTCACGCCCGGCTCTTTTGAATGTGCCAGATGAAGAAACAGATGCTCAGGTCAAACAGCAACACCACAGAGCATGCACAGTTTACTACCAACATGTCCCAATCCCAACATGCAGCATCCAGACACAGCGATTCTCAGCAGATAGAGGACAGGGCACTGTGAGATACATGTGAGCACACCGGCATGAATGCAGAGACCACCCGAAACGAGAGCAATGTGTTTACGTTATGGGCATATGCCTGGACTACGTGTGTTTACATGCATGTGATGCATGCATGCAGGATATGTATGTTTGTGTGGTTGTTTGTATAGCTTTCAGTTTGTATTATAAAATGCAAGTCTGTGTGTATGTGCGTCTTGCACAGTGTGGCCAACTCTTCAGATGAACGAACTCCTGAGCATGTCTGCATCTGCCTGCTATTTGTGAATGTTTATGATTTGCTGTGCTAACAGCATGAACGCTTCCACATGAAGGCTGCTCCTTTCTGATATCTGACCGTACTTGATACACACTCCATAAATAAACTTGATTTTTTATTTTATTTTATTATTTTTTTAAGAATTGTTTCATTCAAGAAAGCCTGACTTCCAAGGGTGTGTGTGTTTATGCGTGTATGTCGACAGTCGACGTGCGCCACCAATGCAAGCCGCCCGGACGCAAAAATGTCTACCTACAGTATGCACAGTATCAACAGAGGTGAGAGAGAGGAAGGGTAAAGAACAAACACTTCCAAACAGAGAAGCACATGGCGCCTTATTCTAAAATATATGCCCAAGCCTGGGTGAGGAGAATCACCGCACAGTGAATGAAAATGAAACACTGAAGAGTGAAGCTGCAGCATGCTCAACGAGCCATGCAGCCCAACGACAAAGCCAGCGAAGAAGCGAAAGCTGCTTTGTAATCATGTGCCGTGTACCTTTTGGATGGAGTATGCTCAGACTAAATGAATCATAACAGTTTCCAAATCAATACTGAGGCCGCAACAGGAGAGTGTTTTCGCTTTGTGCCATTTCTATGGATACCCTGAACACGCTATAGATCATTTACCGTTTCCAAATGCGTTGGCTTGGAGGTGATCGTCACTATGTGTCATGCAGACGTGTGTGAATGTACCAGGAGGCACTTTGTTTTCACAAGCATATTTCTTTAGTGTCTGCATATTTTCTTTGAGGACTAAAATTGCTGTGATAAAATCTGGAACGGCAAAATCTGTGCACATCAAAGTGAATTGTCCCTCGCAAAAGTTCCAGCATATATTGTTTTTTAAATGATTTCGTAAATGGTGGAAACCTCAGAGTTCAGCCTGGATCACAGCAGTGGTGCCTCGCTGAAGCTACTACATCTTCCTTGTCAGTCATTCTCTCGTCAGTGGTTCATTTGGCAGAGTGTTTGTTTTATTGTGGTTATATTAACTAGTCTGTGAGATGGAGCGCCCCCGCCTCAGCCACAGGGAAGCCCTCCCTCCGCCACTGTAACCCCAGACTCTGCGGGGGGAAATCAGAGATCTTAACTGGCTGACTGCTTCCTAATCTGGCACAAGAACATTCACTCTGCCTTGAATAGGACCGGAGAAGACATATAATTTGGTTGCGGTCAACTTTGTGGCATCGCCCTGACCTAGGAGGGTACGGCAATAATAGCAGGTTAGCTGACAAAGACCTTGACATAGGTCTGGCTCTCATCTCGGCTGCGGCATCCAGAAACACTGAGCTAATCAGCCACTACCCAAACCGAGCTCTCAAACTTAACAGCCGCCGAAACCGAGCAACCACCTCACCAGTCGGCTCTAAAAGCGCAGCTTCTAATTCTATTACTGTTTGTCTTCGTGAAAATACGTCCCATCCAACACACTTAGGCTCCCATTACAGATTACTACAGCTTTTAAAGTGCAGGGTAAATTGGTTTAAATGGGGTTGTATAGCAAACAGAAACTATTAATGACACTTTGTTCGAATAGGCAAATAAATTGAAATCCTGTCCTCCGTCCCACATTTACACCCGACCAATTTTATTTGTAATGTTCCACGGCTGTTGATGAAACATCTGCGCATTTCTGCACGGCTAAACTCTTCACTCCGGACCTCCACTTTAACTCTTCTGCGCCTGAACGTACCCATCTGATTTAAAACTGCCCTTCAGAACGGTTCAATATGCTTGAGTAGCTGAATGACTTTTACTCAACTTAAGTCGGCTCAGGCAAACACTGATAAATGCCAGTGGAGGGTTAGGTCAGGTGTGTGAGTGAATCCCCAGTGGGATGCAGCGGAGGAAATGACCCAAGAGCTAATAGAAGGTGTGTGTCTGACAAGGCTGAGTTAAACAAAGGAAAAAGCAAAGTGTCCAGTAAAAAAAAAAAAAAAAGGAGGAGAAAGAGAAACCAAAGCAGATGCAGGTACTGAAGAGGTTACTGGAGAAGCAGCAGCAGCAAAGAGGAAAGAAGCACAGTGGCTGGTAGCCTTTTGTCCTCGTATGTCACACAACAAGAGAAAAAAAGGCTCAGGGATACAGTTACTCTAACAAGGCCTGTTTCTCAACTCGCATTTTATCACATAAACCTAATTTCAAACAATAATTAAATTTGCTGTCGGAAATTCAGTGCCGAGTTAATCGTTTGCAGTTTTCGTTTCCTCATTCAAAAGCCATTATTCCTCGCCCTTGGTGGAGGTATCGGGGTGTAATGACTCACCTACACAAGTCTTTCCATCGCTGTGCAGGACGAACTTCATGTGGCAGGAGCACTTGGGGGCGCTGTCCGTCTCCTCGCAGATGTGCTGGCAACCCCCATTTCCGTAGTTGCACGTCACTATCAGAGGACACACGGTTAACGCGCGCTAAGAAAATGATACACACTCTATTTGGAATAACTCCTGGGCATTTGAAAGTCAGTGGAGAGGAAATGAGCGGTGAGAGAAGGTACGATATTGAGCTACAACCCACACTCGGAACCTCAGGAGTGTGTCTAATGCACCGTTTCCTTGCGCTATTTGCTCTTTGACATAATTACTGCAGGCACAACTGCATCTTCACGCGGCTCCAAAGGCACCGTATCAAATGCAAGTATTGTTCTTGCTTTTCCAAGAATTACACTTTGGACTCAAACACACCAGAAACCAATGCAACTCAAGGCATCGCTTTACCCTTCTTTGCTCATTAAATGCCAAGTAGGCACAACCAGACTCGTGTTCCACCTGTGTCAGGAAGAAGGGAATGTATTGATTTACATATTCACCACCTCAAGTGCTGAATCCCTGTTAATTATTGATACTGCTATCTTAGGTTTATTAATACTTCATCCCCAGACCTAATAATTTTTAACTCCTGGCTACAGATTTACATTGCACCTAGAGAGGGACTGAGAAGTCACATTTTTAAACAACAAGGCAAATGAAGTTTCACCGTTCATGACATTTCTGGTCTATGTTTGGGTGTCAAAGTACGAACACGTTTATGTGCTAGCAGGCGAGGGGAGCATTAACCCCGGAACTTTTAACACACCTGTGATGACAGAGTGAAAAAGAGCACGAGCGAGCCGAGGCTTCTACCGCCATCCTGTCTGCACCCTACCATCCCAGCGCGTTTTGCCCTTTTCCTGGGCTGTCACAGCAAAACTATAGAATAACACTTCTCCAATCCTTATCCAAACACAGACAAATCCCCCATCAGCCCTGGCCCCAGCTCTGACAGGATGATCTCTGTTGCACAGCAACAGGAAGTGTGCGCTGTCCGTCAGAGCGGTCCCCTTCGAGTAACCTCCACACTTGCCCTGGTTGTGTAAATGATCACTCCTCATTTGATAAACATGTTTTCCTTTACAAGGACTATTCGGGAGATTAGTCACGGCTTGGTAATGCAACACGAATGTCAGGAGCCAACTTCAAATCTGCTGGAAAGCATTTGCGGAATGAGCGCAATTATCCATCATCGGCCAGTTTCCAAACCCCGTCACCTTTTTCACGCGTAGCCCATAAACCATCCCACTGATGTGTTTCGATGTGCACACGAGGAGGAGGAGGAACTGCTTCGTGCTTGAGGCTGAGATGACTTACATTTGCAGTCCTTCATATTACGGGTGAGCTGGAATCCAGGTCGACACTCGCAGGAGATGCCACCCTTCTGCGTCTCCCTGCAGATGTGCGCACACCCGTGATTCTTGTCCATGCAGGTGGGTCCCTCCTTTGTGCCTTCTGCTTGCACTGTTGAGAAAATAGCAGGGGAGAGAGTTTATCTCTTAACTGCCACACAGATTACACACAGTTTTTGAAGTCAAAGACCATTCAGTAAACCAAGAGTGTGGCTTTGAATTAAATATCACAGAGGCGCTAAGTGGCCTAAAAATGCTCAAATGCCTGTCACGCATTCTGACCCTCAGTGGCTCATATGCCTACTGCTGGTGACTGACATGCCCAGTTCCCCTTTTACAAAGATTCAAGCACTTGTTGGAACATGCCCTGTCTTTTCAGGCTATAAAAAGAAGGCTGCCAAGAGAAAGGATAAAACTCCCAGCAGGAGCTGATCCCGTAGACCTGTAATTTTAATTGAGGTAATCCCCCATAAAGAAAAGAGAGGAGGAACACAGAGGGGAAAAAAAATTCTCCCTGCAGAGACTGAGATCAAAAGGGATTGCACTAAAATAAGAGTGTCGGTGCTCATTTTCGTGAGTCATCAAGGTTGAAGCAGTTCTGCGGGATTGTGACAAACCTTTAATGCAACACAAGATGAAGACGGTGAAGAAAGGCCCGATCGTCGTTGAAAGCCTCACTAAACACGACACTAAATGCACAATTTCTGTGGGATGCATAAAAGGTTGATGAAGACGAACAACAGACACCAGGCGAGCTGTTCCATGAGTGAAACCCTGGTGTCATGAATTATAACACAAATGGAAGCAGCGTTCCTGCTGCTTTGCTCCCTACCGTGATACCACTGCCGTCTTTGCAGGAGTACACTGATATTTGACTTATTCATCGTGAAACCCTGCCTCTGCTACAGCTGCGGTGACAAACCCCAGCTCTCTGCCTCATTAAAAACCAAACAGATCCCTTTTCTTTTCCCCCCGTCTACTTCTGTTGGAACGGGGGAAGGCAGCGAGCAGGAAGACGTCTCCATTAATGTCTCATTAAATCTGCTGTCACACTGAAGGGTACTTGGAGGTCTAGCTTTCTTAATTAGCCAACTTTCTGCTATAAATTGAAGCGTTTGCATGTGCGCGCGGAGGTGTCAACACCTAATAAAGCGCGCACAATCTCTCGCACCCTTCGTCTAAGGTCCAAATGCAGTGCGTCAGTCTCACAGTCAATTCCTGCCTCAAGGGCTACGGAGAAAAATCAGTCTGAGTTTGACAGAAACACGTTTTCACATCATCCTGTCCATAATTTTAACTTGTTTGTGTACTTTAAATCCTGCCACCGTAACCTCCTCTAATTATGCCCTCTTGTTTTCCACATGTTTTGCCAAAAAAAAAAAGCTCACTTCCCCTTTTTATGTATTTTAACTCATGGCTGATGTCAGCAACGTATTCTTTCATGGTCTTTGTATATGTCAAGGGGCTGACAATTAGCGACAGACAATTCCGACCTCGTAGTTAAACGGTGTCCATCACTTTAAGTCTGTCAATAAGTGTCACAAGGTCGTGCAATCCTCTCAGACTTTCCTGCCTGGGCTGCTGACATTCTTGCAGACCGGGGTGAGCTATCAGACACTAACGGCCACAGCAGCCTTCCTGGCTACACAAAGACTCAGTGCTGAACAAACACTGGGCCAAAATGAAAAAGGCACGGCAGGACTGAGTGAAGTGACCATGAATAAGCATCGACAGGGCAACTGCTTTAAAGTGCTGCAAATTTCACCGCAGGTAAGTAAGATGTGTGCTTTGTCTCTGTCGGAGGCAAGAAACAGACATATATGAAGGTTCGAATTTCCAGCCAGTCCCCAATGAAGAAACGATTACTTACTATGGTTATATTATGCATCCCAAACCCCACTTCACTCTCCCTTCATTTTTATGCAGCCCTTCCACACGAATGCTACAGACCCATCCATCAATAACATGTCGGGCTGGGGCCAAAACCTGGGCCTTCACCTCTCTGAGGACCAATAAAAGCCAAAGTGTTGACACAATGGCCCTTTTCTCCAGCCCAGACCCAGCTATCATCCACCATGTGCAGCTCCCTCCAACTTGCTGCCAAAAGGCCTCCAGTTTTTATCATTACTAAATGGTGGGAAGCGTAAAGAAAAACATCCTTTTATATGGAGGTGGATGGGAAAGTGAAGAAGCGGAATAATAAAAGGAAGAAAAAAAAAAGAAGCTCTCGATCATGGACGCCATCAACTAAAACAATCTGCCGATCCATAAAATGTAACTCTATATGCAGAAACTAATAAAAACAATCACCAACCACTTTGTAGGAAGAACACAGAGTCCAGAAGTCTGAGAAGAAGCCGTTCGAACGTCAGCTATAAAGAACAGACCAGAGTGGACATGGGTTTTCACACAGCTCAGTGAAACTACTGCACTTGGTGGTAGAAATGGGTCACGGCAATTAACCGAGAAAACAAAAGGAGAGCAACCACAGCTTTATCCTGCCAGGACAGGTCGTGACCTCTGCACCATAAGTTCAGAGGTGATTCTGTTTCAAGAAGCCCATAAATGACCTGTGCATGTTAAGACATTTCAGAACAACATACAATCTGTACAACAAAAATTGTGCGATAGATTTTTTAACCAATACAAACCCTTTAGAACTTTTCACACTCTTGTACAAATCAGCTTAATGAAATGCAAGTGGTAATTTGTGAACTTTAGAGGCAGTTACTTGTGTGCGGAGCGGGGATTCGTCACTGGAACATTACATCAAGTATATTCAAACTGAGAAACTCTCTCACATGAAATAAATCGGAAGTTTTTATGAAGGATCCCCTAACTCGTCATGATGGGCTGATAAAGGAAACAGTTTTCATTGATTTTAAGAATAGCCCATAACGGATGTAGGTAAACTTTGAGACAGGAAAATCCATTAGTGGAATTACAGCTTAATATGTGACATCAGCAGCTTTGCCCACAGGACACAGCATTAAGTATAGGTCACATCAAACCGTTCTGATGAACGTCAGTTTGAAGGTAGCTGAGGATTTATTGATGACAAAAGCTTCCATGGATGAGTCAGTCTAAATGGATGGAGACGTGTGTGGACAGACCGACTGGAGCTGGAATCGCTATCTGAGCCAGAGGCTGGCACTATGAACTCAATGCACAAGCAGTTTCCTCTTGCCCTCTCCGAACCCGCTTTTAATAAAATGCAAAAACATACTATTTTCTGACACAGTAAAACATCTGTATCTTGCTAAAAAGAAATGTGCCGGACCGCATGTTACACACAGGAGCTGCAGGCTCTGTATGACTTTCCTTCTGAGGTGAAACCTGCCTACCAAGAAAATAAACAACAGTAAACTTTCAACAGCAGCGTATGAGTTTTAACGTAACACGAGAAACTGTGCGAAAAGAAAAGGAAAGAAAAGTTAACAATTCCGACTAAGATGCCAACGCCTGTGATCCTCGAACAAAAGATCCAAGGAGGCCACAAGTTCTTCACCACAGTGCTCCGAGCTCTCTTAAACTTGAGAACCATGTAGTGGGGAGACTGAAACAATGGGTATGAAGTAGTGGAAGGCATGCCAAGGGTTTATAGTCTGCTCTGAGTGCTTGGGGCAGTGAAAAGGGGGCTCATGGTCCGTGCTGAGCTGCTGTCATACATCTCAGAGGGGAGACGGTCCCCTCTTTGCTGGAGAACATTAAGCAGCCAGTAAGTTGTTGGGTGGATACAAACTGAAAAGAAGGGGCCTACGCATGGAGCCACCACACTATTAAAGCAGCATTCCTTCCTCTTAGATAATGGGCCCTTAAAAGTTTTAATAGGAGGATAAAAATGTCAGCGCATGGAAAGGAGAATGGGAAAGAGCCGGACGGAGTTGGGCTGAGCCGCAACGCAGATGGTCAGACGGAGCAACGGGGCAGCGGGTCGGTCAAGGAAGCAGCTCTTCCCCGCTGACTCCATTCATAGAGAGCAGAGAGAGTCCATCCAAGTGCTACTGTTTGGGTCGTCTGATTTTCTGCTGCTCCCAGAGGCCTTGTTGAGGCTTATAATTTCTCTCTTGGTTCCAGAGAGGAGCAACTAAAGGCATAAACAACTAGAGAATGGAAAAGACAGCAGAGATTCTGGACTGTCAGATTTATTTTAGTATTTCGTGCAACCAGAAAGAAAGGAAGCACATGCATACTCTATCAGCGGAGACTAGCTACAATCCTGAAGGCTTTGAAGGATCTGCCCTTTCTAATTTAGTTTGTAACAAATGTGTGTTTTGCGGTAACTTTGTGTGCATGCGTGTGAGCACGCCCAAATTAAGTTATGCATATGCATCGACACAAAAGTGTATTTGCATAATGTATGCATGTGGCACACGTATTTGTGAGTGAGCGTCTGCCCATCTGTGTCACAGACAGTTGTGCAGCACCTGCTGGGGACGCGCCATTCTACCCTTCACTCTTCCTCTCATTCTATCAAGGTCGCCTCATTGTGCGGTCCCAGAGGAGCCAGGCAACCTCTCAGCAGAGCAGACAACACAGCAGAGCACCATCCAGGCCGAGGCTTTCTCCAATAACGAGATACAAAAGACATGAGACCCAGTGTGTCATTACGGGGCCGCATTCTTTCCAAAAATCAAAGCAAGAGGCAGCTGAAGAAGGCATCTGTCTCTGCAGAGCTCCATCTGAGTCTCTGGCTAAAGCCATGACAGCCAAGTGTTAGTGGAAAAACCCCACTGGCACTCTGGCAGTCCACAGCAGCATGCCGGGCTGGCCAGCTTAGAGATGGCCTTCAACAAACCCACGAGCAAAAAGGATGCCCGTCTCAAATGAGGTACGGAGAATTCAGTGGCAAGGCAGCCAACGTTTGCTAAAGCCAAAGCCACTGATGTATATTTGTTAAAGGGCGGGGGAGGTTGGGGGTGAGTGGAGGCATGGGGCCTGTGAAAGTCTGGACAAAGAAGATGAGGGGAGATAATGTAGGAGAGAGGCAGAGGGAGAGAATCGAGCAAACAGGAGGGGTGGAAAGAAAGACAAAGGGGACAAAAAAGTGTCCCCCTTGTCTTCGTCTCTGCAGCAAAAAGCCTTTGCTCCACTTCCTTAGAATAGGAAAAGAGCCTGGTTATACGCTTGGGCTGCAGAGCAATGGAGCAGCGACTTCTGCACTTGTAAAAACAGTTCTGTGGCCAGTGCACAGACAGACAGGCAGGCAGGCCTACTGAGAACCAACGGGGGGACATGTTATAACCATACCGGCTCCTTCACGATGGGACATCCAACCCAGCGAGAAATGAACGTACATAAAAACTCTTTCAAATACGAATGCTTACATCGAGATTTGAGCCTTAGATACTGAGAGCAGCAACAGTGGAGCGATGGAAACTGGCCCTTTATCAGTGCGTTACTTCATTAAATTAAAATGTGAAACTGCCAAATCGATATTACATTTGAAGGAAAGTAGGTTACTACATCCACGGGACCAAATAAAGAAATTAAACAGGGTTCTGATTTCAAATGAGGATGAATGCCGTGGCTCTACAGGAAAACCAACTGAGAGTGTGGTGGTTAGCACTGATGCCTCATAGCAAGAAGGTTCGGAGCCTTTCTGTGTGCGGTTTGCATGTTCTCCCTGTATCTGTGTGGGTTCCTCCCACCGTCCAAAGACGCGTTGTTAGGTTCATTGATTCTAAATTGGCCGTAGGTGTTGGTATGAATAGTTGTCTGCCTCTTTGTGTTAGCCCTGTGATAGACTGGAGACCTGTGTCACCCCGCCTTTCGCCCAGTGACAGCAGAGATAGGCTCCAGAAGACAAGCAGTTGCAGAAGATGAGAGGAGGAGTATGATACAGCCATTTATCATGAATCTGATCACATTTATCGGTAAATTCGTCATTCTGCTGCCACAGCCAGCACTAAGAAAAAAAAAAAAACAAAAAAAACACACTTCCTGAAAACGTCACGCCACAGTATCTAAATGTCATAACAGAACGTGTCTGAATGTGCCTCCAGCAGGATTAAATTGAAAATTATTGAGCTGTGCGCTTGTGTGTGCTTGTGTGCGCAGGTGTGCGTGTGTGATTTTGTCCGTCTTGTCTTTTGTGCTCATATTTGAATTTGAGAAAGAGTGAGCGAGAGAGAGATTAGCTGCACCCCTGTGGGAAGCTAATGAAAGTTATAAACATAGGAAGAGGTTTTCACTGGGCGAAGTAAACAGTCCCTGGAAAGAAAAGCTCTACTGTACGGAGAAAAGGGAACGCATGCGTGCACAAGGGGGGACTGATAAGAAGCAATAAAGCTCATTTTTGAAGGAAATTGTTCCCTCATTTTTTTTTTCTTCTAATATTCTAGGTAGAGGTTGCGTCGGTTGGCAACGATGACTTGAACGTCAAATGGAAAGTACTGCGCTGCAGTGTTGTGGATTCTGTGGACACAAGATACATTTTGCATGACTGCAAACCCTGCATGCAGCTCATTCATGTCCATCTGTTTCTGATTTGGGAGATGTAAATGCAGAGGCCTATTGTCGATTCCTGCGGAAGTGAAAGGTGACAGTAAAGCCTCGGGGCTCATGAAATCAAATTATTCTCTGCAGTGAGCTTTAGACACTTGTATGCAATCATCAGGCTGGTGTGAACTTTAAGACCCCTTGCTGCTTCTCTGCAAATTTCCCTACAATGCCAGCCACGCTTAACTGCGAGCCACACTGATTGGCAGTGACAGGAAATTTGATCCAATGGACCCGACTCCTTGTTAAACGTTACACCTCCCCTTAAACTTTCCCCTTTCTGCTGCACCGCCTCAAAATGAATCCTGATCATTCCGGTCATTTAACTTTGATTTATGTGTTTTAAGCTGAAGACAAATGGACTGAATGTATACATCTCAGTGGCTATATGTGACTTCCATAACCGCCCATCAGTGCACACGTTTGTAATTGCCCTACCGGATATTCAAAAATGTACAGGACTGAAATTATGGACGTGTGGGCTGACTTGAGCCTGAAATTCCTGAATTCCAATGTGCTGGATCCCGTCTCGCACACATACGTCCCTGTCATCCTCCTATATAAAAGAGATAATAAATCAAATGCAGAGCAGTGGAACCCTTCTTGACCTAAATGGCATTCCTATCAACCGCTAAGCACCTTGGCTGGCCTTTGAAAGGTTTTATTTCATGACTGGAAGAAATGTTTGGGGAGAATAAATGAACTGTTACGTTTTGGCCAGCTACACGATGAAGCCTTCATTTGGCCAAAGTTATTCCTGCCGAGGGGGGTAGGGGCAGGTCTAATAAGAGACAGGCCAGCAGCAGCCCTGTCATTAGCTGAGAGGCTGGCAGACCCCTGCTGCCTAATTGGCACAGGCTCACTGCTAACAAGGGCTTGCTACCAGCAGGGGAAACAGACCGGTGGCGGAGGGCGCTGCAGTGACCAGCTCTCCACTGTCCCCAGAAAGCCCACAAGAAGTTGCCCAGGGAACACCTGACCCATTAATGGAAGAAATGGAAAGCTGATGTCTTTTTAATGAGAACAATAAAGCTCATGAGCAAACTGCACCCCAGGCTTTGCTCTTTAAGAGGAGAGCTGGCAGAATGGATGGAGGGCTGCATTTAAACTGACTTGGCAGGCAGATTAAATCAGCTTTCATTTTCTCAATGATTTTTTTTTTCTTAGCCACTCGTGCATAATGTTTCAGCGAGCAAACAGAGCTACGTCTGCAGCAATTCTGCAGCACTGTTGCCCAATAACTCCGCAAGGGTTCTTCCTCACCACTTCCATTTCCCCGCAGACACACACAGACTCTGTTGTAATAAGAGCAGTAACAATAAGCAGATGACTAGTTGTTCTGTCTCTTTGACAAATAATGAAACAATGACAGGGCGGCAGATCTGATGAGTGAAGGAAGATTGAAGATTTACGGTGGCTTTAATCTCTCGCTCCAAACGCGTCTCATCTGGAAGCAATAAGGACAAAATTAATATTAAAATGGAAGATGAATGGGAACCAGGGGCATTTATCGAGAAGGGGAGGGTAAACGAAAGAGAGACGGGGAGCTTGGTGAGATCACATCGCTGCACACAGTCCGTTTCTGACAGCATCAATATAGTAGTAGGGCTTTGAAACACATGATCCGGCTTTTCACTCCACTCAAAAAACACTGCGTTTATGAAACGTAAACATTGACAGTTCACTAGGCCAGACTGATCCCATAAACCAGACTTCCAAGATCCTCATTTCAACATCCAGGGGACTTAGGAACATCGCCAGCTAATGAGTCCCAGCACGAGCAGTTATCTTGCAAAAGACAGAGGAGAGACGAGGAGGACAGAGACAAAGAGGCACTCGGATCCTGCTGCATGTGCTGTCCGGGCTTTCTGAACGAGAAGGAGAAGAACAAGAACGTATCTGCAACAACAAGAGGAATCCGATGACAGATGGACAACGACTCATTCAATAAATGCATTTTATGATAACAACTGTTAATTTTGTCACTTGTAAAGAAATAGCTTTACAGATGAAATGTACTGAATAAAGAACAGAGGGAGCGTAGGCCGTGAAGCCCATCTTACAGAGGAACAGCACAACAAAGAGAAGCACTGGAAACCAATTATTTTTCCATCAACCGAAATATCCACCATTACAGCGTGTCTGCTTTAAAAGTCAAACTGAAATTTGGATTTTCCAAGTAGTTAGTGGTGTTTGTTTTGATTTGTTTGATCAACGAAAATGTCCTTCATCTCTCTGCAGTTAAAGGACCTACACCAGCAGGAACCACAACAACAGCGAGGGTGACGACAAATCCCATCAAAGCGGAAGCCGGCGCTAACAGCAGCAGCAAACTAGGTTAACTAGCTTCCACTTTTGGAGGGACATCACGTCTTGATCTCGTAAAAGCTACAAACAAGTTAAGATGTTAAAATGTGGAGTTGTCGAAAACATTTCTCCTCTGCTTTTTTAACAACATCCACTCAGGGAAAGGGCCACCCAGACCACTGGAGACGTTGTTTCTTTAGATTTGTTGCTCTCAGAAAATGTCAAATTATGTGCAGCAGTGGTATTGTAGACTGACAACATCAGCATAAGGAAATAACAGGAATTGAAATCCAGCAACCATAATGAAATTACAACTACAGAAGAAACAGGTTGAAACCAGTTTAAATGCAAATCAGCAGGTTTGTGAAAAATGCTGCGAAACAAAACATATTGTTTGTGTAATCCACTAGAGTGGACCTCTTACAAACGACAACCACAATTTTTCGTGGACGTGGCCACTGAAGAAAATTGCAACAAGATGGCATGCGGACCAGAGATACATTTTCCTGACAGCTTACTTTGCCTTTAAATACGGCTAAAACGTTACATAAATGTGTGCATGTCCGTGGTGCTCCGGAGTCTGGTGGGTAAACCTCAGAGCAGGTTGGCTCTTCTCCTCCTGTCACGTCTCCATCCCACAGGAACGCTCTATAAACAAGAGGTGTGTCGGCCCCAGGCTACACCTTTAATTGTTTTCTCTGCTCTCAGTTCCCCCCAGGCCACTCTCATACCACAGATACCTTAAAATGCTGCCAAGCAGTAGATTGGTTCAATTTAAAAGGGTGGGTGGAAAACAGAAAAAAAAAGATTTCTTCTTCTTCTTCTTCTTCCCTTTTTTCCCCTTTCAGACTGGAGATTTACCTTTTTTCACCTTTCACGTAGGCCTGTCAGGGCTGATCCCGTTCTCAGTTTAAACAACCCATCATGTTATTTAAGCAGAATTACTGTCTCTTGCTTTGTTTGCCTCTACCAACCAGTCGAGTTAGTTGCAGTTTATGTCCAATTCAGTCCAGACTCTTATGATACATGTAAACGTAGAAAGATTAAAGGGATTTACCACCTGAAGCTCAGTATCAGCAAAACCATGAGTCTGTAGTTGACTACCAAGGGAACAGGAGGCCTTCCCTCCTGGACCAACTCATGCTAGTCGTCTGTGGTAACACTTTGTCAAAATTATTGTGTGAAATTCTGAATTATGATCAAATATTTGCTTTGTGAGGTCAATATTCAACGTTTTTCAGGCCAAGGACCCCCAAACTGATGGAAAAATTAGGCAGGGACCCCCTACCTACTCTATTAAAATCAGCCTAGTGCTATTTATAAATATACATTATCACTTTGAATCCAATATTAAGCTATCTCTTCATTAAAATATGTTAGATTCATGTTAAACTATTTAAACTTGTGGGGGAAAATGGATAATAAAAAAACAAAAATGTATAAAAAAATGTCTAATCAACCAAAGACTTTGCGACCCCCGAGGGGTCATGGACCCCCTGTTGAAGACCTTTGGCCTAAAACATAATGATTCCAGCCGGAGCAGATAAAAAGAGATAACCCCAACATTTACATTTTGAATATACGCTGTGTACTATCATCATCCAAATATTACTTCAACTACGTACTTAAACTTTCCCCAAGAAAATGTTTAAATCCAAACCAAAAAAGTCACGTTTCATCTTATTCTTCCCACATGTGCGTGTCTGCTGTGAATAACCTTTAGGTCTCTGGATGCAGGTATGCTGGTTGTCACTCAGAAGGAAGCCTTCTCGGCACCGGCACTCGTAGCTGCCCATCATGTTGACACAAATCTGCTGGCATCCGCCGTTGCCTTCCGAGCACTCGTCCACATCTGCCAGGAGACAGGCACAAAACAAGGATTATTAAGAGTGCTTCACAGCACAGCAAATATTACACGGATCTGTCTGAAGGTTGTCTGGGATCAAAATCCTGACCCATTTAATGTGGAAGTAAAGCAGAAACAGGCACGCAGCAGCAGCACAGCAAAAGTGAGGTCTGGAAAATTAAACATATCTGAAACAACAGTACTGTCGCTGTACTTCTCACTAAGTGTTGGCATATCAACATCTGCAGGTATTAGTATATAGGAAATGAAAGCATTGGTGCTATATGGGTAGTGACTGGTTAAAAAATCCTCCTGTGCAGAATACCACTGTAGCTACACAACTGTCATGGCAGCTCATTTTGCAAGATATTTTTTAAAAAGTAAGAGAAAGAGGAAAAGTGAGGCAATACTTAAGGATATGTGGGGAAGCTTGAACATACTGTATGTACCAAATATTCTGAAGAAGGTGTCAGGCATTTTTAACTTGTCCAGTTCACTTCTCTACAAGGAAAAACAGGGTGATTTCTTATTAGCACTCCGGGGATCTTCGTGCAAGATTTCACATCAATCTATGTTATTATTGTTAAGATATTTCACTGTGTGCACGAAGCCCAAAAGCATATAGTGCTCCTCTTTCCCTTTTGATACAAAGTAATGAATTCAAATTCATTTGTCAAGAAATCAAATGCATTTTGAGTCTTTTTCTTTTTCTTTTTTTTCCCCCTTTCATTTCAAGACCAACTTAGTCTGGGTGCAAATGTTACGCAAAGAGAAAACTCAAGGCGCAAAATACATGTTATGAAAAACTCGAGGAGTTGTCTTAAGCTGTGTGAGGAGGTCGCCTGAGCCTTTATGGTTATCTGACATGGCAGCACACCAGAGCCGCACTGAAAACCTCCGACTGTGCAGCACTAAGCCATAAAAATGCACATGCAGCACAAACCCCTGGCAAGTGGGAAACCTGATCCACCTGGGCCAGAGTACCTGCTGATGACGAGTGTCTGTCAGCCCCCTGACAGGAGGAATGCAGCGAGAGGGAGGTGAGGCAGGAACAGCAGAGATTGAAACAAGAGGGTTTTATTTTATTGTATTTTTTTTGAGTTGGGTGTGAATCCACCTCGAGGGTATACATCAACAGGACATTGTTCTGCCACGCGGCAATAAAGGGAAACGGACAACAAATGAGAGTTGCTAATGAATTATGTTCTTCCGTTTGTTCCCTCCCAGTGACACGCAGCTCCCCAAGCTAATTGTGGCAAAAGAAAACAAATGGAAAGCAGTGGATCATCTATTAATCTTTTGACATATTTGTTTATTTTCAAAATAAAAGCCCTTGCGCAATATCAGTCCCGGTGAGCACAGAGTTCCCCTGTGCGTGACTGAGGTGCAGCTCTGGAGATGACACTCCATATTCTTCCTTCCCCCGGAGACCTGGGCTCCAGTCCCTTCCTACTGACCACACTGGAACCTTATCCATCCCTCTGCTCAATGCATTAATAATCTGCTGTATATACAAGACTTTTTTTTAATAAACTGTCATGCGAAACTAATTTACTGTCTATTTGTCCAGTCTGAGAAGGCCTCTAGATTAAGTTTCCTTTCTGGGGAATTCTCAGCCCAGGCAGAGTCAGAAATTAAACTTCTCTCTGTCCTCTTCTTTCTCATTTTTCCACACACAAAGTCCCAGACATGTGGATTCACCAATGCATAAACACTCGCAGAGTGCATTCACAACCTGACACCTGACTAGATAGAAACCTCTGAGGCTGATAAGTAGGTCAGTGGCAGGTAGCGCTCATGACCCATGTCAGCCTGCCAAGTCTGCTGTCCCGTTCTCACATTCCATCAGAGAAACTGTCTCTTTCCACTGAAAACAGTGTGTTGTGTCGGCTGACGTAAATGGGAAAAGCATCACTCTGCAACCAAGTGAAGCAGAGCCTTGTAAAAAAAAAAAATAATAATAATAAAAAAATGTCCTGCAAAGTTAAAGTTAAAATTCAGACATAAACTCAGGGTAAAGGGAGGACAATTTGGGGAAAGGCTTTCATTCAACTTTGTGGCTGCTTGGCGTTGACCTCCCGGTGTCATCTCTGCATCATGAAAGTGGCAGCCACAGAGAGAAGACCTTTGAGCTGACGAAAGCTGCCACCAACCTACAGCTGCACCTTTGCAGATAAACTATGAGCAGGTACCAAAATAAAACCTCCACGACTCAGAGGGAAGCGTCCCGACATACCTATAACATCTCTCTCTTTCGGTCTGCTTCCCTCCCTTTGACTCGCGCAAACCTAAAAAATTCAAACATGCAAAGGCTACAGAAATACAACAGTCTTGAACGCGTGCACAAAATGGCCATGAGATATGCAACCAGCCTCAGACAGAACCGGGAGAATTCTCTTTCCATACCCTCAGCGCATCAATGAAGGTTTCATTTCCTGATTCCTTCATCCCTCCAAATGAGGCGTCGCCTGTCAGTAGATCTCCCCTGTTTAAATAGCTGCCATAATTGCCTGTGTTGTGTGCTGGGCAAGGCTGGCGTCCAAAGCAAATATTTCCAAGCGGAAAGGGGTTCTGGCATGGCCAGGAGAAGTGCTCATGTTATTTGGACTTAAAACATTTTTTAAAAATTCTCTAGAGAGGATTAAAAAAAAAGTGTCTTAATCAAGTTAAAAGGGCTGCCTCACTCCTGAAAAATGAGACATGTCTCTGTTTTATCCCCGCTTCACTTGAGGGGACGAAGGGAAAAGGAGGGTTCAAACGGAGAGAGAGATTAAGAGATTGGTTGTGTTTGCGGAGGCCATGTCCGCTGGTTTCTCAGATAGCCTTGACTGTATATATAACATTTGGCCTTGCGCAGAGCTTTAGAGCCATGTAAACACGGTGGTTGCCTTACAGAAACTCCTGAACCCTTATTTTGAAGAAATCTTTCGCTGCTTTTTTAAAAAGGTTCGGGGACTTCAGGACTCTTTTTTGTTTTGCAGGGGAGGTGGGGGTACGAGAGTGAAAAACGGCAGCTATCTGTCGACAAAGCTGTCCACGCATTCGTGCAATTGCTTGGCTTCTGTCTGGATCACACAGAACTGTCTCTGTGGTCTAGACAGAGCAGAGACAAGGAGGTGAGTGAACGGACACTGGCCTCTTTGGGCATTTCATTTACAGGAGCTGAAGGGGCACACACTCTTTAATAAGGCAGCAAAACGGAGCCATGTGCGGCGATCGGCAGCAAAACAGCTGGGCGACTGTAGGAGCCGACCTCGCCGCTCCCGCACATGAACAGGCGTCGGTGAGGAAGGAATGGCGCATATGCAGAGAGCTCCAATTAAAACGTCTCATTTTAAACAGGATCACAGGATTTCCTCTCGCTCTTTCTCCCCGTAGCTTCTGGGGTTCAGTAATACGACAGGGACCGCGACAAAAACGAGGGCACGCGCGCTGAAACTAGCTACTAGTTAAGCTTTGAGCCTCGCTCTGATCTCACCTGTCAGCCGAGTGTGTATGAACTGATATGCAGCAGGAAGTCCCAATCTTTCATCTGCCGAGCACACACTCTCTTAAATCATTAGAAGTGTGGTTGACTGTTGCAGACTGCGAGTCTTAGACACTTACAGTATTTAGCTTTGAACAATTTATTAGTTCCAGCCCTTCCTGTCTGCCTGACCCGCTGTTTCAATACAGCTAACTGATTCACATCTGCTGAGCAAACACGAATAAAATCTGTGTTTACTGTAGCATTTTGTCTTGAACTCAGCAGTCAGGCTTGATCTTTATGTAGATACATTGACGAAACCGGTAAAGGTTTCACTGAATTTGGAGCCTTTCGGCTCTGGGCTCGTCTCCCAGGTAACCATTTAGGTAAATAATCACAGACTTCAATTCCACGTCCAATGTCTCAAAGAGTTCTTTCCTAATTGAAAAACTATGATCTAAGATCATGCTAAATGGTAT
The DNA here is from genome assembly GCF_022458985.1 of Mugil cephalus. Classification (NCBI taxonomy): domain Eukaryota; kingdom Metazoa; phylum Chordata; class Actinopteri; order Mugiliformes; family Mugilidae; genus Mugil; species Mugil cephalus. The sequence goes on along the minus strand of NC_061770.1, from coordinate 10,242,024 downwards.
TCCGCTGTTCCTCCAAAACAAGTCTGGAAGTATTTTAAAAACAAAACCCAGGATAAGTATTTGGGTAGACAGTGCTATGCCAAGAAGGCAAGAGGCCCTGCAGTAATGTCTGATAGCTCGCTGTCTGCTACACGCTTACGTCCTCCAGACCAATCTCAGGCTTGAGTTTCCCCGAAAGCCCCGCCAGTGGGCTCAGCTGGAATTGTTCATTTCATGGTGGATGGGAGAAAAAGAACCTCAAGAGAAGAAAGAGACAGAGCGAGAGTGACTCGATGGTTTTCAGGAGCCAGCGAAAAGCACCAGTCTCACATCTGTCCTTTAACTCGTCACTCCAGCGCCTCAGCTGAGCTATGGAGAGGCTGCCTTGTCCTCGCCCGATCTGTGCAAGTAACAACAAAATAAAAGTGACTGCTAAGAAAGTTGGCTGTTTACATCTACAGCGAGAAAGCGAGGCAGTTTAGTGCTAAGCCCTAGCAGCGAACTATCCCGAACCCCTCTGGGTGTTAACCTGATCATCGCTGCCCTGCTCAATCCTACACATTCGGGAGCTAAAGCCTATGGTAACAGCTACCTCATCCTGTTACAAATATTCCCTGCCCATGTGAGGAGTCTGGAGGTTATCCTCACCGCTTTGGAAGAGTGGCCAATGTACTTAAAAGGAATGCATTTAAAAGGCTGCAGAGCAAATCAGCGTGAAGGTCTTTGATGGCTACTTTTTCCCCATCAGAACCCGGTCAATAATACATCAGTCTGAAACCTCCGATTTGATTAGCCAGCCTTGCAATATGATCCCAAAGGATTACAAGAGCACCAGTTCGGCTCAGCCAGGCGACAACTCAGACACTTTGTGTTAGATAACAGAGGAAGTTCATCTAGTAAAAGACTGCCATGTCTCTCAATGTGAGAGGCAAAAAACCCCCAAAAAAACAATCACTCTGTGCAATTACAGGCATTAGCAAAACACTAAACAGTGTTAACCGACATGACCTTTCTTGAGTTGCCCCTCCAAAGCTGTTCTTCAGAAGACCACTCCAAAGATGTAATGACATTGCTTTTGTGTTATAGATCATGTTACGTCTTTGGGGAAGGTTAAAGTAAAAGGGCATTCATTTCCCTATAGATTGCGAAGGGAATTGCGCTCTGCTGAATCAATACAAACCAAATCAGTGTTGGTCAATAGAAATCAAAAGAACCCGGCCCCGAAGCCATGTGTGCGGAGCCCCAAATCAGCTCTCCGGCAAAAGGGAACAACATGTTCTGATTGACTGAATTGCGAAAATGATGAATATAAGTAAACAACACAGTGACAAAAGCTCTTCCTGTGGTGATCTGTAAAACATCTGTACCGTCTATTCCAAGCCTGCCTTTGTTTCTTCCAGTGACTCACACTCAGGCTTCATGTGGCATTTCTACTTATGGGAGCGCAAGAAACATCTTTATTTGTGTCTTTTAGCTCCATATAGACGTGAATGTCATTTGAGGTTGAAAGGAAAGTTAGTGCACATGCGTATGATATTAATGGACTTGAGAGAGAGTTTAACGAACTAGTGCAACGTTAAGAGAGTATATTTGGGTTTCTGCAGGATCCAAACCAAAACACATTGGTCATAAATGCGGGGACTCTCGCGCTATACTGGGGAACTAATAGCCTTCCTGCATCTGGTTTTCATTCTAAAGAGGATGTGTGTTTTGGATTATATTGACACTGATTCCTCTGTTTTTCCTGAAACTAACAAAAGAAAAATCCTCTACAGCCTTGCCATGCCTCCCTCACCTCTGTGAGATAACAGTCACAACAGTTAAAAAAAAAAAGAAAAAAAAAAGATGATGTTCTTACATGCTTCACTTCTTCCCTCTGTTTTGAGCCGAACAATAGCTACGTGTGCGGCGAATTATAAGGGGAGTGACATCTCACTCCACGCAGACGGGAGCAGCGCGCTGTGATATTGCATTGCTTCCACCTTGCTGACTTTCTGACATCTTCGCGGGGTTTTGGGCAGACAGTGGAGACCTCAGAAACCAGAGCATCCCCACCGAGGCGCACGAGGCAGTGTTCTGCTTCACGCTCCGCTGCCTTCTGCCACCGCCCAATGTCATTATGTTGCCAACACATCCAATTACAAGGATCTGTGTGGCACGTGCGGCAGTGAGCAAACAAAGATGACGCTGCCAGGGATGCGTGTGCGCTGGCCCAACTTGTGTCACACACACACACATTGTTGAAGAAGCTGAAAGCAGGAAGTTATGTACACTGCCGATGGAAATGCAAATTAAAATCAAATCACTGGAGATTTGAGGAATAAAAACAGGAGGTAAATCCAAGGAGAAGCACCTTAGAGATCTCAGACTCTAAACTCACTGTGACCTTTTGTGGATCAGGTGAGTGTCTCCTTCCCTGCAGCCTCAGGCACATCTGGCCTATATAGGCTCTGAGGGTCTGACCCTGTCTGGGAACCAGCTGCTTAGGCTCTCTATTCCAGGGCCAAGGGGACTAATCTTTTCTCAGGGGCCAAAAACAGCTTAAACCTGGAAGAGGAAGCTGGGGCCTTAACAAGAATCCTTTGCTATACCTCTTCCTCTCCTCTCTTGTGTTTGTGTTGAGGATTACTCCCTTAGCGGAGCGGAGCAGGGGCATTACGATGAATTAAAATCTCAAGAAAAAGAAGTCTTTAGGGTGTTTTCAGGTCTTAAGGCAAGAGTCGAGATTTGTACTTGACGGCTGCATATTTATACCATCCTGCGCGTCTTCTATCTCTATTTGCCACGTTCAGATTTGAATAATGTTTCCCATTTAATAATTGATCGGCTCGACATCTCCGCAGGAATATAGGGGAATTCCCGAGTCGGATCTTTTCAAAGAAGTCTCTGCCCTCTTGCATGCAGGGCATGGAGAGAAAAAAAGAAAAAAGAAAAAGAAAACATGGCAGAAGCAGAAAAATACTTGAAAGCTCCCCGTGTGTTTGATCGTGCGTGCCTCACTATGACAAATTGTATCAAAGGGATCGATGGATGCAGCTCTGTTTGATGCAACAGCCACAGAACCATATATCGCAATTACACACCTGCACGCAAGCAGCAGCCGATGCACGCCACCGCAAATGATCCACGCACAACTGAACGCTGTTGCTAAATGGCTTGGAAAATAGCCGTGCTTTACACTGTAGCTACAAGTGCGCAAGCGAGGCAGAGACGGGGAGCGAGGGAGAGGGAGGAAGCGAAAGACGGGAATACTGAAAGAAAGAGAGTCACCGGGGCATCGTCAAGTCTGAACAGGTTTATTATCGATCTGAAGATGCGAGTGTTTTCCATTCCAGTGTGCCTTAATCCCGGCATTACACGCAGCTCATCAAGTAAATGTGGGATTGATATGAGCGTGTTGCCTTGTGCGCCCGCATGTTAAGGCAGATTTCACAGTGAATCATTGTTAAGTGCTGATAAGGTTTTCTGTCATCGCTTCACCCGAATGTGCAGGTCGCCACTTACTCTCCGCCACAACAAAACTCACGGCAGCTACCGTCGTATGCTGGCTTACAGTGCATAGTAAAAATGCATCTGGCTGCGGTTGCAACCGACAGGGAGATGGTTTCAGAGGAGCAGCCGGGCTTGACTTGGGGGTTTCAAAACAAAACAAAAGGAATGTTGTTTTGGGGTGGGTGGGTGGATGGGCGAGAAGGAGAGACAGAAAGGTGGAATGGGGGGTGGGTGGACGAGGTCTACGTTTAGCAGCTGCTAGCGGCAGGGAGAACAGGTATTTTCCCTTTGCTTCATAACTTTTTAAGTGTAATATTTCCTCTTTGAGGCTAATATGAACGGCGCGCTGATGAAATATTAAACCATGGGAAAGCTCGCACACTGACGGCTCACTCAGAGCTCTCAGCTCAGGCTCTTCATAAATTTTCCTCTTTTTCATCAGACTTCCCTTTGTGAAAACACATGTGGAGGCTACCTGCTACACGAACAAGGAAACAGCGAAATACCTGCCGCAGCTGCCTAATGAGGCTCAGACCATATATTACCATTCAGGATGTGGCATTAGACATGCAGAGAGAAAAGATTTATGCAGCCACATGGGTTACGTCGGGCTGAGTTTGAACACATGCGGCCTGACACACGCATACATACATGTTCTCCTCACAAAAGCCCCTTATACATTGTACGTTAACATGCATAATTAAATCAGCAGCGAGCCCTCACGCACTCACGCCCACGCTGTACACTCACCTAGACAATTATGCCCGTCGTGCGCCAAGCGGAAGCCGTCGTAGCATGTGCACCTGTAGTTTCCAGGGATGTTGATGCACTCGTGGACACAGCCACCGTTGTATTCGGTCGCACACTCGTCGACATCTGCAGAGAGGGCATAAACAAGGATGTGAGTACTTCAGTGACTGGACACAAACATGTGGAGCCGAGAGCAAGGAGTCCTCGATAGAGAGGTTTAATTTTTTATTGTCTTTCAGATTTAAAATACACTGAACTGTCCGTTAAAATGTTTTCATTAAACATCATTAAACCGTTTAGGTGCTTGAGGGCCTAAACGATCCATCTTCTAAGGTTTAACGTAGACAACAGACGTGGCAATCGGTTGATTCACCTGCCGCTGATGTCACTTGGGTGTAAGCCACACTTTTACTGATTTGATTGTTTGTGCCCAAAGCTCAATACTGATAGCCAGAGTTTTATGCAATATTTAATATCCTAAAACTTTGACCAGTCTCATGCCAAGGCTTTGCGTTTCCCGTTGGAATTTGATTGTTGGCAGGAAGTAAAAGTGTTAGGAGCGTTTTGTTCAGAGCAGCGCATTAAAAATCTTTCTACCGTGACCAAGAGAATAAAGTCAGCGGTGAAATATGCTGCTATTTATACAAAACACATACCTGGCCAATGGACTTTAAAAAGGAAATTAAGTTATTTGGGTAAATGTATGCACCCGCGTATCATCAGAAAGGAATCTTTGACAAATTAGCTCTGACATTATTGACATTAGAGGCCGACTGGTTGTCGATATGTCTAATAAAATGCAAACATTGACCAAGATATCGATCCAACTCTACAGTCAGTCTGTCCTCGCAGGTAAAACTCAAAACATGTGACACACAGGTGAGAGAAAAGGCGGAAAGATAAAGAGGGACCGTAGAGTGGCATGACAGCCTAAGAGGGGTTGTCTTTTATGGTTATGGTGACGGCTGAGTGGTCCATACTGAGGAGATCCAGACAAGGTGGATTGAGAACACGGAGTACTTCCACTCGGCACTTACTGGCCCATCTAGGGCCGATGATCCTCGCTGTTCAGCTCTTCTTTGAGGCTGCCTCTCTCAGGGCTTAATAGGACTTGACAGCAGCGGGATGGGACTGAAACAAAGAAACACTCTCCTGCTCCCCACTTATTCACTTCCCACACATCCCTGTCATTACCAAATCACAGCAAGCAATCACGCATCACTTTTCTACTCCGCTCTAAACCTGAAACACCCATTACATGTTAATACAGCACTGATTCTCTTCAGCTAGCTTTGGGTTTGTTTGTATTCAGTGCTTGTCACATCCAACAACAGCAGCTCCAGTGTTTCCATTGTCTCTTTAATGAAACCTAAATGATCATTTTGGCCATATTAGGAATTCTATCAAATAATTCTGTGAGTGGGAGATATGAGTAGTGCTAAATTCATTCTTCGGAATGAAACCATAACCCTATACGAAACGTTCTTCACTGACAAGAAGTCCAGCAACAGATGAGAGGGTCTCCAAAGAGCCCTGATCCCAGCATCATGGAGTTAGCCTGTGGAAAAGCTATAAGTTTTAAAAGCAAAGCATTGTTTTTTTATGACACTACATGGTAAACGAAACCATCCGTGGCATTGTTTGGAAGCAGACCCATTTAACTTTTAGTTCTACAGCATTTTAGTGTAACTACTATAATAATACATAAATAAAAAATTGACTTTAATTGTGGGGTTTAAAACGCATGTTTTTTGGTTGATGAGGGTCCAAGGACTATTTCCATAATAGTCTCCGATGCTTAAGCTTCATAATAAAAGGAAACAGTTTTTATTTTCAAAGAGAAAAAAATCTGTCAACAAAGAAATATATACTATATGTACAGCATCAGGCGTCATCTCATATGGGGAAAAAAATACCCTTTTAAATTTCGACTGTCATTTATTTTTATTTAGACGTCTAGTTTGGTTTCACCCTTCACCTAGAAGCTGTAATCAAAGGAGACAGCACACGGCCAGACAGTGTCTTCCTTAACCATACGACACTTATCCGTATTGTTTTTTGCCGATTTTAGAGACGGCCTCAAGGAGCCTTGAGCTTACCTCCCTTTCAGTGGAAACCCAACCTTGAACATATTTTACAATAGATTCAATAAAGCAAACTTTTATGACCTACAGGCAGAAGGCCATGAAAAGTACTCGGTCAAGTAAATGAAAAAATAATAAGAATAAGAGGGGAAGAAAGGAATTGTGAAATATGGTTTTGTAATAACTGTAATAAAAATTGTGGGGTATAACAATCCGGAGGCTTTGGGCACACTGAAAACGGCTAGAAAAACAGACTTGTGTCTGACTGTCTAGAAGGCCCGCCTCTGGCTGTGGAAATATCCCTGACGGCTTGGCAGGGCCTACGACTGCCGTTTCAGTTGCTATCTTAATTTTCTTCTCCAACATGTGTAGGAAATTTACTGCTTCATTTCATCTTGTCACAGAGGAGCACTCTGCACCTGGCTTTTCCTTTCCTCTGTTTGTAGCTCTCTCCCTTGTCGCTCCTCCCTCTTCAGGAAAGTCTTAAAGCTAATGAGTTATGTTAAGTGAGACAGGAGCTCTTATCGAGGCTGCCACTGGCCCAGGGGCTTCCGTTCAGGAATATAAGTCAGCATGATGAAAACCGTCTTGCACTTTAATGTAGCGTAAAAATCTTCTCCATGCTCACACAGAGTTCGTGCCTCCAAACCAAAGGTGAAAATGGGTGCATTGACGCCGTCAGACGTTTTACCTTCGCAATGTTTGCCGTCTCCTTTATAGCCGGACTTGCAGATGCATTTGTATGACTTCAGGGTGTTCTGGCAGATGGCATCGATGCTGCAGTTGTCAAGCGCCTCCGCACATTCGTCCACATCTAGAAAGGAGGAGGGATGGGGCGGTTAATAGGTGAAGATGACGTCATATCGAGTTATCAGTTGTCAGCCCCATCAGCCCCATTTACATACAGTCGACCAGCTCCAAGAAAGGCACAAATACAAACATGTTTGCTTCTATGCACATTTATTCTGTTAGGCTCCGTGAGGCAGCACACAAACTCCTGGAACTAACGTGCTACGACAATGAGGACTCGTTAGTCTTTATTTGATCAAGGCATGTTTTGATGGTGAAGAAAGAAAGGCCGGGGAAGGGAATCACATCTGCATCACATTTCAAACGAAACCACAACTAATGTCAACTTCACAGAGCTGCTGGAGAAAAGGCCAAAAACATCACAAATATCAACAGTATAATGCCTATGGAGGGATAATTTTGTGGAAGGTCATGCAGCAGCTGTTGAGATACGCTGCCTTCCAGTAGAGTAGTGTTTACCGTGTTTACAAGGAGAACCTGTATCAGCAGCCCCCTTGCGGTATTTACGGCCTTGTGTACATTTTTAGGAAATGTTCGAGTTTAAAATTTGTGACGTCCAGGCACACTTACAGCTGATGCTTCCGCTAACCGTATTTTATGCACACAACTTCCTACGGTGAGCTCCTGAGTTCCCCTTTAAAGACGGCAGTGTGTAGAGTGGACCAACCTGCAGGCCGGCACCATCGTTCCTGCTTCTGAAACCTGAGCCAGTAAAATTATATAAAATTACTTTTGATCAGAAGTCTGCGCTCAAGTGCTCTCATTTCAGTATGAGCTTCAATCAAAGACGAATGTTCAGGTCCTGAGTACCAAACCCACTTATACTTATCTAGCACTCAGGCACGAATAACTGATATGGCCATAGATAAAATCGCTCAGTAGAAAAGGTAGCTGTTGTGTAACTTGCCGAACTGAGTTTGAATTACAAAGAAGAGAGTTTGAAAAGATTAGAATGGAAATGGATTTAACCAGAAGCATGATCAGGTTTGCCTTGACGGAGCCCCTAATCCCACCAAATCCCAGTTAACTAGCCCAGGTGTTTAGGATTACCCCCCTGCACACAGGGGAAGGGCAGCTTAACAAGGTTTACATAGCTTCCAATATCCACTCTTATCACAAGCCGTCTGCAGGAGCCAGCTGATCCCACTGGGAAATGACCTGTAATATAAACCCCTGAGCTTAGCATATATCAGCTATATCTGCCTATTCCTGGAGGACACGAAGTCTGCTGTGAAAAGAGGACAGTGACACAGCAGAATGCCCCAATGTAGTGGAAATGCGACAATAGCTTATGAGTGCCGATGTTTCTACAGGAAGAGCTCGAAGCCACAAGAGCAGGCTGCAGCTGAGTCCACTATCCATTTGATGCCAGTCAAACACTTCACCAGCAGGTCTGCAGAGGCTCAAGTGATACTTGATGATCGTGTGAAAAGTGTCTGAATCAAGGTTAGGTTTAATAGTAGTCTGAGCTGGAGCACCGTGGGTTCTGTTGCATAAGCGAGAAAATCTTATTGAATTATGGAGCAGTTAAACAACCGAAGAATCGCGCTTGGAGGAGAGCCTTTCTCAACAACATGCAGCAAGGTTTATGGACATATCTAGAAAAAGATAATAATTAAAAGAATTCAAGCAGCCTTGTTGTCACTTAAATATCATGCTACTACAAAAAAGAAAAAGAAGGGCAAGTTCACATGCGACCCGAAGAGTGACAGAGGCAGCTAAAGTAAATCCCAACTCTGTGGATGTATTATTAAGAATATACAGTGCACTCGCTCTAGAAGGAGTACTTGAAAGAGTACACATGGTCACATCAGCCTACTGCACATATGCACCATTTCTCTGGTTGTTCCCACCCACATGTTCCCTCCAAGGTCTCATTTTGTCATCACACTGGTAAAAACTGCTCTCTTTGCTACAAACAAATTGTGACTGGAACACTTGTTGGAGTCGGTGCAAAAGAAATATTGCACAGCAGCTGCTGAAATCAGCGCAGAAAAAAAAAGAGACACCTGAGTAAATGGTGCACGGGAAGCAGAGGGGGCGTGAACTCTTCTCTGCATGTTTCGGCTGCGATAAAAAAGGCCTAAAATGCATTTTAGGCTAATCAGAGCTGCTACATTTCCGAACCCAGGTCTCATGAAGGGTATTTTAGACGGCTGAAATAACAGCTAATAAATTGGGAAAATTAAATTTAAACAGAATTTGGATAAGTGTAGTGAGTACCGGGCAAAATTAAGTGACAGGTTGGTGAAAACAAGGTGGATGTTAGTCAGGGTCTGTTCAAAGTGACACCCTGAACATCAGCCTGCCAGATACAAAAGCAGTGGCCCATCAAAACAACACGATAGCAGCTTGTGCTTTCCAATTGCAGTTTCATCCTTCCACTGATTTGTCATATTTCAAGCGCCTGTTGGGTCTTTCAGTGTCTGTGCAACATTCAGTATGGAGCAGCACCTGGGAGGGTTTTGCCAACTTTCCACAAAGCCATTTAGTGCTGCAAGAGCGCTGTATTGATTTATATTATGCGAGAACAATATGAATTCTCCCGAGGACCAGCCTGGGTTCTTTCTCCTTACAGACGGCCTTTCAGGAAATGAGCAGGAGAGGCCGCGTGAGGAAGCGTTTTTCAATAGCAGAGGTATTAATCACAACAAAATATCCATCTTATTGTCAGTTTTTTTTTTGGTGCCAAATCTCTGTGGTAATTAATAATCATTATGACAGAAACTCAAAGAAGCCCTCTTTTCATCTCGTTATTAATGTTCCCATCTGGAGCTTCGGTCCACTTTATCTTTCCAGGCTTCCAACGCTGCCGACTCTCCCCCTTTTTTCACACATATATGTAGAGCAACTGCTAATTGTGCACCTATGTTTTCACAGCTCTGCGTTTCTTCTTGAGCCAAATTTGACAGCCTCATGCCGTTTTTTGCTTCTGGCAACTGATGAGTGTAAAGGATCGGCACCAGATCCGGGGGCTGTTAAGTGTCTGACGTGTTACATAACTGCCATGTTGTGATACATAATAACTTTAGAGAAATTATAACCGATGACAGGAGGCAGCTTGCACTGCATTTGGGGTTTTAAACAAACAAGCCACCCTCTATGTTTGGTAAAACCACTGAAACTGGTGAAATTATATAACTAACTCTGCAAAAACCTGCTCCCTCCTCAAAAATGTCCCTCCGACTATGAAAGCTGTCAAATCTGTACTACAGGGGCATCTTTGTGCAAATATCACGTGTAAGTTTCAGGTTAAGAAGGGTGGCAGATTAACAGCTGGTGCAAACTGTTTGCCTGCAGTGAAAAAATCTGGACATTAGTGGAAAATAAACAGAGGAACGAGTCGTTTTTGCTGATCAAACCCTAAATCAAAGTCAAGTGAACAAATAACACGCTCACATTCCCATCGCCTTCTGGGATGAGCAGCACAAAATGAAATAAATAGATATGAAGAAATCCCGGCCTACTAACTACAATAATCTATGTGTGTTGAAGCACTGTTTAAAAATCCACCCATGAAAGTTCCTGGTAGCATTCCAGCAGACACATGGACAACAAAAGCTAAACACGCCGGTCTTGTTGGAAACACAAACTTCCTTTGCCATAGAAATAAACATGTCACAATCAATACAGTCTTTGGGTGAGTCCAGGGGATGATGCTCTGAAAAGGAAAAAAAAAAGAAAAAAGCAGCGTGTTCAGTATAGCTAGCCTGGTAATTGACTCATGCCCGAGATGAAAAGATTGTGTTTTTCATTGAGAGCGTCTTTCATTCTTTTGTGTTGAGGAATCACAGTTGTTGGGAACAAGTCAAGGCAGCAGAGAATGGAGCCGGCGCTTCGAGACAAGGATGAATAAACAAAGTCAAAACAAGAAAACCGAAGAAGAAAGACATGTTGGGCAATGCTCAGATGTTTAAACAGCTTCCTCTGGGGAATGTGTCATTTTGAATATTGCTGCTCTATTGCTGCTCTCCTCTGGTTCAGGCACTTGAGCACATTAAAGCCACAAATAGCTCGAGTCTGTGTTTAAAACCACTGACATTCTCGGAATAGTGAATTCAATGACCCTGCTGGATGAAACCGAGACGCACGATAATGAAACATGCTTTCTGTCCCCTGAAACTGATTCACTCCATGCTCTATTGTATGCTCAATAAAACTTTAAACTTCGCAGTGAGTCAAATTTCTAAATCCCGGCACGCATCGTTGCAAGCACTTAACTCAGCAAATCAGGCTTTTCATTTCTGAATGGTGGAGGTAGAAAGGTTGCAGGGGAGATAAATGGGATTTATTATAATTGTGTTAAATTTGCCGGACAAAAGCATCCTTATGTCCTTGGAGGCAGTGATTAAGAAAGCTACTCTGAAAAGCCATTATTCCTAAGCAGGCTCCACATGTAAGGCAGAGCTGCCGGCTAAGAGCCGCTGGCCGTGGAGGTGAGACCTTGTCAGAGGTGCGTTTCCTGCCTGATTTATGGAAGGCTCTGGGATAAGAAGTGCATTTAACTGGGCCGGCTGAAGGGGGTGTTAGCAGGAATAAGACTCAGAGGAGAGTGCCCGAGTGTGTGGGAGAATTGTAGGGCCGAATGTGTGTAGTTCAAACATAGGGTAATGTTTACTCTGAGTGTTGAGACCCTTGCTGTTTGCTTTGCCCCAAACCTGCCCCCCTCTCAACCCATCAACTTTCCTTCAGATACAGAAATAGACTGATTGGAGCTGGGACACCCAATGGTGTAGCTTTACTTGTGCTGCCTGCAGCCAACTCAGAAATACTAGTTAAAACTACGGACCAAGTCATGCATTCAGTCAGTCGGACTTCTCCTGACAGAATGATTCGGTGAAACATTTCAACGTCTGTGGTTTGGAATCAGAAACATAACCTTCAGTCTTGACAAAGCCATTTTCTCATGAAATCCTTCATTTTCACGAGCGCCCGGCCGGAAGGGTGCTGGGTTCAATACCATAAAAGTGTGTTCTTAGGATCACAGTGTTTGTCATACTGTGTATAATTACAAAGGAAAGTATTGTAATTATCCATCTCAGAACCACACTTACACTATAGTTTGGGTTGCGGTTGAGCAGGATGGGGTTAAGGTCAGGATAATTACTTTAGGTACAGAGCGGCAGTCTGAAGGCAGTACGAAAACATACAGCAACACCTCTTTAATCTTCACTCCCATTTGTTCTAAATGATCCATATGATGTTCAACTCGCATGCAAACTCTGCTACAAAGAAAAACAACAGGGAATGGAAAATGTACTCTTCTGTGAAAACTCTAAACATGATAAAAATAAAGGGCATTATCAAACTAATATTATTATTGTCATCATCATTAAACGTAGTCTAATACATTATTAAGCTAGTTCAGTAATGTACTTTCATCATTACATCATCTCCCTCTGAAAAATCAATAAAATTCAAAATACACCAATCAGGCATAACATTATGACCACCTTCCTAACATTGTGTAGGTCTACTTTGTTCCTCCAAACAGTTGTGACTCATCAGAGAACGGACATGGGCCTTTTGTGGGTGTCCTGTGGTGTCTGGTAACACAATGTTGTTAGTGGGGGCTAACTTTGGGTCCTATGAGTTGATGGGAGGGGCCTCTATGGATCATCCCACAGATACTTGATCAGTTTGGGATCTAGTGAATTTGGAGGCCAGGTCAACACCTCATGTTTGTCATATTTTTTGAGTTGTCCGAAAACCATTTTTGTGTGTGTGTGTCAGGCTCCATCCTGTTGTGGACGGTTGCTGCCGCCAAGGAGTGTCATTGCTATGGGGTGGGGGTGCCTGGTCTGGTCTGGGTGGTTGCTACGTGTCTAAGTAGCATCCAAACATTTCCAGGTCCAAAGTAACATGTACCATCATACTGATGTGAGGACACATTTATCCTACTGGTTGGGATGTACTGTACCTTAGCCCGATCCCCACAACAAATGTGACGACACGTTGCAGTGACGCAGGCCACAACAGCTGTGACTGGTTTTAAAGGGGAAATGAAGCACTCAGTCAAGTAAACCACATTTTATAGACAGAGTTCCGCTATTATCATCAATATATAATAATACTGACACTTATTGCCGTCTTTCCGTACTGTGGCCTTTGATGTCATGGGGTTGGTGATTCCCATAATGGTAGACAGTGAAGTAGAGAAGAGAGAGGTGACGGTGAAAGATAAGACAGCGGTAGATGATCTATCCATTTGAGTCAGACAGACGTGGCATGTACTTGTTTTTATGCTTGTTTTAACATGTGTTTCCAGCTAGCTTGGCTTACCTGCTACAAATGGGGCGTTGCAGCGTTTCTGCTCTTTCACTGAAAGCATTGTCACTTCCAACATGTCCACGTCCCGGCATATAATGTGGAAAGTACGCACCATGGTGAAACAGGACAGAGCGATGGTGGATTAAATGGTCCAGCAGATGGAGTCTGAAACAGTGGCATCGGCGTACAATGGCCACACTGACACCAGGTAGCGTTGCCAACACACGCTTCTGTCCAAACCACCAGTTTCACCACTTCTTCCACTGTTAGTGGCACCACTGCTCAGTTTCCACACCATATCGGTTCAAAAAGCATAACCAATAGACCGGCCTCGAGATCTCTTTCCATTTCATTCTCGTCCATTTACAATGGCGTTCAGAGGGATCCAACCAACCCCGAGACAAAGTCTGCTTAAAATGGTAACTCCCTAGCAGTCAAGCCAGGTGGAAATGATGAAAAATAAACTTCTTAAATCTTTAATTTTAGCAACTTTTTAATATTTGACTTGACTAGCAAATGTTTTTTGTTTAGTTTTTTTGGTTATAGTTCCCAGTACAAGGACCAATATATGTACGATTCATTTCCCCTTTAAATGCATTTCCTCGTCCATGTCTCTTTATTAGCTCCAACCCCAACAGGATCCGCACAAAGCATATAAAGTAAACAAAACACATAAATACAGAACAATGGCAAAGCACCAGTGCATAAGTCCTTACAATGCCGTAGGTTAAACAAGGCTACCGCAGAGGCTCTGCCATGTGATGTGCTGTGGGAGCATAAGCCAAACTCAAGTTGCATATGGAGCCAAAATCAGCTTCCAAACAAAATCATCCTACTACATTTTGTAAACGTCTTAAAGTTAAATGTGCGCACTTATACTGTTATATACAGATCACAATGTGATTATTTTCTTTAATCTGTCTCATGAGGTTGCGGAGAGGACAGGAACTATTGCTGGCTGTCGCAACACTGTGAAACTGTCATGGATTTTTAAGTCGTGTGGGACAGCAGACAAACCGACCTCCTTCAAAAAGCAAAGAAAAAAAAAAAGAGGGGGTTTTGATGAAATGCAGACGTCAACATTAACACAAAATTTAGCATCCAGCCACCCATCCCGCCCAGATCTCCCCCTTTCGGCTAATGAAGGGACACAGTGTTGGCTGTCCAGCAAGCCTCTAAAAAGTTGTGAATAAAAATATCCACTGCTTCCATTCGGGATATTTACACTCATCCTTCACACACTCTAAATGTTTAGGAATCATGACCACTGACTGATCCTGGGCTTTCAAAAACTGCGATCGCAAACTTCAAAAGCCCCCCGGGAGCCTCCCTGCCAACGTCCACCAACCACAAAGCCTCAGATTAATCTGGGCCGACGGGAAAATGAGACAAGAACATGCAAACTAAGTTTCAGGACAGCAAACTCATGTTAAGATGTTGACAAGCATTAACTGTGTCCAGATCTGTGCCTTTGACTTGTTTAAATATCCATGCACGGGCCCTCAGATGCTTCCCTTTATGTTCGCTCACTGTGGGTTACATCAGTCAGATCAGTTGTAGTGATACAAATACAATAGGCTGGTTGTGTTCTTTGAAGATAATGTTAGATAATGCTGTAAAAGCTATCTCTAAACTTAAAACAATAAAGATTGTCTGCATTACAAATGAAAGCTAGGGCAAAATAAGGGCTGGAGTTATTTTTCAAGTGATTTCGTAAAGTATTTGATCCAATAAACCAATAATGTTTCAATTTGTATATTCACTTCAAATGATTTTTCACAAGAACCTACTGTGTAGTATGTTAACCTCATTCATCCATCACTTCATTTTACATCTTTTAAATGAGTCTTTTTCACTATAAAGTAAAGATTGTCCATAACAATCCCTTTATTCCGATGTGTGTTAACTGTGCACTCTTTTAATTTCCAGCAGAACAGAAGTGGATAAGCAGAGATTTGAACTAGCCACCCCGTAACTTTCTAACTTCTCCTCTAAAACATCCAAGGGCTTCTTAAAATCCAAAACAATATTGTTCCCTCTCAATGTTTTATAACAGCTTCTGTATTACACTGGCTCTCATATATAATGGATGTTACTCGAACCAACTCGTACAAAAAATAAAAAACAAAACCAAAAAAAAACAAAAAAACACTTGAAACCTTTTTGTAGCTACTTCTTCAATCTGTCATGCCTTCGTGTGCATTTCATAGTTTGTGTGCAAAACAGACAGCGGTGGGCCTGGAGACAGCAAGTGGACTCAGCTCGGGTCATTTATAAAACATTTCTCAAGGTAGCCTGAGCTCAAGCTCTGTGAATAAATTAGGTCCGTTGTCTGCGATTTTGATCATAGGCCGAGCATCTGGCGTTTTGGGCACTTCCTTTAGCATGTGTGGCCTTAATAGACTATGACTCACAGACCTCCGGACCACCTCCAGAAGGAAAACACTTATTACAGTAATTAAGTGAATCATAGAGTAATACTGAGAGAGCACAGAAAAAGAGGCTGACATGACACAGTCCAAGTGTCAGACGTCTAATACAAACACCAGTGAATAAGTGAGGGTAGCTTGTACCCGTTTCTCATTAGCAGCCGGAGTGACAAGAAATTCATTTGTACCTTTCAAGTGATTTTTCACCCTTCTTGGCATGTGTCCTCAGCTGTTAATGACTTCTTGGCCTCATGCAGCATATTTTATATGCGGGAAGGGTGGCACTTAGTCCAGCTGTATACCTTATATTTATACAACCAGAGCTAACTGACATGAC
Organism: Mugil cephalus; assembly: GCF_022458985.1. NCBI lineage: Eukaryota > Metazoa > Chordata > Actinopteri > Mugiliformes > Mugilidae > Mugil > Mugil cephalus. Next base: position 10,225,873 of record NC_061770.1, on the reverse strand, counting down.
ACTCTCCCCGCTGCACACAGCAATTACATTCATTGGTGGTTGCTGTAGCCAGATACAGTACCAACTATAAAGATGGCAACATAGCAATTACAGCACAAGTGTGATATTTTTAGTTGTTTCCTGTCAAACTGAGGTATAAAGTGAATGGTTCTCTGTGTAAGCTGTGAAGCAGGCATTAACTACTAAAGCTCAGAAATGTGAAGTTCAGTGGGCTGGAACTGACTGGACGTACACTTCATTTAAATGCTGAGAGAGAGCGCACTCGTTTCGTTTCAGTCATTCAGACACAGCAAGTGTTTAATGGCCTCTCAATCACTGCTGCCGCCGTGATTCAAATCCGACTGTGTGAGCGCTGATAAGCAAAGAAAAATATAAAAACTTTATTTAACATTTAAATAAGGAGGAAAAACTGCAGATTTTACACCGAAAGACACAAAATTAACCTGCGTGAAATTGGCTATTTTCCCATAGTGGTTAATCTTTTAACAATTTTCTCGATTATGCAATTAATCAATGAACGTGCTCCGTCAATTTCTCAGAGCAGAAAATTATGTATTCATCATCATCACGACGAGGAAAAGCAAGAAAATCTTCACAAAAGGGAAGCCATGATTTTTATATCATGACTTAAATCATAGGTCTTCAACAGGGGGTCCGTGACCCTTAGGGGGGTCCGCCGAAGGCACTGCAGGTGGGTCGCAAAATCTTTGGTTGATTAGACATTTTTAATATATTTTTTAAATTTCCCCCCACAAATTAAAATTTCTTTAAATACACATTAACATGAATCCAACATATCTTAATAAATGGACAGTTAATAATAAAAAGGATAGTTTAATATTGAATAAAAAGTGATAATAATCGTGTATATTTATAAATAGCACTAGATCGAGTTTAATATAGAACACATACAGTAGGTAGGGGGTCCCTACTTAATCTCTCCATCAGTTTGGGGTCCTTGGCCTGAAAAACATTGAAGACCTCTGACTTAAATGATAAATCAGTTATTAAAGCCAATAATGGCCAATAAACGTAGCTCCCTCTACAGACTGCTTTAAGTCAAATGAAGCTCTAAACCCTAGTCAGTCAGAAATGAGATGATCAGGTGAACCGTGTCCAAGACACACCAAGAAACTTTCATTGCACAAACTCAGTTTTAATGGTCAGTGTGAATGGTAGGAGTGCAACTAATGATTTTTGTCATCAGTTCATTATCTACTCCATGTTTTCTCACTTGATTGCTTTGTCAATAAAATCTCAATAACAAACACAAAGATACTGCAGTTACTATGTGACAAAGGAAACCTTTAAAAGCTCTCATCCAACCAGAAACCATAAATCAGGTAGTCACTATTTATTTTGTCACTCAGTAAATCCTCTCTATTGTAGCTGGACACCACTCTTGATTATATACTGTATATATATATATATATAAATAAAGGTCAGGACTCCAGCGACACTTGTAGTGTATAGGACGACTTTATTAGACAGACGTGTTTCAGCTCACGGTCGGTCTAATAAAGTCTTCTAAGTTTTCCTCCTCCATGCACCTTGGTCGAAGGTGAAGTCGCCCCAGTATTTTTTTTTTCAAACAACAATAAATGCTTCTGTACTATTATCAGTCACCACTTAATCGCTGAGGTATCACATGCAGTATTTTCTATGAAATCTAAATAGACCCTTATAAATGATAAACCATAATATGACAGATCTGAACATGTCATTAATAGCCTTGTGATAGATTTTTCTTTTACTTTGAAATTGAATAGCCATACAAAAGAAGGAGAAAATATAAGCAACTATTTTTTTTGTAAAAAGATACATTTTCTTTTTAGTTTTAAAATTCCAGACCACCCTGCCAAGTAAATCTTAAATTTAAATTAACCTAAATTACATTACTGTTATGTGCAATGCTCACCACAGAACATTATATTGCCTGCATGCATGTAAAGCTCCAGTAATTCAACCTTAAATTCAATTGGTTGCCTTTTGTTATTCTTCTGTGACAGCACACTAAATGGGTTGTGTTCTATGGTTGTGCAAATAAATATATTTTATCCGCAGTATTTGGTATTTGTTGATAATCAAGAAAATTATTGGTACATTAATCAATGATGAGAACAATCATCAGTTGCACCCCAGCATGCCAGTATGATGGATGGTGTAAAGGCTGCAAATAAAAGAGCCAGTTGCCATTAATCAACAGTGCGCGCCATTACATTCTGCAATAAATTTATATGTGGAGTTCATCAGGGGTGACTAAATACTGAAGAGGATCATATGGTTTTTCCCATGCCTCTGTCCATTTAGGAAGTCTCAAATTCATCAGTGAAGTCATTCCTCTTTCTACCCAGAATGCACCGGCCAGAACCCACCAAATAAATAACTTGGCCTTTTTTCATCTGGATTCCTTGATGTATTGGGCTGGGTTTTTCCATTACTAAGCAGAATAAGAGCATTTCCTTTCACTTCCAGCAGTCTCTAAAGCTGGCGCTCACCATCAGGAATGTAAACACACACAGTCTGTAAACAAGGCTCTCTCTGACCCCCAACCCCCCTCCGACAACGCTGACCACCGCAGACCAGCCTAATGACGTCCCTCCCTGACCCCGCCAAACTCTCAAAGACAGACGCAGCCCCATTATTCAGCCAAGAGGTCACAGGAGGGAGCTGAGAAGAGGGTGAAGGAGGAGGAAGGATGGTGCAGAGTCGGCCGTGGGTTTAAGAAAGTACGGAGGCAGAGATGACAGCCCCTCTGATATCTCCTGCCGGATCACAGTATCTCTAATCAGTGAGTAATGGAACAGAAAAACAAAAGTGGGCTCTGCAGTGGGGGGTTAGAGGATTAATGATCTAAGCTGCAATTGGCTGAGGGACAGCACTGAGGTTCCTCCGAGAGTCATCAGCACTTGTGAAGGGGGCTCTAGAGGTGAGTCAAAGACTGGGAGGGGGGTCAGAGTGCCGTCAACACTGACTCCATCCTCCCCCGAAACCAACGGGGATGTTGTCAGCACAGCGCCGCATCTGCACAGAGAACAAAGGCCAGCGACAGAGTGAGAGGGAAACAGAGGACGAGATGGGAGCAGGAGGGAGAGTTTTTTAATTTTAACCGCAATGCCACAGTTGAGAGAAGTATCACAGGCCTCATTTGGAACATATTGTTCAGATTAAAGCCTTGATAAATAAACAAGCCCCAAACAGGCAATGCGCGCCGCTCTCCCGAGTGCGAATGCCTTTTACCACTGGATGCCAGTGTTGCATACAAAGCAGCTATCCGGACGCTCTCGTGAAAAGTTGGGGTGATTTAAACCACATTTCCACCTTCCTCTGTTGCACCTGAAATCTAAAGCTTTGTCAGCCCTGCAACCATTCTAAATGAGGTGACAAATAGTGGTCACAGGGGCCTCGCTAGCTGCTGATAAAGTGATTTTCTGCTCTAGGAAGGAAGAAAAGGTACCATGACAGAGGGGTTTCAATGGCTGATGGATTCCCCTGGGCAGCAACAGGGAATCTGCAGTGTCCACGGGTTATGGTTTTGCTTGGCTGTGACCTAACAGTTGTGCTGCTTGCAAAATGTGCAAAAGAATGCATGCACATGGTGGTGAGGGGTGGTGGCTGTCAAATATAATCAGTTCCAAACGCGGGGAACTGATCACAAACATACAGTGCACAAACACTAACCATTTCCTGGCAGGCTCGAAAATAAACGACATTTTTGAGGAACATGCACAACTGCTCTCCATCAGAGTTAGCACAGCTTTGGCATGAGGACTTTAACCCGGGAGAAACGGCTCGCTTGGCACTGACAGCTCAGCTAATGCTCACAAATAATCTTATTTGATAGATCCATATAAAAAAATCAAAGCAAAAGAACACCTTGTGTATATCCCAGGGTGTCAAACTATTTCAGAGCTGTTAGTAGTTGCCAGGCAACCAGTTGAGACTCCAGGAAGTTACCGATGCAGATTAGTCAAACGAGGTACAATGTGTTAATTGGTGAGAAGGGTTCTGGTAGGTGTACTTTGAAACCATGTGACAGAGCCACCCTAATATGTTCGCCATTGCCTGCTAAGCTAAGCAGTAGTTGAAATTCAAGCAATCAAACCAGCCAAAGCGAAGTGAATACTCCCAGACGGTTCACTATTCATTTCAAATTAACACTCATAAAGCATATATATTCATGTGATGCTGCTAGCTTTTGAGTTTTCATTTAACACTTAAAAAAGGTTATCGTAGGAAATATGAAGCTCGTTATAAAAAGAAAAATCTCCAGGGAAATATACTGACTAAAAGGTAATCATTTGGCAAGTGCACTTATCAAAGTTTCCATTTGGATATTTTGAGAGGGGAAGCGGGATTTCTGACGACGGGAATCTGCGACACTCTGTCGCGGGGAGGAAAATCTCTCGGCTCTACGTTCCGTCGGCCTGGGATGAAAGCGAGCAACCGCCCAGAACGAATCTACCACCGAATCGCCAAAGGTCACAGCTTGTGCCAGACAGCTTTGACTTTACCGTGTGCCTGTAAACACAGCGCTCCCGCTGCAGCGTGCCTGACCTAAAAGAAAATTAAAAGAATTTTTATAAAGTTGCCAGCTGGCCACACAGAAGCAAGGGATTTAACAAGACAAGGCAGGACAAACCTGAACTGTCCCCTCTTTTCTCCGGCTGCAGTGGAGCCTCATTTGGGCAAGTGAAAGAACTTCTGGCTGCTAAGAGCAATTATTAATATCCAGTATAAAAATCACTCATCCCCGTCATCCATGTTCACTTATCCCCACAACACACCCGCAGATCAAAGCCACCCCCCCCCCCCCCGATTCATACTCGCACGTTGCTCGTGGACAAAATTGTTATCAAATGTTTTCACCACTCAAGTAATGCCAAGATTATAATCTCTCTGCTCTCTTGGCTGCTCTGTAACAACTTGTACGGCGGTGTTGGAGCACCACTCGTCAGGCAGATGCTTGCTGAGTGCGTCTGCTGAGTGGTAAAGTGAGGCTGGATCGGTCCCCACCACCCACTCATCAGGGAGTGACCGAGGGCTACCCCGAGGCTCAACCTGCCTCAGACTCTCTGATCATGCCGAGAACACAACTATCTGACAGCGCATGCCTGCTGCAGAGACAGAAGACAAAGTCAGACAAGCTCAGCTCTTTCCGGCACAAGAGAGTTCTTTTTCTTTCGTTTGGGGAAAAAAAAAAAAAACACGCACACACACATTTGCCGGTTAGGAGCTCAACTGCTTTAATTGGGCTGACTGAGAAGAAATTAAAGGGTGACTTGTAGCTCTAGAAGTGATCCAAAGTGCAAGGGCCTGATTTGCTAAGTCACACAGCATTTCAGTTTTCTCTTCCTAGATGACCTGAATACATCTTCCAGTAGCCGGCTGTTAAAAATGTGCCGAGCCAAAACTTGCGCTCGGCACCTTGGCAGACAAACAGGGACTTTTGAGCACGCTCATTTTAAGACACATCCAGTCTCTGAGGGGATAAGTGTAACAACTCAACAAATACCACTGCAGGGGCTCGAAGGGAGGAAGGGGGAAACCGTGCAAGCATGAGAAATAGGAACGAAGGTGATGAAAGATAAATACCAAAGTGGTGTCAAAATGTCAAAGCGGAGACGCCGTGGCCGTGTTCGTGTGCTCATAAAGGACGCTGCCGCGGTCTCCGGGGTCCTTCTATTTCTTTCGCACAAGTTCAAGGCTGAACGGACGGGCAGAAATAAAACCGGTCCTTTGGCTTCATGTACACTAAATTACACATACAAAGGCCATATATACGTTCTCTCACTGTCCCAGTTACACATGCACTGAAACTATCACGCTCCCCCAGGCCTGCTACACATCCAGCCTTCTATCTAGTAAATAAAGTGGGATGGATGGATCAGTATAGGGGTAAAGGGAGAAGGGGGCACATCTTTTTTAATTTTTTTTATTTTTTACTTTTTAACAATTGCAGTTGTTGCTTATGGTTGACAAAGAAAAAAGCTTCAGCTACTTCATTAAGAGCAAAAGAAAGGAAGCGAGGACAAAGCAAACAAAGCTGGAGTTGAGTGAAAAAGGAAAGGGGTGCGTGATCGTTGGGGGATTTCTTCTCCTTCTTCTCCTTCTCCTTCTTCTTCTTCTTCTTCCCCTTCCCTACAGACTTGGTCACTGCGGAGACTCAGGCGGCCTCTCTAGGTAAGCCTCCCCATCACTCGGGCCTCATGGTGCCAGGGCTGCTCGGTTCCCACAGTGTGTCAGGGCCCGCATGTGGCCTTCCTCCCCACTCGGGCGGCCCTGCGTCTTTAGACCCCCAGGCCCCGGAGCAGAGGTTACACCAACACAGCCAGCCACAGCAGCATGTCAGCCCCACACCAACCGTTGCCTTGGTGCCGCTGCATTAGCAAAGAGCTCCTGACTCTGTTCGAGGGAAAGTGATTTGCCATGACGTCTATGGCTCCCCTTCTTTCCTTCCCTTCTCCTCGCTTGTTGCTGCTCGCTCACTGAGAAGCCTCCCTCTCTCTCTCTCTCTCTCTCTCTCTCCCTCTCTGCACATTTAATCTCTCCTATTTCCCCCAGTCTCATTTTTCCCTTCTTTGTCATTCTCTCCACCACATCCTCAAATCTTCCCTCCTCCGTCATTCCTCCGCTCTTTTTTTTTTCTTTCTTCCTGGAGTAATGACTGATGCCTGAAACGCAGTGCCATGATTAGACTGACACTGATGAAAGACAACATCTGCGTTGAATAAATATTGAGCTGACAAACTGTGCGCGTGCTTTATTTTCAGTCATTGTTCATCTCTCCGCTCCTCCGTTTTTTTTTTCAAAATTGCTCCCAGCTTGCGGGCTCGTCCGTGCCACACAGTTGCCACCGACATCAGACACGAACGACTCCGGAGTCAGGCGCAGATAATGTGAGAAGCCCACCGAGCGGCTGTCCGCCGTTTCGCTCAGTGACCGACAAACAGGTGCATGCCATTACCGACCCGACTCCTACAGCAGCATTCCACGCTACAAGGAAGTGTGTAATCGATGTTGTGGAAAATAAAGTGAGAAAAAAGTAGTTCTAATTGCAAAATGTAAATATTGAGTTTTCCCACAAGTGGGGGCAGACCACCCAGGATGCAAAATAGTCACCCACCCCCTTTCTCTTTTTGCCTTGTCGACCGCCCGAGAGATGTCTTTTTGTGAGTGCAAAACATCACCAACCACAATCAACACTCACACAGAAAACCATGATGTGTCTTTGCATGCAAATACTTCTGGCAGCTCCCGGCTTGGCATTTGTATTGTGGGAAAATTAAGTGATGAAAACCTGGAGGCGAAGGCTGAGGGGGATCAGAAATGCGAGCGTGTAACGCCGTGTCTGCCTCGTTCCTGTTTGGTGGCAGACTTTTTGGATACGGGCTGCCCCGACTGTCTGCGCTGAATAAATTCTTACAAGAAAGGAGAGAGGAAGAGGGCGGCCGCCGACGGGGCAGGACGGCACTGTAGCTGCAGTGTCTGACAGACAGAAGGCTCCTCCATGTGTGTGTTGCAGGCCGGTGTCAAATACTTGTCTTGACTGTGACAAATACCTCCTGGTAGTCTCACTACAACTACCTGCAGGATTAGCTATGAAACATAACTGTTCACACTGCTCATGCTGTTTGAAGATCAAAGACTTCTCTTTTTTCACCCCCCCAACAACAGCAAAGTCTCAGAGAAACTTAATTTAAGTCTTATTATGTCTCCTCTCTTTTCTGAATCGAAGTGGCAGCTTAAACATAAGAAGCTGAGCACACTGACACAACAAGAAAGCAATTAAATGATTTCAGAATGAGGCTGAATCCACAGAAGGCATCTGCTTGAATCACACTTGCATGTAATTGATGGATCAAAGTCTCCAGAAACTTCACTGCTGCTCTTCACAATTGAAACGCCGCACTTTTAAATGAACGACCCTTTCTGGCGTCCCAGAGGGATCCAGTCTATCAGTTAATTAGGCTTCCAGCTCCACACTACGGGGGCCACAATGAGCAAAGGGAAAAAGGTGAAAACTTACCTTGAGTGGTTTTACTTCCTGAAGCAGATTGCTGGACAAAGGCGACCAGGCAGAAACCTACAAATCCAAGGCTTGCGCGTATCAAAGCGTGCACATACATGTTAACTTTCACTGTAGTTGAACACGAGCGCTTTTCCCACTTTCTGAGGTCTGCGATGCGCGAGGGCACATACAAGGGTGTGTGCGGTATAAAGGTCTCTTGTTATTCCCTCTGAGCACCCGCTGACAGGATACTGTGCGATCCCCTCTTTCCTCCCAGCGCCTGCTTATTTGAGTTTCAAGTGATCGGGGTTGAGGGCAGCCCGACAACGCGGAGAGGAGGAAGGCTTTTCTGTTATCATGTTTCGAGCCAGACCAATGTCAATTTAAGAAAGGGGGAGAGAGAGAGAGAGAGAGAGAGAGAGAGAGAGAGAGAGAGAGAGAGAGAGATGAAGTGCAGCGCAGCGGCGGGGTCTGAAGGGGGAGGAGAGAAGAAGGAGCGTCCGCGCTGCGCTCCGGACTCCTCTGCCGCTCCTTCTCTTCTCTGACTGGTTCTCGCTATTTCTTTCTTTCTATTTTTTTTTCTTCTTGTTCTGCAGGAATTTACACACAGGTGCTGGTTGGGCCCAAGGTGGACAAGGGTTACCACGTGCACGGTGGGTCGGGTCCGTGCGGTCACCTGGTTGGTGCCACCTGCGCAAAAAAATAAAAATAAAATAAATAAACAAATAAATAAAAAGGCGAGAGTTGCCCGTCAAGGCGACGTGGTAAAAGAAATGGCTGAAAGAGGGGATACGAGGGTGGATGGCTTTCTAAATGACTCAGATGGAAAAAGTAATGGCCTGGAGATTGCATTTTTGTTCAGGCCGTGGAGCTCATCCGGGCCAACTAACAAACCAATACGCGCCTGTTTTCATTGGATCGTGGGTGCAGCATCGACGTGATGGTGCCTGCCACCTGATGTAAGCCCAACTTTGGCACTGAAACTCGTTCTAACGGCGTATTTTGAAATGTAAAAGTCAAATCAGGACTAAAACAGAGATCCATGGAGAATTATTTTCTAGGGTATGCAACAACAACAAAAACAACAAAAATGTTTGCAGTGAACTGAGTTAAAAGTTCAACTATAGAACACTAATTTAAAAAAAGAAAAACTTAGTGAAAAAAGAAAAAATGAAACCCCTTCCTTTTATTTTATTATGTACCACAACTGATTTCCTTGCATATTATCCCTTTTCCAAGGTCAGTTGGGGGCCTTAAGCAATTTCACATCCCTGCTATACCTGGACATGCACGAAGAACTGAATTCCAGGTGAACCTGTAACTTCCATAAGAAAACATGCCCATAAAGGAAATTCAATTTGCGATAAAAGGCCTTGTTGATATTAAGTAAATTGGCTGATTGAATAAGCTGCCGCAGCTGTTCAAAGTACAGTGCAAGATGAATCGTTTCCCTAGGTATGATAACTCACAATCTGTAATTGTTTACAGGAACATGGGTGAAAGCTTTATGAGAATCATCTGGTACGAGAACCAAAAACAAAACCTGGATGCAAATTATATTTTGTGTCATCTGGTTCCAGAACTGTAACCAACACCACATTATCCGCTTGTCAGTACTGAGCCTTTCCCCTGCAGGAGATTTAGCTCAACTGCCACATTTCCCTCATTGATTTTCGCTCCTGGCTTTGAATAACTAAGCCCTGTCAGGAGTCAGAAATCAGTTTTATGGAGATTCACTCGGCTATTTGTGAAGCATGTTGTAAAAAACAAACAAAAAAAAAAAAACATCAATCCTAAAACCGAACAAATAGCTTCGAAGTGGAATTCTAGGAGGAAAGATGCTCCACCACCAGCCGTTCGTGCTGATCACAACCCGCTCTGCGTGCACCATTACCCCCAAGACCTGAAGAGGGATGAGGCTTGAGGAGTTACATGAATCAAAACAGACCTCTCTCACTTTACCAGAAGCCCCAACCCACTGCTACTAAGCCACTGTGACACATCTTACCTGCTATGACAAATGAAGCATTAGTTCTTGCGGCAGATTCAGGAAAAAAACATCTGTATCCTTCCACACCTGCTGCATTATTGCCCAAATTAATCAGCTGTGTTGATGCATTTATGTTTGCATTTCAAGGTACGGGCAGATTCTATGGCGTAATTATCACACCAGCTCCTGTGCTTTTATTTTTTATTTTTTTTCTCTCTCTCAATCAAATATAATTAGGGGCTCACAATGAGGCTGATTGGAGATAACGACTCTTCTGTTTTTCTTAAGACACAGAGACTGTGACACACGCATGATTCGAAATGGCTGATGGCAAAAAAAAAAAAAAAAAGATGAGAGAGGATTGTTTTTCATTATCTCGCGTCTCATCAGATTTTCTTGCCATTACTTCTACTTTCAAGATTACTTGTGAAATTGTAATTATCTCGGGACCCGAAGACAGAAGAGATTCCGTAAACACTCCCATTTAATATGGCTTCCCCTGCCACGCCACGTCAGAGACTGGCGACCTCGAGAAATAAGAGATTCAGCACAACGGAATAACCTTCCCTCGCATCCACAGTAGAAGAAAATGCATGTAAATCCACAGCACAAAGTCAAGCAGTTCGGTGTAATTAAAATAACATCCGTCAGGGATATGGAAATATCCCATGTCCCTGTGTCCAAATCTCTGGGTAATTGTGAGCACTTGTATAACCAAATGAGCTCAGAGTCACTCTGGGAGTTTGAGAAAGTCAGCACACGGTTGCCACAGAGCCTGAGCACAAGTCGCGCTGGAGGATCAGTACACTTTTTATGGCAACACTTCATTAAAGACAGAGGGCTGTGCACAGGCGTTACACTGTGCACCAAACCGAGCTATTTTTACACCAGCAGACACACCAGGGAAACACAGGCAATGTTTAATTTATGATTCTCGTCATGAAAAGGACTTTTGGTTGTAAAGAAAAATGGGAGGACGATGTCGGGAGTGCAGAGACGATCCTTTCGCAGGCAGTAAGTTGAATTAAAGTGTAATTCACGGGGACTTGCAGGCTCTTTATGCAACAGATTTGCTGCAGAGTGATTGACCGCAACCTGTCACGACTTGTCTTGAAAAGAGTGAACAACTGTGTTTTTGTCCTTGATTTTACTGAATTTGGAGGCAATTTCCATTTGGAAGTTTTTCTTCCTAAAAAAAAAAAACCCAAGGTGCAATTTGGATCCATATGAAAAGTGTATGACTGTCAGAGGTACACTACTTTTACTGCCACAGCTGCTCCATTTGCAGCAGCAGTTACTTGAAAATGTCAACGTTTCCCCACTTTTCTGAAATTAGAGGGTGGAAAAAAAGTATGTGGCAGCCAGTTGTTTTAGACTGTGCCGTTATAAGCTGCTTTTTATTTCAACTCCAAAATATGAAAGTCAGACAACACTCCAGCAGCTGTTGCTGTAAGATAAATGTAAGATGGATGCACGTTGGGAGGCGACTGTGAGAGCCACCGCTGCACCAGGCTGCATGCTAATGAACTGTGGAGTCACAAGCCCTGCAGAGAGCCTAATGTTCGCTTCCAGATGGTCGTACACGGGGACACATCACCTCAGCTGCCCATTTCCTTGCCTCCACTTCGACATTTATGTTCCCCAATTGTCTGTTGTGTGTGAAAATGGCTGGGCTCAGAGCGCAGAACTTTCCCTCTGTTTCTTTTCCTCTTTCCCGGTAACTCTCTTCATATGCGAGGTTACCAACATCACCGCAGGCCCAGCAGGATGTCTTGGTACTCACCATGCCAGCACCACAGGGGAGCAGAGTGGCTTGCAGAGTTCCACACTTTAGTACAGGCATCCCAGCGAACGCTGCGGGCTTGCCCCAGGAATGCCTCCCGA